>NW_018743906.1:1200000-1800000 GCF_001683475.1 Chenopodium quinoa | reverse complement strand
AAAACTACTATTTACTGATTAATAAACATAAGATTGGAATGTATTCCTATCATTATGAACTTATAAAGATGTTCATTTTAAGTACTTTGTACTCTATATGTATGACTGACTGATATCTGTCAAAATTGGAAGCAACCTATTAGATGTAATCATTTCAGAATTTTTGTGCATAATAGTACATGAAGGTATTAGATGAAGCTTCTGTAGTTCTGTTACTCTATCTTGTACTCAGTACTTTTAGTATGATAGGTCGGATTGTTGGAACGGTGATGGGAATATTGCCTCCCTAATGCATGATATATATCTCGTTCATATTGCTGCAATAATTGCTAGATCATTTTTTAAGTAAAATTTTAATTACTTTAATTTAACACGGGCAGTGTTATAGAATGTTCCGTTCACCTTAAAAAAATAAGTTTTAACAATTGTGAAATGAAATTACCAGCTACTCTGTGCAATACAAACTTAAAGTTGCATTAGCATTAACTTTTAACTAATCACAAAGTATGTAAAGGAAAAGGTGGTCCTTGTTCTGAGGTTCAACCGGTAGTTTTGCTTTTAATACTCTTCCAAAATTATAATTACTACGAGTAGTAATAAGAAAGATGTCTTTGAAGAAAAAAATAGAGTATTTTGTTCATTAATATATGAAATCTTGACCATGGAGGGGTCGTATCAAGATCATTTAAAAATTATATGTAGTCGTAGCCTCGTAGGACTCATATCATAATGCCAAGGTCCTATATCTTTTCACTTCCTTTGAATTGAGTAACATTGTTTGGTTAAGCATAAGAAGTTGAAATGTCGGTGAGATGTTCTACATACCTAGGGGAGGCTAGTAAACAACTTGCCCCATTGTGTGGGAAATAAGACTCTAGGATGTTTTCACTTCCTACACTCATCTCAATTTCAACCAAACAAACTACTCTTTAGTTATTAGAATTATTACTTTCTAATTTCTAAGATATCAAACTTCTCATGGATACGAATCTAAACCAAACAACACCATATGTGATAACTTAATAACCTTGTGTTTGGAAAAAAAAAAATGGGGTTGTTTTGTGAGGTAAGGGCACGTAGTGTAATGTACGTACTGAAATATTCCATGTGTTTGATGTACACCGTTAATTCAAAATAAGTTCCCACATTGATTTGCATATATGCAACGTGGAAAAATTATCAATAATATCTTTAACTATCAATAAATATACATTATAAAAATTTGATAGTCGAAAACATTACAATGATACACTTTTACAAGTATAAGAATTATGTAAAAAACATAACATTGGTGAAAGTGGGTATGCAAAACATTACTCATTCCATTCTTTTTTTTTTTTGCCCAAATGTAGCTAACATTAAGGAACGGAACGAGTATTAATAAATCATGGTATATTCTAGAGAAAATATGCTTAGCAAACAAAAAGGAATGGAACCAGTATTAATTAGTCATAGACTCATATTATATTGTAGAGAAAATATGCAACCCTTTAATCATCTACGGGTAGATTCTAATAAAACAGAGAGATTATTCCAATAATTCATCCAAGATACAAAGAAAAAAAAAACCTCATTAGTGGATGAAAATACTTGAAGTTTGATTTCTTCAGCATTGACATCATTTGCTCCAGCCATAGCACCTTCCAAAACAACAAACATAAATATCAACAAACTCCCAGTAATTATCCAAAAAATAATTTAAAAACTGTAAATCGAAAAAAACATAGGAAGAGGGATTTACAAGTATTTCAGCAAGCGGAGAGATTAACAGAGAAGAAATGTAAGCAAATGAAATCGCTGATTTCATAATATTGCACGATTTTGCAGTCGGTGGATTCATTTTGTACACTTGTACTCATGTCACTGTGCACAGCATTCGGTTGCCGCTTAACATATTGTTTGAAAAGGAGTAGGAGTAATTGTACTTTTTGGGAAATTTTCAATGATAACACTAAACTTTTTAATTTTCTCAGTGGTAAATTGCAAAAATTCTTATTATCATTGATAAACTTTAATTTATTATAATTTTCAATGGTGAATTTAATGAAGTAATTTAGTTAATATTAAATCATGATTAACATCTTTTTAGTTAAAATCATAAACCATGGTTAGTTTTATTATTTTTTTAATAATTAACTTAAATTTAAAAATTATAAAGAAAAAAACCCCACCCCCTTCCCCGAACAACATTCACCACGCCGGCGCTGGCGCCGACAACCTACCTCATGCCCCAACCACCTCCCTGACCGGCGCCTCGGCCTCCCCAGCCCGCCACGCCTATCCCCTATCCCTGAAACCCACCTCCCTTTTCCCCGAAAACCCTAGAAACCACCCTCAAAATCCCCCATCCGACTAATACCCCACCATCAAAAACGTTAATCGGGCTTTTCCCACCTTCGAAACCGATTGGTTTCAAAAACCACGACCTTTGTCTCGAAGCAGCGTCGTTGAATTTCGCCACAAAAACCGATGATTTTGTCCTGATTTTCGCCGGTGATTTTCGATGGTGGTTTGGGTCGTGGGTTTGGGTCCGATTTGGTGAAGGAGAGGGAATTGGGAAATCAGGGAAGGGGAGTCCAATAGGAGAAGGGTTCCAGGTGTGGTTGCGGATTTCAGGGATAAGGAATGAAAGGCTGGCGAATTTCAGGAGTGGGGGATGAGCGGCTGGCGGTTTTCAGAGGTGAGGGATGAAAGGTTGGTGGTTTTCGAGGGTGGAGAGTGAGCGACTAGTGGTTTTCGGGGGTGGGGGGATGAGCGGCTGGCGATTTTCAGAGATGAGGGATGGTCGCCGGCGTTAAGGGGTTTGGGTGCTGGCAACGGTGGGTGGAGTCGGCAATGAAGTGCGGTGGCGCTGGCGGAGGGGAGGGGGCTGGGGTTGGCTGGGGCACCAGTGGGTGGGGTTGGGTTTTTTTTTAAAATAAAAATAATTTAATTATTTACAAAAATATAAAAACTAACTATGGTTAATGTGTTTAAATTAAAATAAGTATTATCTTTGGTAATCAAAACTTAGGTTTACCAAAGATAATAAATTTTTTTGTAATTCACCACTGAGAAAAGTAAAAAGTATGGTGTTACCAAAGAGAATTTCCCTTTTTTTTTTTTTTTACAGAAAGAGCAATTGTACTTAGGAGTTTTCTTGCAATATTAAATAATCCCTATCTATTAGTTCAATTATTAGAGTTAAAAAATACAATTTTTTTTTATGAAGCAAAGTTAAAAAAATACAATTAGTTTGGCGTAAAGTAAATTTGTTTGGAAAAAAAACTTGCTAAAATAAAACCCTATAATACGGAGTAGTAGGAAGATGAGCAACTCCAATGATAAGCTAACTGTCAAATTAGCTTGTCATGTCCATAAGCTTTTATTGAGTTTTCCCCACTTTATTTTTGTAAATAAATTAATAATTTTATACAATTACCATCTTTGTAAAAGCCACATTAATGAAAAATTTGTTGATTTATTTACGAAATGTCATATGATAAACAATTGATGGTGTGTTTATCAATTAGAGAAAGTTATTTTTTTATACTACTCCCTCCATTTCTTTTTGTTTTTGACGTATGGAATTATGCACGATTAATAATTATGTAAAATTGAGATATATTTACATAAATTCAATCATTAGATATACAAATTTAATTAAAAAAGGGAATATTATACATGTGGGGTAAAGAAAGTACTTCCTTCGTTTTTTAATACTTGAAACACTTCCCTAAAATGGAAATGTCACAATACTTTCTAGTTGCTACACACCATAAATAGAAAGTTATGTTAGGGAAAAACTATACTATTTCCCTTATTTAAAGCACATGACCTACTAAATTACACTTCTAACTACCATTCACCCCATTTTAAAGTGTATTACTGTTGAATTATTTTGAGAATTGGAGACAAAATTCATGTAATTAATTAATTTACGTAGGATATGGTGTTGTGGATTAATTAAACAAGATTATTAAAGCAAATAACAAGATTAATTAACCTTGGTAAAAAGGTTGAATGAAGAACCTTGGTTTAAAAGGAGAAGGCTCAATTAATAGGAAGCAAAAGGGCTGGAGTTCTGCCACCCTCTCAGCTGCCCGGTCTAGTAGGTAGCCGCCTGATCGGGCGCGAGGCTGCTTCTGGTATCTTGCTCCACCGCCCAGTCGGGCAGCCGCCGCCCTACCGGGCGCGAGAACGAGATACAAATTCTGCTGGGTTTTCGCTCGATCGGGCTACCACCGCCCGATCAGGCGCGAGAAGTTGCAGAGATCGACGTCTATAATCGCCCGGTCGAGCGGTGGCCGGACCGATCGGGCGCGGTCTTGGGTGTTTGAAATTGACGGTTAACTCAGTTTCTTTCGAGAGAATAATTGAGGGGTTTTTCTTTGTTATTTGCCTTGAGTATAAATATGTTCTTTTGGAACATATGTTAGATATAAGAGAATTTTGAGAGGAGAAAAGGTGAGATTCCTTTTTTCTTCTTGAAAATATATTGTAAAGTTTAATTAACATCATCACAAATCACATACACTTATCTACATTGAATTGTAATCATCCTACTTGTAATTGCAACTGTTCTTCGTTGTATCTCCTAAGTAAATTTCCGTGAAACTCGGTTGTAGTATAGGGTCGGAATTATACTTTTGGAAAAGTGATTCCGTTCACGCCTCGAAGATTTTACCAGTTTATTTCATTTGCTTTCTTTGTGACCCTTGTTAAAAACAAAATCCCCAACAATCCAAAAGTATAATCTCTACAAAGATGGCAAATGTGAAGGGTATGATGACGAATTTCCAGTGATTGAACAAGTTCGAGGGTGAAGATCGTGGTATGGAGATGGAAACGAAGATGGTGATATTTCTTGTGGGATTACAAGAAAAAAGGTTTGATGAAAGGTTTTCTCTAGTCAATTATATGATCAAAGTCACTCCATTCAAGTAAGAGGTTTCTTATTTGTGATTAATATATATTTATATGTTTGATTATTTATCTCTATGGTTAATTCTTGACATGTTTAATTAATCTAAGTTTATTGATTGTATCTTGATTATTATTAGAGATATGTTGTCGTGTAATTATGCCCATTAAATATGATTGGTAAAATCATGATGGTTGGTTAAAACCATGTAATTTAACATTGTTAATGGATGAACTAAGTATTATTATAGTTCATGAAATGGGAGTGAATTACTATTTATTTTTACATTGATAATAAGATACTTAAGATGTTTTTCTGGGTATTGTTAATATATTTGCTAGAAGGTTAATTCTTGCTATAGATGGACGGTTTAATAGCCATGATTACTTGTTATACAAATTATGTATTATTTCATCTTGTTACATGGGTGATGGGTTGTCAATGTATGGTTTGTACTTTGTATGGCCTAAATGATGTTGTTTCATTTATGGCAGTTATTTATAGCGGTTACTCATGTATGGTCTAATAATCCATGGTACTTATTCATGAAAGGTTGAATGGCCTTGTTTTCGGTTTTGTGAATGTAAGTTTACATGCATGAATTAAATCAAGTAGTCATTTAATTATTGACAAAGGTATATGTCACTTTGTGATGTGATGGTATTGTATATCATGGCAAGTATAGTCTTGTGATTAATATGTTACAACTATTAGGTTTATTAATGCCTTGTTGTCTTGATATAAAAGTTAATGACATATGTTAAATTGATGATTAATTTGATTCAAGTTATTATTCTATGGTATAATAGAATAATGAAACTACAATGATAAATTATGTTGTAGTTATAGTGAATTAATCATGAATATATAATTCCTTGGTTTAGGGGGTTATGAGTTATATGTTAAGAATGGTTGATTAATTAATAATAATGAATATTCTATGGTGAAATAGAATAAAGGTATGCAATGAGTGTCATGGTCTATGACATGAGGTTTTTGTATTGAATTATTGTAATTGATTAAATCAACGTTTAATTTAAGGATTTTTTTTAAAATAACACCACAAATTTTACAAAAAATGGATTATAACACCACATAATCTCAAACTTTGATTATAACACCACAAAAAAATCCAAAAATTGGATTTCACCACCTTCTAACTGAATTTTGGATGAAATCCGTTAGTGGGACCCAAGATAGACACGTGGCAATAAGACATTGGTTTAAAAAATAAAGGTAAAAAAAATTAAAAAAAAAAAAAGAAAAACACCCTATAACCCTAACCCAGCAACTAGCCCACCATCAGCGGCCGCGACTCCACAGCCGGAGACTCATACTGACGCCGGCAACCCTTCCTTCACCGGCGAAATCACCGCCCATCATCCCCACCCACCACAGCCCCCCTCCCCCCCCCCCTCCCGCGCAAATCCCACCAATCAGTCCGTGCAAACCCTTACCACGAACCACCGAAAACCGCCCATGTCGTCGCCTCACCGCAAAATCGACCTAGCTAGGGCTTCGAAAGTGGTTTTCGACCGGTTTGAAGGTGAAGCGGAAGTACAGGGGTGGTTTTTCGAGGAGGAATCGAAGTGGCTGGGAGGTTTTGGCTGGGTTGGGTTAGGTTTCGGCTGACGGTGGTTCGGCGACGATGTGGGCTGGGGTTTTGGCTAGTTTAGGTTGGGGTTTTGATGGTGTGGTGACGGTATCGGAGGTTTTGGGGCAGGGTATGGTGACGACGGTGGTTCAGCGACGGTCTCGGAGCTTCGGGGGTTAGGTTTGGGTGACGGTGGTGGGAACCCACCGGCGGTGGTGGCTGGTTTAGCATTATAGGATTTTTCTTTTTAAAAAAAAAAAATTTTAATCCAATAAATGAGTGACATGTGTCAAAAGTGAGCCCCACTAACGGATTCTTGGATGGAATCCATTAGTAAGTGGTGAAATCTATTTTTTTTATTTTTATGTGGTGTTATAATACAAATTCGAGAAAAGGTGGTGTTATAATCCATTTTTTTTTTCAAAATATGTGGTGTTATTTTCAAAAAAATCCTTAATTTAATCATTGATGTAATTTATGCCTCTATGGTGGTAGCAGTATAATTAAGTGTTTTTTGATATTGTTTGTGAAATTTATTCAAGTTATATGGATAATGATAATCTCTTTGTGATTATGAGTTTATACTCTTGGTTACAAAAGGGTATATATGCATGTATCAGACAAAAGCTATGTAAGTGGGCGAATATTGCTTATGTGATTGGTCAATTGAATAGGTTCACTAGTAATTCTAGAATGCTATGTTAATGTTATGTTGGCAAACGGTTTATTGTTTGTTGAAGTACTTGTTGAAAATCATGAATTATGGCTTGTGGTTTAGTGGGTTTCCTTCGGTTATTGAAGGATATTCGGATGCAAGTTGGATCTCAAATAGAGATTGTTCATTCACAAGTGGATGGGTATTCCCATATGGGGGAGGTGTCATGTAATGGGCATCAAAGAAGCAAATTAACTTGCATTGTGCATTCTATAAGACATTGGAGGTCATTGCATTACATTCCGCTAGTAAAGAAGTAGAATGGTTAAGGGTTTTAATGCATGATGAGATTTCTTTGTTGCAAAAGCCAATATCACTAATAGTGATGAATTATTGGGATAACAATGTAATTTTTGGCTAAGGCATATAGCCAAGTGTAAAATTATAAAATGGTGAGTTAAGGTATATTGGTGTAAGGTATAGTTACATCAAGGACTTAACTAGGATAGTGTTAAATATATACTATTGTTTATTTTCGTATGAAGTGTTATCTCGCCAGTTTTTTTAAAAAAACATGAGTTAGAGATGTTAATAAAAGGATGGCAATCCTTTTAGATTGGAGCCCCATTGTAATCACAATTAGGAGAATCTCAACTTAACGCCCAATAAGACGTTGGGTCTTAAGTTCAATGAGATCAATTCTCTTATTTGATGATTGGGAACTTGTTAAATCATCCAAGGTTAAGTTTCGGTTTTACTGTGATGAAAAGAGGTTGTTTTAACTTAATAGAATTCCTGATATACTGCTCGGTCACAGGAGCATGTTTGGAAATCTACCTATATAGGTACGAAGTTTAGCCGCTTAAAGAAGCTATTAGGGGTGTAGCTTTGATGTACTTATGAATAGATATGGACACATGGCTTATAATGTCAAGCTAATATGTATTTAAGTAATTAATCTTGTGTGTGTAATATCTTCAAGTTTCCAAATGTGTTGCTTTTGGTTCAAACGTTTTACGATACCAAATGAATACGAATTCTTGAATTGTATATTGCACTAAGTGGGAGTTCAAGTCTATGTACACTTTCATTTATGCATGAGATTGTTTTGTGATGATGATGTTTTTGCAATGAGTCTAGTTTAATTCTCAAAATCGGGGAGGATTGTTGAATTATTTTGAGAATTGGAGACAAAATTCATGTAATTAATTAATTT
Source organism: Chenopodium quinoa (assembly GCF_001683475.1). NCBI lineage: Eukaryota > Viridiplantae > Streptophyta > Magnoliopsida > Caryophyllales > Amaranthaceae > Chenopodium > Chenopodium quinoa. The sequence goes on along the minus strand of NW_018743906.1, from coordinate 1,791,632 downwards.
ACTTAGGATATGGTGTTGTGGATTAAATAAACAAGATTATTAAAGCAAATAACAAGATTAATTAACCTTGGTAAAAAGGTTGACTGAAGAACCTTGGTTTAAAGGGAGAAGGCTCAATTAATAGGAAGCAAAAGGGCTGGAGTTCTGCCACCCTCTCAGCTGCCCGGTCTGGTAGGTAGTCGCCCAATCGGGCGCGAGGCTGATTCTGGTATCTTGCTCCACCGCCTAGTCGGGCAGCCGCCGCCCTACCGGGCGCGAGAACGAGATACAAATTCTGCTGGGTTTTCGCTCGATCGGGCTACCACCGCCCGATCAGGTGCGAGAAGTTGCAGAGATCGACGTCCATAATCGCCCGGTCGGGCGGTGGCTGGCCCAATCGGGCGCGGGTCTTGGGTGTTTGAAATTGACGGTTAACGTCAGTTTCTTTCGAGAGAATAATTGAGGGGTTTTGCTTTGTTATTTGCCTTGAGTATAAATATGTTCTTTTGGAACATATGTTAGATATAAGAGAATTTGAGAGGAGAAAAAGTGAGATTCCTTTTTTCTTCTTGAAAATATATGCAAAGTTTAATTATCATCATCACAAATCACATACAGTTATCTACATTGAATTGTAATCATCCTACTTGTTGCTTTGGGTGTTTTTGTCCCTCGGGAGAGTTACAACTTGGAGACTAATCCAGCGGGAGCTGTACCTGCAAAACAAACGGAGACACCTGTTGGGTGGTGCTCCGTCTCCCTCGCACAAGTTAGTAACTTGTAGAGAAAGGAAAAGATGCGGAAATTTAGGTGGGTATCTGCTTGGATTCCAAGCTCAGATGTCTCTATCACAGGGACTGTTTGTAATAAATGGTAAAACGTGCCCTAAAAAAGAGGGATATCTCCCTATTTATAGGGTCTTTGGGAATTGTGCCCCTGATTAGGTCACTGAAGCCTAATCATTGGTGGGCTGCGCCGCTTTGCGGCTTTCTCGGGATTTAGGCCTAAAGGCCGCCCTTTTTTCCCTTGATTTCTGGAATGACACGTGTCAGGCATTGATTGGTCCACTTTGGGCCAACCTGAAGCTGACATGTGTCGTCCTCTAGTTGGACCACGTGGCGGGGTAAAATTACCCTAAACATTTGCCCCTCACAGATGTGACGTGGCACACCACGTGGCATCTATGACATGTGTCACTCTCCGATTGGCGGTAATTTTACCATAAAGAAGTAACCGTTCACCTTCCGAGTAAATTACGGGAATGACCCCCATATTTACCCTCTATATATAGCCGTTTACCCTCATAATTTTGTACGTTTACAAAAACTTTCTAGAGAGAGAACTTTGAGAGAGCAGAAGTCATCCGCTTGAGTCAGGCGCAAGCAAGGAAGCTCGTACTCCATCAACCTAGCCAAATCCGTCCGTTTTCAGATATCAAATCCAAAGGTACCGTCTCTGCCTCTCTCAGCTCTTTTTCTTGTTTCACCGCTTGTACATATTTCTTGCAATAAATGGATGCATCACCAACACACACGGCACAGCCTAGGTTAGAGTCCAGCCGGTCACTTGGGACGGCTGAGTCTAGGACTGGGAGTGCCGTCTCGGGGTGTTGGGACCACCCTTTGCCTTGGATTCCGACCATTTATGTGTCTGTGCAGGACACAATGGCTCGGACTATGCAGACGAGCACTGATCCAAACTACAGAAGCGAAGGCTCGGGCGGCCAAACGCCTGAGGGAGAAACGTCTGATCAGGGAGGCCAGACGGCTCTGAAGAGATCCCCTCCGCGCGCCCCTTCAACTCCCGCAAATTCCTTTCTGGAAGAGTGCGACCAAGGCGGCGATGAGGCCGCCTCAGCCCCTTTGACCCAGAATGAGGTGGAGACGGAGAGCGACAGCTCCGCCTCAACCTCTGAGAGTAGCGACGATTTACCCCCGCTTGAGGATAGCGAGGAGGAAGAAAAGAAGAAGTGGAACGAGAAGGACGATCCCTCCAACATCCACGTCTCCTCTAAGGACCGGATCCAAATGGAGGAGAACTTAGAAAACTTTACGCAAATGCACCCGTTAGGAGACGGGTATAGAATCCGGGTGCCGCCTGAGGATGGCACCATTGCCTGGGAGGATGATCAAGAGAACGCCAACAGCTATTTCGATTGTTATGAGGCGGCGTTCAAGGCTGGTCTTCGCTTCCCCCTTCACCAGGCGGTGAAGGAAATATTGAGAGGCTACGACCTCGGAGTCTGGCAACTTACCCCCGACTTTTGGACAAACATTATGGGGTATGTTGGCGCCTGCGAGTTCCAGGGGCTTAACCCCGGCTGGGAGGCTTTTGCCAGTATGCATTATCTTAGCAGAAGCCCAGGCGGCTGGAGGGCGTGGTACACTCTAACCACCCATCCTCAATACATGATGACCTTGGACAAGGTCTCGAAATTCGACGGCTGGAAGCACATGTTCTACCTGATGTCAGCTCCCAGCAGACGGGAGAATTATGAATTCCGTCAGTACAATAAGAAGCCCGACTTGTTGGCCCGGAAATGCGCTCTTCCCCGGATCGCAGAGGAAGACTTTGACAAGATCATTGAGGCAGACTTTTCCGGCCTCACAGACGCGACCTTGTCAGCTAGGGAAACAATAAAAGTCCCCAAGAACTGGATCCTCAAGAGCGCCTGGTTCAGGGACGAGTGTTTCCTAGCTCGCTTGCGGGTTAGGAAACATGTTTACCAAACGTATGCGCCTGAGTTTATATTCACCTGTAGTGCTTTTGTATCGGAATTGATTTATGATATTAACCAATTTCTCTTTTTGCAGAAGAAGCTCTAAACCTGCTTTAGACGGAAAAGACACCCAGGCGGTCCTCTGCAGCCATCCGCATGGATCTTGCAGAAAAAGCGGGGGCCGCACTCAAGGCCAAGGTAAAAAAAACGCCTGACCCTTTCTTAGATTGTCCACAAAGATTATTTTCTCCGGATGCTAACTTTTACTTGTTGATTTTCTCAGGGAGGAGAGGTTGGAAAGACGTTTGAGAAAAATCTCAAACGGGCTAGGTAGGAAACCCCCACCCTTCTCAACAAAACAAAAAATCTACCTCCGCCTCAACTCATGGCGCCTCAGTTGGGAATCAACAAATACGGATAGCGGGGCGAATCGAGAGGGTAGGCGGCTGCCTGGGCCTCGACCTCGTCAACCCCGTAACAGCGACCGGGGGGTTCACTACGCCTGCAAGCGGTTCCAGCTTGGCTGGCTCTGAAGGTAAGAACCCTTTTGAATCCCCGCTTGAGTTGGGGTGGCCTTTGCGGGTGAAATCCCACTCTCAACAGACGTCATCTTCAGACGGTCGGCAACAAATAGGTGTTGCCTTAGTTTCGCACTCATCACGTATTGATTGTGGTGCAGATCAATCTACCCGCTGGCCAGACGTCCAGAAGCATGCCAAGGCCATGCTTGACGCCGTCCGGAAGAGGGATAAAGATAGCATCCCTGGGATAGAGACGTTCAATCTGGAACGCATTCTATCCCTTCTGGCTGAGGTAAGAAACTTGTCAAATTTATTTTTACCAAGTGTTTTATCCCGCCTGCAATACTCATACTGCTTGCTTTTTTGCAGGCTATGCTGCGGGTGGACGGGCTCAAACTTCCTTATTCCCGCAAACGGGAAGAGGTAAAAAGGGCCAAGAAGTCCGCCATAGACGCTGATAATATTGATTTACACTCGAATATCGTAAATGAACTTGAAACTAAAGCAATCATAATGACACAGGCGTCTAGAATCCAGCAGTTGGAGGCAGATCTGAAGACGGCCAACCAGCGGGCGAGTGATGCTGAGATGGCCCAGAAGAAGGCAGAGGAGGCCAAGAAGAAGGCGGATGAGAGCGCCAAGAAAGCTTCCGAGACGCTCAAGAAGGCCCTGGCGGACCTTGGCACACTTCAGGGTGTTTCTGAAGAGAACACCAACCTGAAGACCAAGGTTGAGAGGCTGTAGAAGGAGGCTGCGCAGGCTCAGATAAACTTTGCAGCAACCCTGGAGGCGTAACAAAACCGCCTAGTTGCTGAGAGTGACGTTGACAATGACGCCCGTATGAAGATCGCCTGGGTTGCCTTGTACCCAGACGCGGATTACAGCATCTGGGCACTGGCTCACATCTATGCCAAGTACGTGGTGTACTTGAGAGACAGAGGTTAGCCAGAGCCTGGGTCCTTTGAAGCCTGGGTCAACTCCAACAATGAGCCCCCCGCGCCTGAGCAACCTGGTCCAGGTGAAGCACAAGAGATTCCCTCAGACGATGAGGAAGAGGACCCGGAAGCACCGCCTGCAGGACAGAAGTGATCTTTCACCGGTAGTATGCCAAAACTTACTTTTCCGGCCTATGCGCCGAGTATGTTTGTATTTGCCGGCTGTGGAGCCGAGTTAATTAACAATTTCTCTTTTTTCCCGGACGGGGTCCGGTTTACATTTGATCCACTACAACCGTTTGGTTGGGTGGACTTTTATGGAATGCACCGACTGAGTCGGTTTTGATCATTTTGCGTTTGCGTTTGATTTTCAATTTTTGCGAATTTTAATTTTTCATTTTTGCCCAACTTATCAAAAGCATGCGGCGATTTTTTGCCTAATTAATCAATAGCCTGGTTGTCCTTGCCCCTGGACGGCTGTGTGATTGGTTTCAAATGGAGTTGGTTGATTGATTAGGAAACGTCTGATGCTGCAAAGAGCATGATACGTTTGTAAGTCAATCAATCACAGTAGTGATTGCCCCAAATTAAGTGCACATCCGTACACCAACAGGCGTTCCAGTCACTACCCAGACGGCGTTTTTTCCGTCTTGGTAGAGATTTCATAGCCATTGAACAACTCTTTTGCCCCAATTGGGATAGAAAGTGCAATTTTGGAATAAATAACCCAAGTGAGAACTTCAGCCGGTGACCGACTGATGCCCCAGGGCATCCGGTATTTGGTAACTTGATCGTTCTTCACAGATCATTATGGTCAGACGGCTATGAGTTGACCAATTCGGTCGTTCAATTTTTTCCATCTGCATGGGTACGTAGAACCGACAAATAGTATGTTCTCTGCGAAGATTGCACCCGGAGGGGTGTCGCCGGACGCCTTTGTCCATGTTGGGACAGGCGATTTTATAAAATGAGCAACCATCCGGCCATTTCAGCCTTTGGTCTAGTTTAGGACTGGTTGTATAGCCACTAAGCGTTTTTGTGCTTAGTTTTTAATCGGAACATTGGACGATCGTTATTACAACATTGAATTTACACTAAGTGTCGAACTTAGTTGTTTAAACAAACGAGCCTGTCTGTGTATTACCCAGACGGACAGGCAATTATTAAATCATACCAAGTATCAAACTTAATTAAATAAAGGATCCATCTGAGTATTACCCAGACGGTCAAACAAATGTAACCTTTACTAAGTATCAAACTTATTTAGGTAAATGAAGAATCCGCCTGAGTATTACCAAGACGGATAATAAAAAAACAACAAATCAATTTTGCAAACAAAGTCTGAATCTTCATTAATTGACTCACTGTTTACAAAAAACTTACATTCTCAGAAGTAGTACTTTTTCAGATTGTCTACATTCCAAGTTCTAGGTAGGCGCCTGCCGTCTGGAGTTTCCAGGCGGTAGGTGCCGTCCCTTACTTCTTCATAGATCCGGTAGGGGCCTTCCCAATTTGGAGTTAGCTTCCCCAGCTCATTGGCCCTACCGGTTGCCTCCATTTTTTGTAACACTAAGTCGTCAACTTTTAAGGGACGCTTGTGCACTTTTTTATTGTAGGCTCTAGTCATTCTCAGACGGTAAATCTCATGACACAAGGCGGCATTGCCCCTGCGTTCTGGGAGTGAATCCAATGCCAGACGCATTGCTTCCCAGTTTGCCTCTTCATCATATAGCATGAATCTGAGAGTCGGCTCGTAATGTTCGATGGGCAAGACGGCTTCAGCACCGTAAACCATGAGAAATGGGGTTTCACCGGTTGCCCCTTTTGCTGTTGTCCGGATGGCCCATAGCACATGGATTAACTCTTCTGCCCAAGAGCCAGCGGCTCTTTCTATTTTCTTCTTAATGTCGTTTGAGATGAGTTTGTTGAAAGCTTCAACCTGGCCGTTTGCTTGGGGCCGACAGACAGATGCAAAATAGCTTGAGATCCCCTGATCTCCCAACCAAGTTTTTAGCTGAGGCGTCTCAAACTGAGGACCATTATCAAACACCATAGACATAGGTACCCCATACCGGGTGATAATGTTTTTCCAGATGAAGGAAATCACGTCTGAGGTCTTGATGTTTTTAATCGCCTCAGCCTCCACCCACTTGGTGAAATAATCCACAGCCACCAAGATGTAGCGCTTTCCGCCTGGAGCAGGCGTGTAAGGACCTAGAATGTCCATGCCCCATTTTGCAAAGGGATTGGGCTATGAATGGCCGTCAGGTCAGTAGCCGGACGCTGAATGAGTTTGCCAAATTTTTGGCACTTGTCACATTTCTTCACCAACTCCTTGGCGTCTGCCTCAAGAGTGGGCCAAAAGTAATGTTGTCTGGCTCTAACGGCCAGGGACCTGCCGCCTATGTGGGAGGCGCAGAATCCCGAGTGCAGGTATTCGAGTACTTCCTTCCCCTTTTTAGGGGTGACACACTTCAACAGGGGCTTAAGAAACCCTGCCTTGAAGAGTTCTCCATTTTTCAACTCGAAGCTTGCAGCTCGCTTCTTCAGGACGGCTTCCTCCTGTGGCGAATCAGGAAGTGTACCATCTGAGAGGTAAGCTCGGATGCCATCCATCCAGGTAGAGCTTCGGTTCAGAATTTCAATGGGATCTTTATAGATGCTTCTCTTTTCAAGAACTTCCCAAAAGACTGATGGAGGCGTATCATGGTAGGCGGAAGACGCCAGTTTTGACAATGCATCCGCCTGGTTGTTTTCCGACCTAGGCATTTGATTCAGCCGGAATTCCTCAAGTGCCCCGGCCTCTTCTTTGACTGCCTGAAGATATTTGATCATAGCCGGATGAGTAGCCTCATAGCTTCCCTCATACTGGCTAACAACCAATTGGGAATCAGTGTAGGCGTCAATTTTCACGGCCCCCGTCGCCTTACACATGCGAATGCCGGCCAGCAGGGCTTCATATTCCGCCTCATTGTTAGAGGCCTGAAACTTAAAGCGTAGTGCATACTCAAATCTGTCCCCTTCAGGAGACTCGTAGATTACGCCTGCTCCACAACCGTTCTTTGTAGAGCTCCCATCTACGTACACTTTTCAAACCTGATCAAGATTACCCGGAGCCATCGGACGGGTCATTTTAACAATGAAGTCGGCAAACGCCTGACCTTTCACTGCCTTTCTTGGTTCGTAAGTGATTTCAAGACTTTGCATTTCAATAACCCATTTCAACATTCTCCCGGATGACTCCAAGGTAGATATTGGCCGCTTGAGTGGCTAGTTGGTGTAAATCACCACTGGATGTGCCAAAAAGTAAGGCTTCAGCTTTTTGAATGCCATATACAAAGCAAGGCCAAAATTTTCAACCATGGGGTACCGGAGTTCAGCATTTTTGAGAACATGGCTAATGAAGTAAACCGGGAGCTGCAGCCGTCTCGCTCAGCAAGGAGAACGGCACTGAGGGCATGATTTGAGACGGCTAAATACATGTACAACGTCTCCCTAGGCAAAGGGCTGACCAACCTAGGTAGAGAATGTAAATGTTCTTTCAACCTCTAGAATGCCGCCTCAGCATCATCCCCTCATTCAAATCTGGTCTTCTTCCTGATTGCTTGGAAGAAGTAGAGGCATTTGTCGCCTGACCGCTGAGGAACCTCCCCAAGGCGGCCAGACAACCGGTGAGTCTCTGAACTTCCTTGACAGAACGGGGTGACTTCATGTCAATCACCGCCTGTATCTTTTCGGGGTTAGCCTCTATCCCCCTTTGATCAATCAGGAATCCGAGAAACTTCCCAGACTCAACACCAAAGACGCATTTCTTTGGATTTAACATGACCTTATGCCGCCTGAGGGTGGTGAATGTTTCTCAGAGATCATCAAGGTGATCCGTCTGTAGCTTGGAGTTGACTATCATGTCATCAATGTACGCCTCCACATTTCTCCCAATTTGATTAATGAAGACCGTATTAATCATCCGTTGGAAAGTGGCAGGCGCATTTTTCAAGCCAAACGACATCACAGTATAACTGAATAACCCCTGATCATTGACGAAGGCCGTCTTCTCTTGATCCTTTTTCCACAGGGGTATATGATGGAAGCCGGAATAGGCATCCATAAAGCTCATCAAGGCGTGACCGGCTGTAGAATCAACCAGACTGTCGATCTTTGGAAGCGGGTAATTGTCCTTTAGACACACCTTATTGGGGTCTGTGTAATCAACACACATGTGCCAGGTCCCATTCGGTTTCTTAACAAGAACCACATTGGCCACCCAGTCGGGGAAGTTACAAGGCCGAATGAACCTGGCATCTAGCAGCTTTTTGACTTCGGCAGCTGCCTCCTGACTTCTTTCCTCACCGTGGTTTCTTTTCTTCTGCCGGATGGGCTTCTTTTTAGGGTCCACGGCGAGTTTGTGGACAGCGAGATTCGGGCTAACGCCTGGCATCTCTTCCACTTTAAAGGCAAAATGTCTTTGAATTACTTCAGCAGAAGGTGCAAGCTTTCACCCAAGGTATCATGGGCAACCGTCCCCACCTTTACAATACGTTCTGGACGGCTGTTATCCAGAACGAGATCAATGTTTTCACCAGCCGCTTGGGGACGGAGCTCATCTAACCGTTCACCGGTCAGTGATTGCTATTTTCTCTTTTTCTTCACCTCCACCAGCAAAGGTGCCTTTATTTTCTTCCCGGCAGCTGGTGGGGCAGGCGCTGGGTCGGCATCCTTGAGATTGTCAAGGTCTATTGGTTCCTGGCCGCCTGGGGCCACATTGTCTCTGACGGCTGAGAGATAGCACTCTCGGGCCGTCTTCTGATCCCCATTCAGGGAACCAACAGTGCCGTCATCCCTCTCATACTTGATGAGCATGAGAGACGGGATGATCACTGCCTTGGCTACGTTGAGGGTTGGCCGGCCAAGGATAATGTTGTAGGCGGTCAACTCCTTAACGACCAAGAATCTTACGACAATATTTCGTCCTTGGCCCTTCTCTCCCAACCGGATGGGTAAGTCAATTCTTCCGGCTGGGTAGACCATCCCACCCCCAAAACCAACTAAGGGGTGGGTGACCGGATACATGCTGCTGACGTTGTATTTCAGCTTTTGCAAGCACCGGAGGCTGATGATGTCTGATGAGCTGCCGATGTCAATAAGGATTCTTCCAACCAGCTGGTTGGCCACCTTACACTCAATGACGACCGGGTCATCATGCGGACGACGGATGCTGCCCCTATCCTTCTCAGTGATCAAGACGTTTGGGAAGGAGGTGCTTGAAGACGCCTGCTCATCATCATCCTTGTCCATCTTTCGAAGATGGCTCTTGGTGCTCCGGATGGTAGGGCCACCACAGGAGAACCCGCCTGCTATTGTGTAGACCGGATCCTTGTCGGTATCCGAGCTACTAGCAGGCTGGGGGTTGTCTTGGATGACTGACCCTTGTTTTTCTTTTTTCCCCCGGCTGGGGACTTAGAAATGTAGGACTTCAACAGCCCTTTGTCAGCCAGACGGTCCAACGCCCGTTGTAGGCTGAAGCAGTCGTTGGTGTCATGGCCAACCTCCTCATGGTATTGGCAGAACTTGCTCTTGTTCCCTGACTGAATGGAACTTTTCATTGGATTCGGCTTCTCTAGGGATAGCCGGTCCTTGATTTCCATGAGGATGGAGTTGCAGTCCTTGTTAACTCGTACTTTGGGACGTACGGTTTAAATTCTTTCTTCTTCTTCTAGGACGGCTGGTCAGAGGCATTAACCGCTCATATTTCTTTTCTTTTCTTGCTCTCTTTATTTTTTGCCGGCTAAGCAGACCGACTGTCTTTCTGCTTGTCAGACTTCTTGGAGTCCGACTGGTTACCAGGCGTGCAGAGGTCGGTAGCTTGAATATAGCTTCCCGCCTCCCTCAGGGCTTCCTGTAAGGTGAAAGCCCCTTTTCTGACTAGGTCGACCCGTCTCTCAGACCCTTAAAGAAGTCTGTAAAAGCTACCTCATCAGACAGTCCCTGAATCTGAATTCTGATCAGATTGAACCGCCTGACATATGAGCGCAGCCTTTCTCTCTCTCCCTGCTTAACAGTGCTCAAATCAAGGCTTGTTTTCTTAGAAGAGATGTTCGTTGAGAAGTTGGAGGCAAACAGGAAGGCGAGCTTCCTGAAACTATCGATGGACCCGGCTGGCAGATTACCAAACCATTGTTGGGCAATGCCCTTCAATGTAGCCGGGAAGCACCGACACCAAGTGGCATCATCCAACCCCTGCAGATACATGAGGTTGGTGTAAGCCATGAGGTGGTCTTCCGGATTGGTGGTACCATCATAGGTACCAACCAATACATTCTTAACCTTGGCCGGCTGAGCCGCCTCGGTTATCTCCCGGGTGAACGCAGAAGGCTGTTCACCCAGGCGCAGCAGACGGAGCTTCCAGTCCAATGGCTGGACATTTTGATATGCTGCCTGACCTCCAAAGAGAGTCGGCTGCATGAAGTGAGGGGGATACTGTCCGTAAACCTGGGTAGGCACGTACGGTACAACTCCAATCATATGAGGGCCAGAATGGACGGTATTACCGCCTGTCTGGCTCTCATGCAAGGAGGGTGCACTCCCTGCAGAAATGTTGTTGAAAATGTCTGGAAAGTTCGACGTTGAAGCCGACTTAGACATCGACTGGTTTCTCTTCCGGTTGATGATCTCCCGGGCATCAAGAATTGATTTTTTGCTTCCCACCGTCTGTTGAGTCCGGCGGATGTTGTTCCTCTTAGGAAGGATAATTTTTTACCAATCAATGGTCCCGGTTGCCTTCTCCTTTGGATGAGGAGTGGGCTGCCGTTCTCTGACTGACTTCCCCTTCTCCGGAGAAGCCTTCTTAGCCGACTGACCTCTACTCGAGCCAGCCCGGCTCTGGGTGTTCAGCTCTTTAATTTCACCCTTGAAACTTGTCATGAACCTCATGAGTTCGTCTCGGGTGACAGGTGTTGATCCTGCGGCCGTATGGGTTTCCCCTTCGGCTGCCCAGGTGGTCGACTTGCACCCGCCTGGGAGGCACCCCGCTCCAGAGTCTCTCTGGGCCGGATGCGCTTGATTCTGAGAGAGCCGTCATCGGCTGTAAAGGTTTCGACCTGGGGATCTTCATCCTCCTGGTCTGTAAAGACTTCTGGGTCATCGCCTAGACAGTTAGGGGGTGGTACAGACTCTTGAACCATCTTCGAGGTACTCTCCCCACAGACAGCGCCAAATGTTTTGGGTGTTTTTGTCCCTCGGGAGAGTTACAACTCGGAGACTGATCCAGGGGGAGTTGTACCTGCAAAACAAACGGAGACACTTGTTGGGTGGTGCTCCGCCTCTGACGCACAAGTTAGTAACTTGTACAGAAAGGAAAAGATGGCGAAATTTAGGTGGGTATCTGCTTGGATTCCAAGCTCAGATGTCTCTATCACAGGGACTGTTTGTAATAAATGGTAAAACGTGCCCTCAAAAAGAGGGATATCTCCCTATTTATAGGGTCTTTGGGAATTGTGCCCCTGATTAGGTCACTGAACCCTAATCATTGGTGGGATGTGCCGCTTTGCGGCTTTCTCGGGATTTGGGCCTGAAGGCCGCCCTTTTTTCCCTTGATTTCTGGAATGACACGTGTCAGGCATTGATTGGTCTACTTTGGGCCAACCTGAAGCTGACACGTGTCGTCCTCTGGTTGGACCACGTGGCGGGGTAAAATTACCCTAAACACTTGTGATTGCAATTGTTCTTCGTTGTATCTCCTAAGTAAATTTCCGTGAAACCCGGTTGTAGTATAGGGTCGGAATTATACTTTTGGGAAAGTGATTCCGTTCACGCCTCGAAGATTTTACCAGTTTATTTCATTTCTTTCTTTGTGACCCTTGTTAAACACAAAATCCCCAACAATTACTACTTTCGCTTCGCATTACTCGCAACAAAGGAGTATTATTTGTGAGATATAAAATATTCATTTGTTGCGAGTAATACGAAGCAGAGGTAGTATATCATGTGAACTCCACATACCTTAAGTACCGTGAAAAAGTGTGTGTTGCAACTATTAAAAAACAGAGAAAGTAGAAAGAAAGTAGAATAGAGATGTGAGAGAAAGTAATAATGAATATTGAAAAGCCATTAAAATATTACGAAATGTACAATAATTACGCATAAAAAGTAGAGGACAATTGAGTATTTAAATTGTAAAGCTAGGGTAACGTTGTCCAAAATTAATGACTTAAAAAGAAAATATACTAAATGTAAAGAATAAAAAGGAACACCCTAAATAGAAACGTAAAGAACATATAGGAACAGAGGGAGTAGTATTTTATTTCATCCTCTAGCTTTGGTCAATATTTCCCGTGTAAAACACATTTGTTGCTAATTTTACGGTATATTATAACATGAAATGCTAATTCAACAATAATTTACGTAGATAATGATAAGCTTTAGTTCTTGTTTCATATTTTGTAAACCCTGATTTCATTAATATATTCGGCTGTTGTACAAAAATTAAAATTAAAAATAGTATTATAATACCATCAAATTGTACTATTTATTTATTTATTTATTTAATGATATCTTTACTATCTCATAAAAATACACAATACTCCCTTTCTTACCGAAAGTTGTTCAGAGTGTTTGATACTTTATGGCGTACCAAACACATTTTGCTTGCTTACAACTTACAAGTCATGAGTACATAACTACATACTCCGTATTACAATTAAAGATGGCACTGGGCCGAGCCGGCATAAAGCTCGGCACAATCCAGCACGAAAAAAAACACGGCACGACATGGACATGTAAAAGCACATCACGACACGGTATTGTGTGTGTGGGTTGGGCCTGGGTCGCCTTTATTTGAGAGAAGCACGATAAGGCACGACACGATGGGGCAAGACATGACAAAACATGCTAAAATCAATGCAATTTTGCTTAGGCATGCAAACCGGACATGACCCGATACGATGGCATTGTGGACATGGGCCGTGCACGAGCCAACCTTTTGAAAACTTCGGCTCGACATGGCACGGAACGGAAAGAAACTAAATATGTATTCCGGGTGTAACTAACTTTAAAGCATATGGGTCTACCACGACTCCACGAGACACGATCCAGAGCCATCTTAAAATACTCGTATTACGACTTTACACGAGTCAATCGAGTACCGGTTAACGATTACTCGTACATAGCAATGTAGCATATCATTAATGCTTTGATATCAACTCAGTCAGTCGGGCACCGGTTAGAAATTACTTGTAGGCCAATAACTTGGGAGTATAAAATAAAGTAGTTTGAGTTAGTGAGTAATTGCTCTCTTATTGTTTCCCTCCAAAAACACAACTCAACTGCTATTTGTCGCTCCTAAATTACCAGGTAACGCTCCCTTTTTGACTTGAATGGACCACTATGCCCTTTATGTAATTTGGGTTATAAAAAAGACCTTGTTCCCCATTTGGACACAATACATGAAACGGTCCCCTCACTTCACGACATTGCTATCCCGAGCTTCCTAAAATCGGTCCCCACGACCTTGCAACCAAATCGGTCCCCACGACCACCTAAATTTTCTATTTTAAAAAATCGTTAAATTTTCCGACGGGTCTTGGGTCATGGACGGCGAGTGGAACATACGTACGCCGGAGAATGCGTCGGATCATTCTATAAGTTTTTTATTTTATTTTCGGTAATTAGGACATCCGCCTAAAATTTCCGGATGTCCTAGGTACATCCGCCTAAAATTTCCGGATGTACAATGGAACATCCGGAAATTTCAAGCGGAAGATGGGATCCGCCTAAAAAATTCGGATGTTCCATGGTACATCCGGAAATTTCAGGCGGATGTACCTAGGGACATCCGGAAATTTTAGGCGGATGTCCCTATTAATTTTTTTTTTAAATGTTAAGTACGTTTATTTAATTTTTTTTTACGTTTATTAAGTTTTTTTTTATGTATTTTTTTTCGTGGTCTTGTGATTATTGTTGTGATTTAGTATTTGATAATTAATGTAATTTTGTTGTATTAATATGATTATTAGTAAAATGTTTATTTTTTGTTTCATTATTATTATTATTATTTATATTATTATTATTATTATTATTATTGTTATTATTAGTAATATGTTGATATTATTGTTGTTGTTGTAGTTGATATTATTATTGTTGTTGTTGTTGTTGATATTGTTATTATTAATTAGTAGAAATATAATATTAATATTAATATTAATATTAATATTATTATTATTATTATTATTATTATTGTTATTATTATTATTTATTTATTTATTAATTAATGTTATGGTCTTATAAATTGTTTAGTAGTTGTTGTTATAATTTTTTATTATCATTAATATTGTTATTGTTTTGTATTTGTTGTTCTTATTATTAGTATTGTTATTATTATTATTATTATTAGTATTGTTTTTATTATTTTTATTATTTTAATTTTAATTATTATTATTATTATTGTTTTTATTATTATTATTTTGACATAAAGCATGTTTTGTTTAATTTGTATAGGATATGGAATCTGAGGAAGGCGGTGACGGTGTGAATTATAGTGGGAATTTTGTCACCGATACGTTTTTTTCTACATTTGACGATGTTGTTACATGGGCTGATGGTGTTTCCATAAAATTGGGATTTATATTGGTAAAATCGTCTTATAACAAAACCAGAGATGGTCGGCCGTATCGGTATTTGCGATGTGATCGGTCACGAAGGAGCAAGCCGAGAGATTTGGAGAACGCGATACGGAAGGACACCAAAACCAAAGCTAATGGTTGTCCATTCTACATCAAGATATATTATGATGTCAGCACCGAAAGTTGGAAGATCATTGCGAAAAATGATCACACCGGGACACATAACCACCCAATGATTGTGTACCCAGAAGGTCATCGTAAAGTGAGCGGATTTAGTCCGGGTGCAAAACAGGTTGTGCGGGACATGACAAAGTCCAAGGTTGCTCCCTGTAACATCTTGTCCACTATTGCCGAGCAATTTCCTGATGATCATCCAAACATCCGACACATTTACAATTGCCGAAATGACTTCAGGATGGAGATGTCCGAAGGAAGAGGAGTTGTTCAACAATTTCTTCATCTGGCGAGAGAGAGTAAATACATTTACTGGTTCACGAACGATGATCACAACGTTTTGCAACATGCATTTATGGTGCACCCGATTATGGTCAACATACTCCGCACATACCCACATGTCATAGGTATGGATTCTACTTACAAGACCAATCTATATAACATGCCTCTCTTTGAGATAGTAGGCGTGACACCGACAAACCAGAATTTTCTAGTTGGATATGTTTTCATGCGCGACGAGTGCACGGCTAGCTATCGGTGGGTGTTGCAGAGATTAAGGGAGTTGATTGGGTTTGATAAAGAGCCATCTGTATTTATTTCAGACCGTGATCTTGGGCTATGTGCGGCTTTGAGAGAAGTCTTTCCAGGGACGTCACATTTACTCTGTCTATGGCACATTAACAGAGATGTGGAGGCTAAGGTGACGAAGATGTTTGGAAACAAGACGGTTGGTGTCAGTTTTAGAGCTGGGAGATGGTTCAAAATCGTGAATGCAACAACACAGGCGGAGTATGATCGTGCTCTAACTGCCATGCAAGTGAGGTGGGGAAAATATCCGGAAGTGATTCAGTATGTTCAGAGAACTTGGCTTTGTCATAAGGAGAAATTTGTGAAATTTTGGACGAACCAGGTTCTTCATTTTGGTAACACCACCAACTGCAGAGTTAAGAGCCAACATTCAGCAGTGAAAACTTGGTTAGAATCATCCACAGGTTAGTTGTATTATTTTATTAGTTGTTCTCGTTGTTACGTAATTGTAATTGTATTAATTGTAATTGTATTTGAATTTACTAATTAGAATCATTGGCAGGTGCTTTGGATACCGTATGGGCCCGAGTCCATTGTCATATCGGTAATCGCATCATACAAATTTGTAATGACTTGGAGGCATCAAGGTCTAAAATTGGTCAGATGTACAGACAGTTGCCACTGTCACGTATAAATGGCAAAGTGTCTCAACATTGCTTGAAAGTTTTGGATAACGAGACGAAAATGATGCGGGATTTGAGTTACCAGGTCCATGAACGGTGTGGATGTGCTATGCGTCTGACCCATGGTCTTCCATGTGCTTGCCAGATACATGACTCGATAGTTGCACAGACATGATTGTATAGCAGCCAAATTCATTCTTTCTGGAAGATATTGGTTATTGGTGATGGTGTTAACATTCCTGAAGTGGTAAATGATTCGACCGAGGAGGCTGCACATTTTCGGTCCCTAATCGACGAAGTCATGGAAAGTGACCCGGCCGTACGTCGAAATGTAACGCGAATCATTGAAGAGGAGCTACATCCAAATCATTCACACCTTGAAGAACCACATATCAACCTTAACACTCGTGGTCGACCAAAAAGAAATAACACCAGGCGTGATCGTAGCTATTTCGAGCATGTGAACCGTCAACACACTCAACATGGTGGTGACCCAGAACCAGGTAATACTAAAATTCCATATTTAATATAAAAATATGTAAACTTAATACTTGTAGCTTTACTAATAATTTATCTTTTAATTTTGTGTTGTAGATCCAAGTGACATTAGTCAATGCAGGTATTTGAACTTGCTTCCAGCCCCAATGTTGCCGTACATTTCGTCTTGGAAGGATGTCATTGGTGATGGGAACTGTGGCTTTCGTTGTGTTGCCGACTTCTTCTTTGGCGATCAAAATAAGTGGTTTGACGCTCGGGAAACAATAGCGAACGAGGTCGCTGGTCATCCTGATTTGTACGAACGGATTTACGGGCTTGGGCGACTTTGGATGAACGTGGAGCGTATTCGATGGGATGGTGGGGCTGTCGGGGAGCGGCATTGGATGGTTACAATTCAAGATTTATTTCCTATTGCTATGTGGTTCAACGCAAGGGTGATTTGTCTCGGAGTAGGCCTAGTACCAACTTGCTACTACCCATGCATCACAGTCTTACCGCTTAGGGCACGCAACGGGGTTCGGTCACCGACTCGAGAGTTTGTGATTGCTACAGTTGGTGGATCACATTTTATCCGTCTTGACCTTGTACCTGATTCACCACTCCCGACGATCGCCGGTTGGTGGACGGAACACCACGAGGATAGTGTCAATGGATGGGATCAAGCATATCAATTGAGAAGGGACATGTGGGATGCATTAGTTAGGTAGTTTGTAATGTACATTCACTAACTTTGAACATTTGTAAGAAAATTAGAATTATGAAATTAATTTTAAATGTATTTGCTTTTAATCTAACATGATATGCAACAAAACATCAAATATAAAATAAAATAAGTGTCCAGTTTATACATTACATTTAAAAAAATAAAATATAAATAAGTTCATAACATAATTAAAACCATCACTAACAGAACATCTAATCAAAATAATCTAAAGTCCCATTTTTGACTTCCAATCAAATACAAGCTGCTCAGTCATTGTTCGAGTCTCACTCGACATTTCAGGATACTCAGCTAGTGCTCTTTGGTGAATCTCCATGGACCGACCCATCCACTGCAAATCAAACAATAACATATTATAACACAAAAATTAATAGAAGTCATAGTTAATATAATAATAAGCATTAATACTTACGTAATAAGTGTTAGTCCGCTCAGGCAGGTTGCTTGTAACTCCTGGACCTGGAGATACCCGCGGGCAAGAAAACCTGTACAGCCACTGCATGTAACCGGGCGCAACCGAAGGAGCTGCAGCACTAAGCCTGGGTAGGGCACCTAAAACAACACGCTGAGATACCCCAGGGACAAACCTGTTCCACATCACAGCTGTCATCTCAGTCGGGAAGTCTACTCGATACATCTTCAAGTTAGTCGGCCTCTTGGCCTTTTCTGGCCTGATGATCTCGCGGGGAATGTCTTGCACGAAACCAAGCTAGCGCACCACTCTATCAGGCATGTACGGCTCAATGATGTTACGGTACTGGATGCAGCCAATGAATAAAGTGGGTGGCACTCGTAATGCAGGATCAGCTCCGTACGGTAGCCAGTTCACCTCACGGTCAGTAAGCGCATCAATCCTAGTACGAAAAGATAACAGGCGCTCCAGGTTCTTGCTAGGACATCCCGCTTCTACATCCTAAGCAGACACACGAGGCATTTGAAGGTCCCGGGTCAAGGTACCCTGCTGTGGCCGAAAGCACGGAAAGTACTCGTAAATCCACGCTTGCAGAAGCGTGAGACAACCAGCAATCGAATCAGCACCTTTCCGTGATGCCGTGCCCAATTGCCGATACAAGTAGGCCAATGCAGCTGTTCCCCAAGCATACTCGTTAATAGGGAAATCCGTGTGACATAGCTCATGGAGGAAGGAAGGATGCGTACGGTTACCACTCTTGTCTACAAACAGTGTACCTCCAAGCACTAACCACAAGTATGCATCAAGCTGCTCACTAAAATCCCGGTCAACCGCCAATGTCGACTCAAAAATCTTATCAGTCAACACCCCACTACCCTGCCAAATGGTCTTTGTGCCGCAAATCTCAAACAGATCATCTAGAGTCATATCCATGGTGACCGAGCACGCGTCCCGTAACACGTCCGTGCTAGGAGTAGTGGACACCATATTGCCTGCAACCCGTAACCCAAGTATGTTGTACACGTCGTGCAGCAAGATCGTAATCTCCCCAAATGGCATGTGAAAGGTGTTCGTATCTGGCTGCCACCTCTCAACAAAAGCAGAAATCAACGGCCAATCAAGTCTCTTAAACATCAGGCCGGGCAAGTGAGACCACCAACTAGCATCAATCGCCGCAATGTCCTCCACAGATTGACGACCTCGCCAAGTGAACAAGTCTGAACATAACTTTGTCCTACTCAAACATCGCAAAACACTACGCTCCTGCTCTATCCAGATATACCGTGCCACGTGACCGCCAAAACTAGGGATAACTGACCCATCCTCAGGCCCACCCGGCATCGGTTCCTGCACTAACCATGCCTCTGCAGAGCTAGAAGTAGGCTGACTCGACCCACTACCAACAAATCTCCCAAACTGACCCCTATATACCATATGGAAATCCTGAGGGTCCTGTTCTTCATCCCGGTCACCAGCACGACTAGCTGAACATTCGTCTTCCTCGTCAGATATGGGTGCTCCACTTGCAGAGTACAAGGGCCGACTACTACCAGACTGTTGGTCTCTCGACCAACCACTAGTAGACCCGTATTGCTGCTGCTCGGGCTGAACCGGTGAAGATCGAGATGTTTGTCTCCTAACAGACGCATTCAGACGTCGTGATATTGCATGTCGAGCACCAGAACCCTCGATCTACATAAAATAAAAAAATAATCCGATTTTAGTAATAACAATAACAATAACCATAATAACCATAATAACAATAACAACACCCGAACACAACCTTGAAACTCACTTGAAGAGAAAAAGGGGCAAAAATGGCGTCTACCTCTGCTGCTCGCCGTGGCGTGGGAGCTTCCGTGCGAATCAAAAACACTACTGATACCTTCGTCTCCGATAATCGACCACTTATCTCTGTAATTTTTACTGCCTTTTCATCTTCAATTTCCTTAATTGTTCATCATTTAATTCTTACTTTTTACTAAAATTTTCTTTTTTATTGATGTTTTTATTTACTTATTCAGGACATCCGTAAAGCCCTAAATACGTTGAGGGAAGTTGCGGTAGAAATGGAGAGATTCAATCGATCTGAACAGGTAATTTCTCCAAAATAACAATGCAATTAAACCCTAATTTGTCATTTTTACTAATTTTCCTTTATATATGCAGTATGAACCATAATGTTGATTTAATATTGTGAAGATTATGAACCCTAATTTCTCAGCAGTTTTACCAATTACACGATGTGATCTTGCTAGTTAGATGATGTAATGAATGTTTAATAATGCATGTTGATAAAATTAGGGTGATTGGGTGTTATTTTATGGGTATAACAAATCAAATTATTTGTTGCTGTTTTGGCTAAAAAAACCCAATAAACTTACAAGATACTGTTACTAAATGGCGCGCTTTTTGGAAGAAAATATGTGTGTGATCTACATAAAGATCATTGCTTTATTTTATGAAGTTGTTTGGAGGAAATGAGGGATATATATTCTTGTTCTGCAACATATATTATCATCTTGGGGATGATCGGTTGAAGGGCAAGCTTACAAGTTTTGAGTGATCGCTCTTATAGTCCTTATTGGCTTTAGAGGATGTTGAAAGAGAGGGAACTTGGTAATACTTTTATGTGTTTGTTTGTTGATTGTTCAATGCTTATGCTTTGTTGTTGTTTATTTTTTTCGGATGCAATGATGCCATCCACCACAAGCTCCTGTCCATGAACTGACAGTAACATGTTGCAGGTAAGAGAGCTTGAAGACGCTTTTGTAGAGTTATTGGGCACTTATGAAGAATCCATGAATTTTACCAATGTGATGGAATCAGTTGGGAGCAATTACCAACCTGGCCCGGAGGTTCTCTGAACGAATTTTTCTTTTTCTCATGTGATTATTCTCTATTTCTTTATAAAAAGCTAATGTTCTGTGTTTTGTTTTGCCCCCCCCCTTGCAGTTAACCGATTTTAATAAGCTGTTTAAAAATGAAGTTTCTAGGCTCAAGCGTAATGCGTCTTCAAATCGTCAGACTGCTGGCATGTTACGGCAGTTCAAAGAAGCTGTTTGGGTATTGTTTGATCCATCTTCTTGGTATCTCTTTATAATAATTGGATGTTGATGATGTAGAATTTCAGGAAAGGAATATTAGAAATTATTATCTCTAGCTTCAAATTATAATTTTAAATATATGCTCTTTCTTATAATTTGTGCTGTCAGTCATATTATACAATTATATGAATCCAGAAACTGAATTTCACTGTGCAAGTGACTGAGAATATATCTGATTAACGTACTATTTGCTAGAACTTAATTGGAGACAGAAACGTTTCACTATTTATGCCTGGGTTATTTACATTATATCTTGAATTTTTTTCATACGTTTTTCTTGCAGAATGTCCATCATTCAGGTCAGCCAATGCCTGGTGAAGAGCAAGAAGACATTGTGATGACCAGCACACAAGGCATTTTAAATACAGCTTGCCCAATATCTGGAAAGTCAATTACTGACCTGGCAGATCCAGTTCGCAGGTAATATTTCATCTATTCTTCATGTGTTGTATACTTGTATGACTTATTTTGTATGCGGGACAGATGTAATTTTATATTTTGTATCAGTTCAACAAGCTGTTAGAAAAGAAACATGAGTGTGGATGCCAATAGTTTAGTTGATTAAAGTCTTGGGGGTTGGTACCCCTTTTCCTCTTTCTTTGTTTACTTTAGTTGCTGTCAGCTGGTTTCAGAAGTGAAGCTGCTTGGTTGTATTTGTGGTTTTTGGTAGGGCTTGTGCTGTCTCGCTTGCAGCTTGTGGATGATGCAATTCTTTCTATCTCAAATTGGAAAAATAAAGAATATTGTTTACTCTTCTTTGAATTTTTGAGTTGATTTTGGGGCTTAAGATCAATGTTTCCAAGACCCCAAGTCCAGCATATCTGGTTTTAATATGGATTATGGTATTCTTACTAGTGTTTCATGTCTGTCCGATTAAGTTATCTGGAGTTTCTTTGACTTATCACAAACTACTTTAGGGGGTCATTATAAGGGAACCTTTTTGGGATCTTATAGTCTAGAGTGTTGCCTAAAGTTTAGATAGTTGGTCATAATAGGACATAATACTCTGTTTTGTCAATCTAAAATAGCTATGTATCCCTTATCCTTGATTAAACTTCCAACAGGTATGTTTGGTAGGTGTGACTGTGTGAGAGAGTGATGAGGGGTTGCTTTTGGTCTGAAGTTGGGAAACATAAAGTAGAGATCATCAGTTTCACCACAAATTGAGTTACCATTAAGATTGTAACCTCAAGTTAGGAACTGTAGGTTTTGGTGATTTTATATTCAAGTTCATCTCCATGGTAAGTAAATAATTGTGGGCTTTTGGTGATTTTATATTCAAGTTCATCTCCATGGTAAGTCAATAAATTTGAAGCTGAAAAGCACTTGAAGCTGAGAAATTTCATTTGCAATTAGATATTATTATATTAATGCATGCAGTTCAAAGTTTTCAGCACTTTTTTAATAAAGCGAATGCATTAAGAAGTGACTGTAAATTTCATAGTTCCTTGTATGATCTAGATTCTGTAAGGTTTAAGATTTTATTGTTGTCTTTATACTGCTTAATCTGCCAAGACTCTTGTCACTTTACCAAAATGTATATCAGACACTTAGGCTGTCATTGAAGACTAGAAGTAGCATCCCTTTGGCTGTGCAGTAAGGGAATGCAAGCCTGGTAGAAGATGTATTGTCATTATATTTGAAAATGGTGATTAGCTTAGCCTGCCTATATATTGGATAACTGGAGAAAAGGATTTGATGGTTGTGAGTTAAGGCTACCTTAAGTTATGTCTCAAAATTCTGAAGCTCACTGATTTCAAGTAGAAGATAAGTCCTAGAGAGAGTTAAAATAATGGTCTCTCAGTCTGTTAACTCATCAAAGCATGTATAACTTCTGTAGTTTACCTACTTACTGTTGGATGCGTAAGTTTGTCTTTTGGTTTGAGATTTTGTGTAACTTCCTTCCTAAGTTGACTTGTTGCTCAAAGAAAGAGAATTAAGCAGTCGAACTTTTTTCAAGGCAATTTGTTTCCTGTAACTCTGCTGTTGAAACTCTTGACTGATTTTTCCTTTGGCAGCATGGACTGCAAGCACGTCTATGATAAGAGTGCAATTCTGCACTTCATGAAGAATAATCCAACGAAAAAATGCCCTGTAGCAGGTTGTATTAATCATCAGTTCTATGGTTTAGCTCATCTAACCTTTTTGAGCTGTAACATTTATACCTAATTTCTCTTGCTTTCAGGTTGTCCCAAACCATTAAAGGCTAATAGAGTGGTGTGTGACGCTCTATTACATGTGGAAATCGAGGAACTGCGTTCATCAAATAAAAATACTGTTGAGCCTGAAGGTATAGAAGACTTCACTGCACTTGACAATGAAGACTGACAAGCGATGAAGGCTGTATATAAAGCTCACACTATTAGGTTCTCATTGTTCCTCATTCTGTTTGAAATACAGTAGAGGTACCTTTTGCAATATGAAACCTATGATAGCTGTAATATGGAGTATATGCTTGTATTGCAATCGCTTTGACCTGTTCTTTGCTGATCATCCTAGGATTATGTCTAACAGTTCTTATTTTGGTGTTTGTATTTATTATAAAAATTAAGTATCTGGAAATATCTCCATTGGTGTTACATAACAGAAGGCCAACATATATTAGTACATGTAATTACAAGTATTTGGATAATTTGAAAAAAGAGTAAAATAATTCATGTAGCCCAACTTCAAACTCACCTGAGTTACCTCTTCTATGTAACCACATTTATCTGTGATCTGCTGGAAATTGGGATCCCATTACCTGGTGAAGTAAGTGTAAAACCATAACAAAAGCTACACAGAACCACCACCATGCCACAGTTGACCTTTTCTTCTGTGATGACCAAGAAAATGGCTTTTTCTTTTGCAGAGGTAGTGGTCTTGAGAGCAGAAATTTTGATAGTAGACAGTCAATATGAAGGATTATAGGGCACTTGCCACATTTGTAATACCAGTGACTGCAGTATCCCCCACAAACAGTGCAAGAATTAGATTTTTCTCGACACTGTAGCTCTAAATTGTGCTCTACATCTGTTATGTAGTGTACATATTGAGGCAATTGGCTACAAAGTGGGTGAACATAAATTTCACACCGCTTACAGTGATAGAATAGGCCCCCTACACCCTTACCACATACTTCACAGGCATGTTTGTTGGAAAATGAGGCTCTTGACCTTTGCACTAAGGTCAAGTGAAGTCGGTGTTTTGGGTGCATAAATGAGCAAAGATTTGCAGGACAATGGCCACAATGCATGTGCAGATTGAAACTGCATTCCTTGCATTGGTATCTCTGTCCGATGCCTAACATTTCACAGCCATCACATTTGAACTCATTGTCCTCTGAAATTTCCTTCAGTGGATGGCATTGATGTGTGAAGTGCTTTAAGGTGGTCATTTCCCTTTAGTCTTTCGTCCTGTCAAGAAAGGATGATTATTTCAGTAGTTGCTCTGAAGGTGTTAATTGCGATTTGGAAGGCTTAGTCATCTCTTTAGATCCTCATTAGCTGTAAATCCTGTTGTGGAAAGATCTGCAAGGACCTGTTCATTGATTTGGAATTTAGAACCAAGTTAACTGTCATTGACCACATCATTTGCTGGACTTGGCCACTTGGGTTAGAATCATGCTAATTTCATATGCCGTTTTCTTTGTTTTTCCTCTGTTTTGGCTTCGTATATACTTGGTTTGCGGCTTCAGAAGTCAATATGGAAGGAGTACATCACAGCAATTACTTTTTCTTGGTTTTGATAGATCATATAAGTATTGCTTAACAGTTTCAAAAGATTGACAGCCTCTTTTGGCTGATGTATCCTCTGAACTAGTAAAGCCTTGTTGAGTCTTAATAGAAATTTAAAATAGTAATGTGAAACTGACTGTCATGAGGATCAATGTCTCTGATATTGGACCTGACTGGCTTATTTGGTATAATGGCAAATATTGAGGGAATGGAATTGAATTTGTTTTGTTATTATGTAGCCATTCAAAAGATACTGAAAAATCAAGTCCCTTTATTCCTCTTCATTACCATATGGAATCTGGAATGTCAATGAGGTGGGCGGATTCGGTGGATGCCCAGGAAGGTCCGTCACGCCCATCCTTGTCCCAACACTTATGACAGGCACAACAAATCCTATACTTTACGAATTTAATAGAGAGCATGTATTTAGTAAATTTTTTTACTAGTTATTCTAAAGCCTACAAGTATGACATGATTGTGATTTGGTGAAATTTCAACCTCCAAACTTAGGTCGGAGAGCCGACTTAATCATTGTTTGTTCTAGATGTTATTGTATTGGGTGCAATTACTTGTCAAATGCGTTGGTTTTACAGCTTCCTCTACGTTGCACAACTTGCACCAATAGAATGTTGGCGCAATCAAAACCAGATACTATCCAGTATAATCTCACATGACTTTTCGATACCATTAGTCCTTACTCCTTAGGCCATGCTAACCAGACTATGTCAATGATTTTAAACAATATATTTGCTGTTTGAAGCAGAAGGTTTATATATGTATAAGTTGACAAATATTTAATAGTAGTATGACTAGATAAGCTTAGCCTATTCCACTTGACCAAGTAGTAATTAATTGTGTATATTACCCATATATGAATATGACCAAGTATTCCAAATAATCAATTTTTTTTTTTTTTTTTTTTTTATTTTATTTTTTTTTAAAAAATACTCCATATTGTTCACTAAATACAGCCATTAAGAGAAAATCAAGGGAAAATCAATAAGAGAAAATCAAGGGAAAAATAATTTCCGACAACCTCTAATCTCATGTCTGGGCTTGAATGTTTCAATAATTCATGAACAACCTTCATTGAAACATTGCATAAATATAGAATAGAACAGTAAGTGTTTTTCTTAAAATTTTGGCCCTGTGCTAGCAATAAAGAGTAAGCATCAAGTTAGGCAGTTAGCTAAGCTTATCAATTGTTCTTTCTGATATGTATGGTAACCAGTGCTCTGGAACTTAAAAAAACAAGGAAATCTCAAACAATCATTCAGAATGCTACAAATCAAAGACGAAATCAGAAGGCCAAAATCCTGATTAGCATTACAAATCAACTGATAAGTTCTTAATACATAACCAATTTATGTTAGAATAAGATATGTTATACACATGTTCAAGTGATATTACAAGCCAAAACTAAGTAGCTCTAAATTTCAGAACAGATCTTTTAATAAGAAGATGTCTTAGGACTTTAACATCTTCGGGATAGTTTTTATCCAAAGATGCCCACCATTCTATATCAGTAGGAAGACGACGAAGTGTGCATTCAGAAGAATCACAAAGCAAGGGCAGGGAGAGTGGGATCATTTTCAACATAGGGCAGCCCTCCTTGTTCAACTTGATAAGAGAATCACACAGCAGTAGTCCTCTACAGATACTCTCCAAATTCGGCATGTTACATAGTGATATAGTTTTCAAGTTTGGGAGTGAAAGGAGGCTATCCTTATCACCCCTTGTAGCTCCTTCATCTTCATTGTCTGCTATTATTTCTGTCATGTAAGGACAGTTCACAAGCTCAATCTCTTGCAGGTTTGGGAATAGTTGCTGCTGTATTAATACAAGTGCATTGGTCCATTCATATACATCAAGCACCTTATTCATGCTTCGAGCCATTGTCCTAATCCCAAGTGGTAAACCTCCACATTCTTTGGCGACTAACTCTGCAATATTGGAAAATGTTGCCATATGTCATCTAGGACGAGTAGCTTTTTCTAATTATTGACAGCATATTGGACAGGGAGTCCACTTCACAAGACCAAAGGAGGTTCTATCCCAAAACCATATGGCATCTCCAACTTTTTTTACTCTTTAACATTTTTCAACCAGTGCTCAACTTCAATTCTCTTCTTCGTTTCTTTCCTGGATGGTAGCTCAGCAATTTCCAACTCAGACCTGATATCAGATGCTCGAGCTGTCAGAGTATCAAATTCATCTTCAAGAATCTGCATCTTGTCTTTGAGGCTGAAATTCTTGATTATCAAGCTGCTAATGATAGCCATGTTCCCTGACACGATACATCAAAGAGACAGGTAACCAAGGCTATAAAGTTACCTGTTTGTATAACCTTGCTTGATATTCATGAATTTTTTTTATTATAACTAAGTAGAGGCGCAATGAAGCTGCTTAAGATGACGAGAATATCCAAAGAGAAGCCAAAAGTTATAAAACAATACGATATGAAGTGCACAAGAAACACAAGAAACTGATTGTTGCTTCAAATTTTCAAAATAATGTGAACAAAATTATACTTTATACATCTAATCATCCGTAACCATGCATGCCAAGAAGTATGTTGAATGTTGTTATCACATATAACAGTAATATATTTATATATGTGTCCCTTCATACAATTAGGAGGTGCAATTAACATGTTTTATCATGTTAACATTTTTTTTGGTGTTACATCCGGTTCACCCTTTGGGTTAATTCGGATTTGGGAATCAGTTCTGGGTGGTTAGGTTCTAGTCCCCTCCCCATTGTTAACTTAAATCACTCAAACAGGTTGTTAAACAATTTAATCCCGCTGGTTTCATGTCTGGTTAACTTTCGGCGCCACTAGATAAAATCATAAAATTAATGTTAAGGCAGTCAATAAAAGGAAGTAAAGCACTGGAGTGAGGGACCCGTTTCTTTGAATTTCATATCAATGAACTTGCACAGTTGCATTTGCTAACTTTAATCCTACTAACCTCAATTATTTCTCATAGTTAGTGGAAAAAAAGCAGGGGAAAGTGTGATAGAATTTCTTAGCACTTTACTAAAGAGCCTGCTGTTTAGTACCGTTTTTATAATCAGCAACTTTATTGTGATTCATACAATCTCAAATCTATTTTCATTCAGAAAGGCGAGGGAACAAAGAAAATGGCCACAGGAATGGTGTTGAGTGTCGCGCAAACTCTATTTTCAGCACTACAATGCAAGGAATTAAGAGAGTTGTGCTGTATGTTTGGGTATCACTCTCAACTTGAAGCTCTTCGCGGAACTGTTGAAACCATCAAGAATGTCCTCCTTGATGCGGAGTCCAAGCAGCAGGAGCTCAACAGTCAAGGCTTAGATTGGCTTAACAAACTCAAGGATGCAGTCTATGATGCTGATGACTTGTTTGATGAATTCGCCACAATTGCTCAGAGACAGAAAAGGATGCCTCATGGTAAGATCTCCAAAACGGTACGTGCTTTCTTCTCCAGTGAAAACCAGTTTCTTTTTGCTGTTAGTACATCTCAAAAGATAAAGAAGATTAGAGAGAAGCTGGATAGCGTTGCTAAAGATCGTGCAGATTTTGGGTTTAGTAATGTGTATAGAGCTGTTAAGAGAAAAGAGGAAACCTGGTCTTATGTGCATGAACATAGTATAATTGGGAGAGATATCGATAAGGAGGCCATTATAGACATGTTGCTGAGAGAGTCAATTGATAGTGTTTCTTTTGTGAGCATCGTCGGGATGGGAGGATTGGGGAAAACTGCTCTTGCTCAACTAGTGTACAATGATGGTAGGATCAAAAGTGCATTTGAATTGAAGTTATGGGTTTGTGTCTCTGATGACTTTTCTATTGAGGAAATCCTCCATAAGATGTTAAAGTCAGCCGCCGAGCAAGATCCTTGTGATCTTGCAGAGAAAAGTTAGAAGACGAATAGAAGGGACAAAGTATCTTCTTATTCTAGATGATGTGTGGAACGAAAGTCGTGATGAATGGCTTAAGTTGAGGGAGTTCTTGCAGGTAGGTGCAAGAGGAAGCCGAATTGTGGTTACTACACGCTCAGAAAAGGTGGGAGGAGCTATAGGGGACGATCCAATGTATGCATTAAGAGGTTTGCAGGACGATGATTCTTGGCTTTTGTTTAAGAGGATATCACTTAACCACGAGAGTAAAGTGGTAGATGATGACCTTGTTTGCATTGGTAAAGAAATTGTGAAAAATGTGCAAATGTTCCCTTGGCTATAAGGGTCGTAGGGAGCATGTTGTATGGTTGTAACAAAAGCAAGTGGAAATTATTTCAGAGCATTGAGTTGCCTGAAATGGACCGAGGTGAAGAGAGCATAATGCCAATATTGAAGTTTAGTTATCATCATCTTCCTCCTCAGTTAAAGAGTTGTTTTAGTTATTGTGCACTCTTCCCTAAGGATTATGCCATTGTGAAAAATATGTTGATATGTCTATGGTCTGCATTAGGCTATCTTAAGCCGTTGAATGACATGCAGAGCATAGAAGATGTTGGTGAGGAGTATTTTTTTCGATTTTATTAAACAGATGTTTTTTTCAAGACATTGAAAGGGATTCGTATGGTGAAATTTATTCATGTGGAATGCATGATTTGATTCACGATCTTGCACAAGAAGTAGCAGGAAAGGAGCTGTGCTTAACAGAGACTAGCAAAAGCATTCTTGAAGGAAAACGTCATCTCTCCCTTTCTATATGGCGTCCCTCCTTGCTTTGTACAAGTGATACTGTTGGGAAGTTGAGGGGATTGCGTACCTTTCTTCGGCCTTCTATACGTCAGCTGAATTGTGAATCGCCAATGACCACTGTAATAGCAAAATGTAAGCGCCTGAGGGTATTGGACTTGCACCATTTTAGTATAAAAGTTTTACCAAGTACAATAAAGAACCTTCTGCATTTAAGGTATCTTGATCTCTCTTATAATATGGAGTTGAAGATACTTCCTGAGTCGATTTCTAGACTGTATAATTTGCAGGCATTGAACTTAAGATCATGTTTGCAACTAAAAGAGTTGCCTAAGGACGTGAGGGGAACTAGTCAATCTTCGGCATTTAGATACATTTAATTGCTTTAGCTTGACTCATATGCCTGTTGGAATGGATAGTATGACTAGTCTTTGTACCCTTACAAGGTTTGTATTGGGTCCAAAAAGTTCAAAAAAAACCCAAATGGGTCAACTTAGAGATTTGATGCCTCTAATTAACCTTAGAAATAGACTTGAAATTGAACTTAAAAGAGGATATGCATACGATTTGAACAACTCTGAGGAGGGATCATATTTATTAAACAAGGAACATATCAAGGTTTTGTTGATAGAACAAGAAAACATCTGGGTTAGACCACACCGAATCAACCATTTGTATCAGCAGGATGACCCAGTAGTTTTAAAAGAAAGATTGCTAGAAAGACTCGAACCCCACCATGATCTTAGAGAGATTAGAATTACAGGATATGAAGGTGTGACGTTGCCAAGATGGGCAGCCAAACTAGCAATGTCTCTCCCACGGCTTGTGACAATCTCACTAGTGTATTTTCGTGATTTGCAACATCTGCCAGCAATGAGTCAACTACAGCATCTCAAATATCTTACGCTCATAGAAATGCCCAATGTAGAGTTCGTGGAGGATGATAGTGGTGGTGCTGCTGTTGTACCATCGTTTCCGTCACTTGAGTCTTTGTTCCTCTGGAATTGCCAAAGCTTGAAATGTTTTCCTGATTGTCCACATGTGAAAAAATTTACCTTATGTGGCCTCGACGAAGCACTGACATTTTGTAGACATAGAGATGATGCAACGGCCACCTCTGCTGGCTCTTCATTATCAAGCAGCAACAACAATAATTCTGATGTGTTTGATTTGTGGGAATTAAAAACAGACAATTTAGGAATACTCAAGTCCCTTTTCCGTGATTCTATACAAAGCATTCATCATCTCACATTGCTTAACATGGAGGTCCAGAGTTTGTCGAGTTCTGTACAAGAGAATAATCAGAAGTACGCATTTTCCATTCATAGTCTTAAGTTTTTGTCTTGCCAAAACTTAAAAAGTTTGTCAGGAGAAGGAATAGAGTGTCTCACCAACTTGAAAACACTATCGATTTGGGAATGCCATAACCTGAAACTGGAAGAAGAGGAAGGGTTTCCATGGAAAGCCCTTCACGTCCTGTCCGACTTGAGCTTCAATGAACTTCCACAACTGATACATCTACCAAAGGGCCTTCAATACTTGACTACCCTTCAAAGTCTTGAAATTGAATTTTGTGACAAGTTGGAAGCCCTCCCAGAGTGGCTTGATTGCCTCAAGTCTTTGCGATCACTTGACATCCGTTATTGTCTGAGACTGAAATCGCTTCCAGAAGCAATCTTTCCGTCACTCACAACACTCCATATACACTTCTGCGATGGGCTGAAGGAAAAGTACAGCGAACCAAATGGGACAGACTTTCCTAAAATATGTTTCATCCCTGATCTATACCTCTATTTTTGAGTTATCTTGCAAAGCAAATGGTCTCCTCCACATTAGGTAACTCCAACTCTACTATATGCCTTTAGCCTTGTTTTTTTCTTTATTAATCTGCTATTCATGTATCATGTATGTATTTATGTTGTCGAACATTTAATTACCTACATTTAAAAGCCAAAGATTTAATTTACTCAAAAATGCATTAGAGTTGAACTTGATGTATGCTACCAGTATAAAATATTTGTGTCCAGAGGTAAAATATGGGTAATGTATGCTACGGTGACTAATTAGTTGGAAATTGGAATGAATCAATCTTTAACCCGTTTTTTTATTATTATTATTTTTATTTTATTGTTTTATTGTTTATAACAACTTGTGTATTGAAAACTATTTATAATAAGATAGTTTTTTCTTCATCCACAACTTATGTTTGCTTACATGTTACATCATTTGAATATAAAAAACCTTTGCTCCGATTTACAATAATTTTATTGTACATCGAACATTTTGCGAAAAGTGACCCTTTTTTTTTTTTTTTTTTTTTTTTTATAAAAGTGATTTTTTTTTTTCACAAAAGTGTCCTTTTTTCACAAAAAATAACCCTTTATATCCACAAAAGTAACCTTTTTTTTCTTCACAAAAGTAACCTTTTCATGCATAAAAAAAACTCTCTCTACCCACAAAATGTACCCTTTTCATTCATAAAAGTTACCCTTTTAAGCCACAAAAATACCCTTTTCATTCATAAAAGTTACCTTTTCAATTCACAAAAGATATCTTTTTATGCTCAAAAGTTACCCATTTTATACATAAAAGTGACCCCATAAAAAAACTGAATTGAACCTTCAGCATCTAACGACTTCTTTGTAATCTTCTTCTGCACCATCGCAGAATCAAACACTTCAAAGAACGAAAACAAAAA
Source organism: Chenopodium quinoa (assembly GCF_001683475.1). Lineage (NCBI taxonomy): Eukaryota > Viridiplantae > Streptophyta > Magnoliopsida > Caryophyllales > Amaranthaceae > Chenopodium > Chenopodium quinoa. The sequence goes on along the minus strand of NW_018743906.1, from coordinate 1,759,639 downwards.
CAAATTAAAAAAAATGGTTATCAAACCTTCATTACAAAACGCTGAACATGAGAAAAAACATTCTTCATTACAATCTTCAATATGACACATTTTCATTATAAATTTTTTCTTCTTCAAAGATTTTTTATTTACCAATTGAGTTGATTCTACTAAAAAAAAAATTAACATGAGAAAAAAAAAAAGAGAAAAGGTAAAATGAAAATGCATGAAGAGGAGGGAGAGGATAAGGAGATTATAATGGAATAAAAACCAGAAATATACTCAATGAAAGGAAAAGAGGAGAGAGAAAAATTAAAAAGAGTTTTAAGAGCAGAAGAAAAAATCAGAAAGAGATATAAATAAAAAAAGTAAAAAAAAAAATCTCAAAACCTGACAGTGAGAAGAGGGCAATAATTCCTCAAATTGGGCCGCGCCATACGATAAGTATTGTACACCGGCCTTTTTTAAAAATTTGTGTTTGAATATTTGTTCAAACTAATGCACTCATCTTAACAACACGCGAAAATACGGAATAGTAGAAAAATCAAAACTTAGCAATTAGACCATCTTCAATGGTATTAAAAAAAAAGACTGGTTAGTAAATTAATTAAAATTGCGAGCATATAGCTTACCATTGGAGTGGAAACATCGACATACCAAGATTAAAAACTTAACAACCTGCTCAAACAAGCTACATTACTTGATTTTTCACCCACTTAAATTATGACATGTGTATAATAAAAACTTCTTTATTTATTTATTTATTTATTCTTCGAAGCTACAATATGCTACAAGATAATTTAATTTTAATGTCGAACCTTATTAGACTTTTGTCATTATAATTAAGGATTTTCATTAAAATTGCTAAAAGAAATCAAAATTCCTCAATTACGCTACTTTTTTTTTATCAAAATTCCCTACATGTCATCCCATCATCCTCTTAGAACAAAACCTCTTAGCAGTTCTAAACACTTATAGTGTATTTGGATAACATAAGAGGAAGGAAAAGAAGGGGAGGGAAAGGGAGGGATAGAAGAATGGTGAATTTTCCTTCCAAAACTCTCCATTGTTGAAGGGATCAATTTCCTACAATTTAATCTCTCCATTTCTCTCCCCTTTACTTCCTCATTTGTTATCAAAATGAAAGATATTACATCTCTTCATTTCCCTCTTCTTCTTTTCCTTCCATTTCCTTCTATCCAAACACACCTAAAAAGAAATCTATACTTGGTATTTAAAAAGTATAACCAAGAAACTAAGAAAGACACATGTCCCCATCCATTCTATTACACTTCTCTAACCATAGTGTCACATGTCATCCTACACTATTAATTTTTTATTACACCATTTTTTTTAATTCTTTCATTAAACTTATACTTCATCTTTCATACACACTTCATCTCTCCCCTTTAATTCAACCTTTTCCTATTCTCTCTTTAATTTTAGCCCTTCCACCTTAAATTTAAGTATCTTTTTCGATTAAAGTTCCAAAATTTTAATTTCTTTAATCATGTTTCTGCTTACATATTATACCCTATAATGACTTACTGATATTTCACTACAAGAAAACAGCAGAATTGCGACGGACAAACTTCGTCGGAACTTATCCAAAATCCGTCGGAAAAGAGGGTTCCGACGAAATTCCGTCGGAAGCGTCTGTCGAAAAACACTTTGTAGGAAATTGGACGTTTTCCGACGGAATTTCCGTCGTAAAGCTCATTTGCGATGGAGACGGAATTTTCCGTCGCAAAATATAATTTCCGACGGAAAATTCCGTTGGAAGTTTTTGTTTGCGAGGAAATATTCCGTCGAAATTATATATTTGCGAGGAAAATTTCCGTCGGAATATTTTGTTTGCGAGGAAAAATTCCGTTGGAATATATATTTTTGTGAGGAAAATTTTCGTCGGAATTATGTATTTGTGACGAAATATTCCGTCGGAATTCTTTGTTTGCGAGGAAATATTCCGTCGGAAAGACCTTCCAGCCCGCCATAAATTTCTGTAAAAAAATGCATTTCCAAACCTGAATTTTGTTTATAATAAATCGACAAAAAAAAAAGCATTTCAAAACCTGAAATTGTTGTTTTAAAAAAATTAATTACCGACCTACGAAATTATATTTATTTACATATATATATTTAGTAATTATGTTCTAGTACAAAAGATAGTCCATATTTTGGTATCTATACCAAACAAAAGCTATGTTAGAGAGGATATTTGCTAGACTAAAGCTAAGCTACGCAATCGCCGGGGTACCCCGGCCTGCTCCACCACTACCCGGGTCGTCCCTTGGGTCTCGATGCTGAGGATGAATGGTGGAACATGAGTCGTTGTTGGTGAAACGACTCATCATCTCATCCATACTCTCCTTGTATCTCCTCTCTATTTCAGCCATTCGGGAGTCAATTAGCCTTTGCATCTCGGCTTCCATTTGAGTTTGGAGAGCTTGACCCTGTGTTCCATCTGGTCTTGCATCTGAGAAATGACAGACGGCGTTCCGGTTTCCATAGTAGAGCTCTGCACTTTGGCCAAGTCCCTTCACACAACTTACCGATATTTTTCCGATTACATATTAATAATTATACCCTATAATGACTTACTGATATTTCCTCACTTATCTCTCAATACAATTTTTATATGAATAATCACTCTCCCTCACATGAAAGGCCCTTTGGGCTTGAAATGTGGATGCAACACAGGCCCACCCATACCTGATGCGAATTAATTCTACTTTGAAGGAGGGGCGGATGAGATTCGAACCCGTGACAATTGTGTCACGCTGGCTCCGATACCATGTTAGAGGACCATCTCAACCAAAAGCTTAAACTAATGGTTGAGACCGATGAATATGTTTTAAACTATTTATTCATCATTGTAAACCCTATTAACCAATAACTAATATAATAATTTGTGATTAAACAAAAGATACACGTAATAATCGTAACAATTAATAATTAATAGTAATAACAATATAATGATGCAAGTTAACGAAAGTAGAATCTATAAAACCAAATAAAAATAAGCCTAAGAAATTATACGAAGTGCATAGGAATTAATCATAATTGGATGCATGTTTTCTCAAAAACATTATTAAAAAAAAAAGTTTTTTTTATATAGTAACTCTCTAATTTTTCATTTTCTATAATGTGTCCCTCTTTTGAGAAATTCACACTATAATCCAAAAATACATTCAGTTCCTATATGGTAACCTGATGCGGTTCCAAGGCATCAATATTGTTATTATAATTATTTTTATTGTTATTTTTAGTTAATTATTAGATGACCGAATTTATTAGGATATTTTTGTTAGTTTAATTCGGTTAGTATAAGATAAGCTTAACTTTAAAGATCATATTTGCAAAATATTATCTTTACAAGTTAGAGTTAGTTATTAGAATTTGTGACCTAGACAAATATTATCTTTTAAATTTTGCAGGTGAAAACTAGACAAAAAATTAACCAATTTGAAAAAAAGAATCACCTCAAAATCTTTAAAAACAAAGAAGAAACAAGTCGATCAATGTGACCTTTGAAACTGAGTTTTTTTTGACACAAATTGTCAAATTCGTCTCTCGTTATCCTAGCAGCCACACCAATTTGATATGGATTTTGATGGATATAACCTTCAATCGCAGTTGAAAGGTTTGGAATCTTGAGTCTCAGTCAAGAAACGCTAAGCAACACGAGCTTAAAACCTAAACTAGGCCAAGAATACACAAGCACAAGCTTACGTAAAACTTCTTTTCTAAAGATTTTGAGGTGATTATTTTTTTCAAATTGGTTATTTTTTTGTCTAGTTTTCACCTGCAAAATTTGAGAATTTTTCGAGAAGCATAGCTATTAAACTGGGTTCGTTCTTTACACCTGGTCAAAAATCAAATTAATCTGCCATTGTTGAGGAAAAAATAAACTGCAATCACTTGGCTAGGAATTTTTTGCTGAATTTTTGTTCGAGTATTTTAGACAGATAGGGCTAGCAGTATACAAAATTTCAGAATTTTTCGAGGTGTTTTCATCGGGTTTTGGTCCTCGTACTTTCGATCAATTTTTGGACTGGTTTTGTGTGTTTTCTCATCCACATAAACATGGAAAATAAAAGTTAGTTTGAAGCATTTATGATGGAAATCAAGAAAATGAATGAATGTTTGGATAGAATTGATGCTCGTTTTCAAATTCGTGACGTGAGATGTGGTGTACAAGATATGTCTTATGAGAAAGAGAAACTAGAGCAACCAATTGTTGAGGCTATATACGAGGAAAAGATTGTATCTTTACCGAGTGATAATCTTACAAATCCAATTTTAGAGCAATCTCATGAACAACTAGTAGAAGAAAAAGAAATTATGGAGCACAAAAGTGTATATTTGTCTAGTTTTGTTGACGAGGAGGTTACATTTGAACTATCTAAGGTGGTAGCAAAAAGTCAAATTTCTACAACTTCCTTTTATGGTGATAATTGGGATACAAATATTTTCACGTATTATTTCCATTATATTGATTGCATTGACAAAGGTGTGTCATCAATTAAAATTTTGGAGAATTCAATTGAAGTTTGTGGTGCATTCATTGGTGTAAAATATAAGCATGACGTGGTTGGATGGAGACATATTCTTTTAGCTCATGTTCGATTAATTTGGATGATATCTTGGTTCCATGATTTGCTAAAACTTGGGACAAGTTTTTTTCAAGAGGGGGAGTATGATGCGGTTCCAAGGCATCAATATTGTTATTTTCAGTTTATTATTAGATGACCGAATTTATTAGGATATTTTTGTTAGTTTAATTCGGTTAGTATAAGATAAGCTTAACTTCAAAGATCATATTTGCAAAATATTATCTTTACAAGTTAGAGTTAGTTTCCTAGTTAGATTAGAATTTGTTTTACCGATTTTTAGGCTAATTATTTAGCTTATAAATACGTGATGGTGTTTAACGAAAAGTATGATTGATTGATTTGAAATTTATAAAGTTTTACGTAAGCTTGTGCTTGTGTATTCTTGACCTAGTTTAGGTTTTAAGCTCGTGTTGCTTAGCGTTTCTTGACCGAGACTCAAGATTCCAAACCTTTCAACTGCGATTGAAGTTTATATCCATCAAAATTCATATCATAACCTTGCCGTTATCCTGTTGTTAACAAATTCCGCTAGTGGAGTCCACTCTCCACTTAATAATTTTTTTATCGATTTGCGAGTTGAAAATTGTTCCATTAAAGGTTTTGGGGGTTATTTTGTCCCTTAAGATTTCAAATAGAGCTCAAACTTGAAAAAAAAAAACGTAAACTCCTCTTTTTGCGTAGTAAGAAATGTCTCGATTTGCGTGTTCACGTATTTAATGCGCAAAACGAGGCATCTATGTTATTTTTTTGCCAAATCTGAGCTCAATTTGGTTCCTCAGGACCAAAATAAACGTAAAACCTTTTACGGATTAAATTCCAACACGCAAATCCATTAAAAAATATTATTAAGTGGAGAGTGGGCCCCACTAACGAAATTTATTAACAGCAAGGTTACCGTACAGAAACTAAATGTATTTGGAAAAATTGCCCCCATTAATCTCAACTTTGCCTCGTCCGCCAATAATAATCCCTACTTTGGATTATTCACCATCACTCCCAACTTTAGGGAGTATTAATTTCTATTGCACCTAACCGATCATCCAACATAATATTACAGGTTACAAGACACGTGTCAGCCTATAATTGGCTTTAAAAAAAACAAAAAAAAAACCCCACAAATCATCCATGCCCAGCCCGGAAAACACCTCACTCCCACCCCCACCCTGCCGAAAAATCGGCCCCATCCCCGAAAACCCCTCCCCAGATGCCGGAAACCGCCGCCCAGCCTTCCCCCTCCCTCGAAACCCACCCCTTCCCTTCCCCCACCCCCGAAAACCTTTCCTTAACAGCCCCCGGCCAGCCACCTCCGACAACGCCACGGTAGCCCTGCCACCCCAGTTCCCCTGCCTTTTCGCCACTTCCCTGCCGATTTCACCCCCTTCTCTGCCGATTTCAACCCACACCTCATTTCCCCTTCGAATTCCTCCTCTTCCCCCCATCGAATTTCGCCCCTTTCCCCTAACCACTGGAAAACGGCGACAATCAGCCATTGTGGTCGATTTCGATCGGTTTAGGGTATTCTGCCCCAACATCGGCCAATTTCGACCATTTAAGTTTCGCGGTCAATTTTGGGGAGGGGGCTTACTTTTGTGGCCAATTTTGGTGGGGAAACGACCGTTTAGGCCTGTGATGGGTTTTCCGGTAGTAATGGCTAGGAAGGGAGTGCGTCAGTGGTGGTGGTGTGGTGAGGAGGGTGTGCGTCGGTGGTGGTGGTGTGGTGACAGGGTAAAGTCGTATCCCCTAATCAAAAGTAATTACCTAAGTCCTCTAACTAAAGTAGATAGGGAAGTAGGGTCGAAATCCCCAGGGAAACAAGTCTTTCTACTCCTAATTAATTATTATAATCTAAATTATCTAAGTAACCAATATTATTGTGAACAAATAATTCTATACTACAAAGAATAAGGTCGAAAGAAATAAAATAGGGGAAAATCAAATATTAAAAGACCTAAGGCATAGGTTCACTAATAAACAATATTCCAGGGCAAATCATAATAAGCAATCATCAATCATTGATTAATCAGATTATAAAGGGCTTTCTCTACGTATTATAATCACAGAGTTAATTTACCGGTATTAAATCTCATCTGTCGAATCTCGACTTAACCAGTTAAAAATTAGTCTGCCTATTGAAACTAAGCCTAAACATCAATTCTCATTTGTCGAATCTCGAATTAATATTGCTAAACTCATACAATTAAATTTGGCCAAACCTAATTGCATAGCATTAAATCAATCAATAGGAAATTAACCAAGCATTGATAATTAACAATCACAAAATTACCCCTTCATATCATTTATTAGATCCCCATAAACCCTAGAAATAAAACTACTCAAGCATCATCATAACTAAACTAATCAAATAAATAAAACAAAGCATAATCAAAGAAGTAAATAAAATAGCTGAAATTAAAAGAGAAGAAATTGTTACCAAAAGAAATCTGGATTAATGAAAGTAATTAAGAACAAAAGTTGAGAGAGAATTTAAGAGAGAGAAATATCCTAAGTAAAGAGAGAAAATCTAAAGAAGAAGGTAACTAGAATTTACGTACATAATTCGTACTTAAACATTCCTCAAAACAAAAATTAACACTAATCTAATCAGCTCTGAGAAAAACACGCGCCCGATCGGGCCAAGGGCCGCCTGATCGAGCTCGCCTTTTTGCCTTTCCCGCTACTGATGTGCCGCGCCCGATCGAGCTTACGCTCACCCGATCGGGCGCGCCTCTTCCTTGAGGGTTCTTATGCGCGCAGCCGCCCGTTCAGGTGTATGCTTGCCCGATCTAGCCCGGTCTTCTTCTTCGAGGCTTGGATTTCGATTGGGCTCAATTCCTCGGCCCAATCTAAGTTTCCTCATCGGGTCTTGATTAATCGATCCAATAGCCTCGGTATCTCATACCGAGCCCTTAATCATCGGCTCTCACCGATCCTGTGCTTCAAGAGTGGCCGTGTCCTTCTAGCTTCCGTAGTTGATCCATGAAAACCCGGGAAAATGCTCTAAAAGTGCAATTTCCTGTAAAATACAACTAAAACTACGAAAACACTAGAAAACACAAATTAGTAATAAAAGTGGCCCTAAAGAGCCAAAAACACTACTAATTATGACCGTGGGACGGGGGTAAAACACTATATAAATTGGACATATCAAACTCCCCCAAGCCAAACCTTTGCTTGTCCCTAAGCAAAGAGCTCATCAATGAACATATAAAACATGCCTCATCCCAATAAACAAAATCAAGCACAAACGATTCAAGATAAATCTAATGAACATGCTTCAATGTCAATCGATCTCATACATCCAATTATCATTCATCCCTAACAATTGTCAAGTAAAGCAAACCACATGAGCATATAGAATTCAAGACTAGTGCTCACACACTCAACTCTCATTTATGTGGCGAGTAAAAGATGTACTCGATCACTCTCCAACCAACCCCTTTACTTGTGAACAATGCCCTCCCATCTCACACTCTCGTGTGTTTAAAACAATGAACGCTCAACCTACTAGTCGACTCGAAATATGTCAAATCATAACTTGCATTGATAAACAACACTTTCACATTCATACAACTCTATGCACAAAGGTCGGAAGGTCTTTAAAGCTTGTAATATAAGGCTAGGGTAAAGGGTAGGATAAATTTGGGAATATGTGAGAGAAAAGCTATGCATTAAGGGAGCCAAATCCTACTAAACCCATGATAAAAAATAAATGATGATCATACATCTCCAACAACATAACTAACTCCAACAAGAATCCACCAAATACAACTCCAAACAATATAAACAATCCTAACACTTACAATTTCACTCATAAGAATATAATAATGTGGAATAGTGTAAATTGAAACAAACTTTGAACCACTTATTCTTTTTGTTTTTTTTTTCAAACTTGAACTCTTTTTTTCTTTTGAATTTTTTTCTTTTGAATTTCTTGAACAACCTTCAAATAGAACATTTGAACATATGAAACAACTTTTTTTTTTCTTCTTGCTCTTCTTTTTTTCTTTTTAACTCATATTGGAAATTTCAACTTTGTAACACAACATATCAATATTTTCCAATCATAAAATCAAAGAAAAATCACTCTTCTTTTATTCCCACATTGTGCAAATAATGTGCACACCACAACTCCCTCACCTCACCAACTAATAGCTCCCCCAAGCCAAGCTTGAGACTAGTAACCAATGGGGCTCATATAGGCTTGTAATGTGGCTAAATAAACAATAAAAGGGCACAAGCAACAACATGGGTAACAAGAAGGGAACAAATGTATCTAATTTCGTCTGAAGGCTTCCTAAGAGAACAAATGCCTTTGTCCTCCTCAATGTGCATAATATTGAGCTATATAAACATTACTAATAGTTGCAAACCAATACTCAAATTCATTGACATACCAGGAACTATCACACATTCCTAACCAAATCAACTAGTCAAGCACTATATTCACAAATAGTTTGCAAAATTGACGCATGTTTAGGAATCCAAACAATTAAACTTCAAATCATGATCAACAAATTCACAAAGCTCATTATCATATACCAAGAATCAAAACAATATTTTCTAAGTGTGGGACACAGGGAAGCATGAATTACAATTCATTGGAACGTATTTTTGGATTTTTTTATTTTTTAAATTTTTTTTGTATTTTTTTTCATAAGGGAAAGCAATAAAAACTACACTAGGAAAGCAATAAATAGAGAAGAGAGAAAGAGAGTTACCATATATACAAGAAATCTCCCCCCCCCCCCAAGCCAAATCAAGAAATGCCCTCATTGACTTGGGAGGGTAGCTAGGAGAAGCTACTCCTCATCGTCATTCATCCTCTCATATCCTCCTCCATAGCTCGAGCCGGCACCACCCTGGCTCGGTCCAGCACCACCATAACCCGAACCACCTGTAAAGTAGTTAGGGTTCACATTCCCCCCTCATACCCCCAAAAGGGGCATCACCCCCATATCCATGGACTGAAGAGTAGTCCACATAAGTACCAAATGCACTGGGGTGAGAATTCCCTCCTTGGGGGTATTGGAACCAATCGGGAACTAATTCCTCGGGGGGGATAGCCCCTCGGCGTGCATAGTTATCGTACATGGGGTATAGACCCCTCCCGAGGTTCCTCTCTATGTGACCTACTCGACCATCCAAGGTTCTTAACCTAGAATCTAGGTTTTGCATCATAACCTCAATTCTCCCTTGCCCCATCTCTATACGGTCCAATTGGCTCCTAAAATCCAAAAAGTCTTAAGGGGCATTGGGGTCGACGTTATAGTCGACCGAGGAAGTGGGTATGCCATAGGTGAAGGGTGGAGGTGGTGGGTAGTGTGGTGAATGGTGTTGGGGGGAATGGTCTTGGGGAGATTGGTGGGGTTGTGGTGAAGGGTGAGTTGGTTGAACCTCACCTTGACCGTTAATCTCAAATGTATAAGAAGGCTTCCCCTTCTCAATTTTGGTCAAGGCGGGATTAGGTAAGGTGAAGGCTTGGTCCCTCCTACCCGATTGTCGGTGGACCATCCACCAAGTGTCACCCCCCACGGTTTGCACCCAGTTTAGACTCCCTAAATAGGCTAGGTCCATGAGGTTTGAGCCTATAACTTTCCTATGCCCATCCGGGTTCCAACCTAGGTGTTTTTTGGCAATATGGGTCACTAACCCCCCAAAATAAATAGGTGCCCTACACCTACTCTCTTCGGCCGCATTGGCCGCCCTTTGGAAGTGATTGGCTATCCTATGGGGTATGTTCAATTTTTCAGCGTTAGAAATTACATAGGATGCCAATAGTTCCAATTCATCCCTCCTCACATTTGCCGGTTCATGCCTCCCAAAAATAGTGTGGCCGGCAAATCTTTGCCAAAATTTTGGGACAGGATGTTGAATCCACGTCCCTTGGCGTGTTGGAGGTTAGCCAAATCCTCCCTAGTTAGCCTCTTGTAGACCACGGCGGTGTGGTCTTGAGAGGGTTCGATTGGTTTATCCGATTTCAAATCAAACAACTTTCCAAATTCTTTAAGAGTTAATCTCACATCGTTGTTCAATAATCGGAATTGTACATGAGTGATTAATGCATTCATTTTAATAACATTAAAACTTGAGATAAATTCTAATGTTAAATAGTCATATGTATCATGGCACATTTGAAAGAAACCACTCATGCCTATACCTTTAAACAATTTTTCCACATATTTATCTAGACCTAATCTAGCTAGTGTGGGATGATGAACAAAACGGGTTGAGATTACATGTCGATCAATGAGGTTTAGCATCCTAGCCCATTGTTCCTCCGAGGTGATAACAACCTCCTCCCATCCCGGTACTTGAAGCTCCGGGTTGACCGTGGGTTGTTGTGCCCTTGAACTTTCACCCCTTTGTGTCCTTGAACGCTTTGAAGCCATTGTATGTGGGAAATTGGGTATTTGGAGCTTTCTCTCTCTAAGGGTTTGAAGGAAGTATGAGAGAAAGTGGGAGAAAATGGGTGGAAATGTAGAGGAAGGTGTGAGGATTAAGAATATGTAAGAAATTTGAGGTTTTGATGGGTGAATTTGAGGAGATCTTGGATTGAAGGTGGAGTTGAAGGTTTGAAAATAGAGGTTTTAGAGATAGAAAGTGTGAAGGAGAAAGAAGAAGTAAGAAAGAAAAAGAAAAGAGGAAGAGAGAAGGGGGTTGACAGGGTAAAGTCGTATCCCCTAATCAAAAGTAAATACCTAAGTCCTCTAACTAAAGTAGATAGGGAAGTAGGGTCGAACTCCACAGGGAAAAAACACTTTTTACTCCTAATTAATTATTATAATCTAAATTATCTAAGTAACCAATATTTTTGGGAATAAATTCTATAATACGAAGAATAAGTTTAGGGAGAAAAACAATAATAATAAGGCCTGGGGTCACAGGTTCACCAATAATTAATATTCCGGGATAAAACATAATAATTAATAATTAACATTGCACAAATAACATGATTAACAGGCTCTCGCAATTTATTAATCAACATAAATCTAACAGGCTCTCGCAATTTACTAGATCTAAGTTCCTATTAAAAATAGCCTTTAATATTAAATTAACATCTGCTCGATTCATCAATTCAATATTGCTAAACATTCACAATCAAATTACATATGCTCGATTCATAATCTAATTGCAAAGAATTAAAACAATTCAATAAGAAATTATCATGCAATACCAATAATCAATAATAACAAATTATCCCTTCATATTAATTATGGATCCCCATAAATACTAGAATTAAACTACTCAGACATAATCATAACTAAACTATTCAAATAAATTAAAGGAGACATGATGAAAGAAATAAAATAAATAACTGAGATTAAACCAAGAGTTGTAGAGAGAGAAACAAGAGAGAAAATAATGCTAAGAGTTTAATTAAGGGAGAGAGAGAAAAAAGAAAAGAAAACTAAAATTAAAACTAAAACGAATTAATAAGAAAACTACCTAAAACTAAAGCTTGGAGAACCTAACCCCCCACGTACTACTACTCCTTTTAGAAGGAAAAGTCAACTAGAAACTTTTAGTTTTCTATTCCTAATAAAACTCAAACTACAAAGAAACTAATACTCAGAAATCGCCTCTCGTCCGCAATAACAAAAGTATGGGCCCAAAACTATAGCAGCTAGCAAGCCTACTTAAATGCTTGGCCCAAAATAATTACACCAACAATTGAACAATTGCAAGCAGCGGCAATACATCTACGCCCAATCGGGCCGAATCCCGATCGACCAGGCCCGTCTGAAATCACACCCAGCAGACCTGTTGTGATATTATTGGGGCTTCTTTCTTGGACCTTCTAGTTTACTCTTGGACCTTTGTTGTTTATCTTATGTTTTGTGGCCTCATTACTTGGTCCGTAATAAAAGCTTATAATTGGACTTCTTTATTAATCGAGCCCTTAATCACCGAATTAAATTCCTTTAACTCGATCTTGGGATTTAAATATACTGTCATAAAATACGATCAAACTCCAATATCTTTGTAGTGGCTCAATAAGCTCGGGAATTGTCATAAATCTGCAAATTCCTACTAAATAATATCAACTCTACAAAAACACTAGAAAACGTATATTAGTAATAAAAATAGCTCTATAGAGCTCAAATAAGCACAAATATGTCCGTGGGACGGGGAATAAAATATATATAAAATAGACTGATCAGGGGTTAAAACCCCGGATAGAAATAGGCGCGCCCGATCGGGCGAAGGTGGCTTATGCTAATTTTCAAAGTGCGCGCCCGATCGGGCGCCCTTTGCCCGATCGGGCGCGAACACGAACTTTGGAATCGCCATTTCGCCCGCCCGATATTTATTTTTTGGCACTCGATTTCTCTAAGAATCCGTCCGATAGGGCGAAGTTTTCCTCAATTTCTTTTTTCACTTGCGCGCCCGATCGGGACTCCTTGCCCGATCGGGCAAAATTTAGCTCCGAAAAAATCAATATTTCGCGCCCGATCAGGAGAAATTTTGTTCAAATCTGACTGCAGGTGCGCGCCCAATCGGGACTCCTCACCCGATCGGGCGAAATAAACTTGAACTTTGGACCTTAGGTGCGCGCCCGATCGGACCTGTACCCAGATCTGGAGCTTCACTTTCTTCGCCTCTTTTTTTTTCTCTTGAAACCTCCGTACTTTGTGATCTAAACCTGTACAAAAACACTCATGAAAGGTAAAATTCACTCTCCTTACCTCTCTAAGAAAAAGTAAAAATAAAGAAAAATAAAAAATTAGTCTAGAAAGCAAGAAATACGGGTTGCCTCCCGCAAAGCGCTGGTTTATCTAGGTCCCGAACGACCCTCTTACCACAGTGAAACTCAGATTGAATCGGAACCGCTTAGGTGAAGTAATTCAACTGCACCAATTGTAGCCCCCTCATGATATAGCTTGAGTCTTTGGCCATTAACTTTAAACTCATTACCATGTTCGTCGAAAACCTCCACAGAACCGAATTTATTGGCCCTTTTTACAATAAAAGGACCCGACCCCCTTGACCTTAACTTTCCTGGAAAAAGTTTAAGTCGAGAGTTGAATAATAACACTTTATCACCCTCCTTAAATTCTCTCATAAGGATCATCTTGTCTTGCCACCTCTTTGTCTTCTCCTTATAGACTCGAGCACTATCATAGGCCGTCAACCTAAACTCATCGAGTTGATTAAGTTGAAGTAACCTCTTTTCTCCCGCTATTTTGGCATCTAAATTGAGCTCCTTAATAGCCCAATATGCCTTATATTCCAATTCAACCGGGAGATGGCATGCTTTACCGTACACGAGTCTAAACGGAGTAGTAACTATAGGGGTCTTGAATGCAGTTCTGTACGCCCAAAGGGTGTCATCCAACTTGTCGCTCCAATATTTCCTTGACTTTGCCACCACCTTCTCTAGAATGGCCTTGATCTCACGGTTAGAAACTTCAACTTGGCCACTAGTTTGAGGGTGGTAGGCTAGACCTGTCCTATGGTAGACACCATACTTTTTGAGGAGGGTGTCTAACTTCCGTTCATGAAAGTGAGATCCTCCGTCACTTATTATTGCTCTAGGTACGCCAAATCTTGGAAAGATGGTCTTCTTGAAAAGTCTGTGGACCACCTTGGCATCATTGGTAGCAATGGCGATGGCCTCAACCCACTTGGATACATAGTCGACAGCGACAAGAATATAACGGTTCCGTTTTGAAGAAGGGAACGGTCCCATGTAATCAACACCCCAAACGTCAAAAATTTCAACTTTTAGAATTCCTGTTTGGGGCATCTCATGCCTCCGCGAGATGTTGTCTGTCCTCTGGAAAGATTCACAAGCCTGCAAAAAAATGTTAGCATCCTTAAACATCGTAGGCCAATAAAAACCCGACTCATTGATCTTGGCCACCGTTTTAGTGGGGCCATGATGTCCTCCATATGGTGAGGTGTGGCAACTAGTAAGCACACCGTGGACTTCCCATTCGGGAACACACCTACGAAACAATTCATCTGCACACTCACGAAACAAAAAAGGATCATCCCAAAAATAATGTTTAACATCAGAAAGGAATTTCTTTTTTTGTTGGTAGGACAAGTCAGGAGGTAGAGTTCCACCCACTAAATAATTAGCAAAATCCACATACCATGGGTGCTGCTCTACAACTGCATAAAGGCTGTCATCAGGGAAAGAATCATCTATAGGTAGAGAATCTTTACCCTCATCATACCTGATACGTGACAAGTGGGCTGCCACTACTTTCTCTGCTCCCTTTTTATCTTTTATTTCGATGTTGAAGTCTTGGAGCAAGAGAACCCATCGGAGTAGCCTTGGCTTTGATTCCGCCTTAGCTATCAAGTACTTTAATGCTGCATGGTCAGTAAAACAATGACTTTAGAACCAACAAGATATGATCTAAATTTTTCTAAAGCATAAATAACAGCAAGAAACTCCTTTTCCGTAGTGGCATAGTTGACTTGGGCTTCATCCAAAGTTTTGCTTGCATAATAAATAGCATTCAAAACCTTGTCCTTTCTCTGTCCAAGCACGACTCCTAGCGCAAAGTCACTTGCATCACACATGATCTCGAAAGGAAGATTCCAATCGGGAGCACATATGATGGGTGCCGATATCAAAGCCTGTTTAATCCTGTTGAAAGCCTCAAGACACTCGTCAGTAAAAATAAAAGGAGCATCCTTGAGCAAAAGCTGAGTCAGTGGTTTAGCAATTTTAGAAAAATCTTTGATAAAACCCCGCATGATCCAAGAAACTTCTAACTCCCTTAACATTAACTGGGGGAGGTAATTTCTCAATCACTGATATCTTAGCTTTGTCTACTTGTATGCCCTTATCAGATACAATGTGACCTAGAACTACTCCCTCTGTCACCATAAAGTGACATTTTTCCCAATTAAGAACTAAATTGCACTCTTCACATCGTTTCAAAATTTTAGCGAGATTAATTAAACATGAATCAAATGAAGAACCATACACGCTAAAATCATCCATAAAGACTTCCATAATAGACTCTATGAAATCAGAAAAAAAAAAGCTCATCATACAACGCTAAAAGGTAGCGGGTGCATTACATAAACCAAAAGGCATTCTACGATATGCAAAAGTGCCATAAGGGCATGTAAAAGTTGTCTTTTCCTGATCTTCAGGGTGAATCGGAATTTGGAAAAATCTCGAATACCCATACAAATATCAAAAGAATTTATGGTTAGCTAGCCTCTCAAGCATTTGATCTATAAAGGGAAGAGGGAAGTGGTCCTTTTTAGTGGCGATATTTAATCTACGATAATCAATACACATACGCCACCCTGTGACAGTTCTAGTGGAAATTAATTCATTTTTTTCATTGGTTATCATGGCTATCCCACCCTTTTTTTGGCACTACCTGCACAGGACTTACCCATTTGGAGTCAGAAATAGGATAGATAATACCTGCATCAAGTAGTTTCATAACCTCCTTCTTGACTACCTCCTGCATGTTGGGATTTAATATTCGTTGGGGTTGAATGCAGGGCTTATAGTTGTCCTCTAGATGTATCCTGTGCATACAAAAATCAGGGCTAATACCCTTGAGATCATCAATACTGTACGTCTGTACCCAATAGCTTTCTTATGGGTTTTGAGAACCCCTAGAAGTTGGAAAGTTTGTAGGTCAGTAAGTGCAGTATTGATGATCACGGGGTATAGTTCCTGTTCATCAAGAAATAAATATTTTAAATGAGAAGGGAGAGGTTTTAGCTCAGGTTTCTTGACCTCTGCAAGTTTTGATTCCTGAACCAAATTTACTACCTTCATTGTTTCCTTGGGGCTTAACTCTTTTAAGGAAAGAGCCTTTTCAATATCTTTACCTCATTACCCCAAACGCTTACATTGTCTCTAGATAGATTCCCGTAGAGAATTTCCTCTAGGGGATCCCTCGCAAGAACCTGTGGCAAGCTATCATCACAAATATCATCTATTATATCAATTACATCAATATAACAACAATTTTCCTCTAGCATAGGCCCTTTCAAAACCTTCCCTAAATTAAAAGTAACATTGTCGTCACCTACAGAAAGGGTTAGTTTACCATTTTTAACATCAATAATTGCTCCTGCGGTATGGAGAAAAGGCCTACCTAATATAATGGGTATTTGTGTATCCTCTTCCATGTCTAACACAACAAAATCAACAGGAATAAAAAATTTACCAACTCTGACAGGGACGTCCTCTAAAATACCTAAAGGGTATTTTACCGAACGATCTGCCATTTGCAAAGTTATATTAGTAACTTTTAATTCTCCCATATTAAGTTTAGCACAGACAGACAATGGCATGACACTGACACTAGCACCCAAATCACACAAAGCTTTATCAATAAAAACATTCCCTATATGACAAGGGATAGAAAAACTACCGGGATCCTTTATTTTAGGAGGGGATTTGTTTTGCAATAAAGCGCTACACTCTTCTATGAAAGCTACAGTTTCTACTTCATTAAAGGCCCTTTTCCTAGTCATAATGTCTTTCATAAATTTAGCATAAGCAGGAACTTGAGTGATTAAATCAGTATAAGGAACTGTTACCTGCAGGTTTTTCACAACCTCTAAAAACTTACCGAATTGTTTATCAAACGTACTCTTCAGTTGTCTATTAGGGAATGGAAGTTTGATACCCGGGCTCTGCACATCTCCTCCCTTATCCTGCAATTTACCCTGCACAGAAACATTAGTAGAGTTAGTATCTACTTGTAGCCCTGCAGGGCTAGCACGATTAGCGTTTGGTATAGAGGAATCTAGATCAGGAACTGGTCTATCTTCCTTTGGCATAGGAGATCCATCATAATGTGAACCACTCCTTAGAGTGATTGCATTGGCATGATCTGTAGGATGGATAGGTTGTGATGGTAGAGCTCCGTGCTGACATGATTGTAGGTTAGATGAAAGTTATGCAATTTGATTGTCCATGATTTTATTTTGGGCTAGAATGGAATCAATTTGCGCATCCCTACTCTCCATATGCTTTTGCATATTAGCAAGCATTGTTCTAATTTCTGTCATGGAAGGGTCAGAAGATGATGAGGGTGATGCTTGGCTTTTCTATCCGGAATTAGGATGGTAATATTTTTGCTGTGGTGGGGTTTGCTGTTGTGGTTGTTGTAGAGGTGGAGGGTTTTGTACGTTGGTACTCTGGTATGAAAGATATGGATGGTTTATATAACCTGCATTATAGGAATTGGAATATGGGTTATTCTGCCTATTGGTTTGAAAGGCATTACCTTGTTCCATAGAGCTCCTACAATCTTGCTCCCAATGCCCTACAATTCCATAATTTTCACAAAAAGCTTCATTGTTAGCAACAGTAGAAACATTAGCTACAGAGTTAGGAGCAACAGTAAGATTATCTAATTTTTGACAAATAGACGTTAATTGAGCTTGCAAAAAGGATACGGAATCGACATTATGTTTTCCTTTATTTGCAAACCCTCTCGGATTCCCATATTGGGAATTGTGTATTGCCATGTCTTCGATAACCTGTCATGCATCGTCCACATTTAAATTCATGAACCTCCCACTGGCTGCAGAATCTAGCACTAATCTAGAAGAATTTCCAAGTCCATTGTAGAATGCTTGGATCAATTGCCATTGTGCTAGATTGTGGTGGGGGCACTATCTCTGTAGATCCTTGAACCTCTCCCAAGCCTCATATAGCGTTTCGTCGGCCTCTTGAGCGAAGTTCTGAATAACACTCCTTAGTACCGCTGTTCTCTCTGCATGATATTATCTATTATAGAAATCCAAAGCAAGAGTTTCCCAGTCAGTAATACCAAGTGCAGTTCTATTCAAACCATTAAACCATAATTTATCTTTGCCACATAACGAAAAAGGAAAAAGAATCTCCCTAATTTGGTCTTGCGTGACCCCGGCTTGTCTAATGGTGTTACAATATTGGCAGAAATCTGCGATGTGAAGATTATGATCTTCACCCTTAGCTCCACTGAATTGCTTCCTCTCTATCATACTGATAAAGTGGGGCTTGATTTCGAATTGAACTCCATCTAGTGCCGGAGTGGGAGGTGTGGGAAATCTGTGAGCTTCGGCTGCGAGTAGCCACTGAGTTCCTTCTGGGCCGTCATCTCTGATTCTGAATCTGAAGGAATATCTGTGTCACTAGAATTAGAGGGAGGATCTCTTCGACTGTTGTCCTCCTCAGAACCCACCAGAATTTGTCTATAGATTTTCCTTTGCCTATGAAAAGAGCGCTCGATCTCAGGATCGAATGGGATGTAACCTGATCTGGAACACCTGGGCATAAACAAGGAACTAAAAGACAAATATGAGAATTGCCTCAAAGAACTAACGTTCTTTGAGACAAAAGGGGATAGTCTAGACTACAAAAAATAATCAGAAAATAAAAATAAAACCGTTTCCCCGGCAACGACGCCAAATTTTGACAGGGTAAAGTCGTGTCCCCTAAATCAAAAGTAATTACCTAAGTCCTCTAACTAAAGTAGATAGGGAAGTAGGGTCGAACTCCACAGGGAAACAAGTCTTTATACTCCTAATTAATTATTATAATCTAAATTATCTAAGTAACCAATATTATTGTGAACAAATAATTCTATACTACGAAGAATAAGGTCGAAAGAAATAAAATAGGGGAAAATCAAATATTAAAAGACCTAGGGCATAGGTTCACTAATAAACAATATTCCAGGGCAAATCATAATAAGCAATCATCAAGCATTGATTAATCAGATTATAAAGGGCTTTCTCTACGTATTATAATCACAGAGTTAATTTACCGGTATTAAATCTCATCTGTCGAATCTCGACTTAACCATTTATAAATTAGTCTGCCTATTGAAACTAAGCCTAAACATCAATTCTCATCTGTCGAATCTCGAATTAATATTGCTAAACTCATACAATTAAATCTGGCCAAACCTAATTGCATAGCATTAAATCAATCAATAGGAAATTAACCAAGCATTGATAATTAACAATCACAAAATTACCCCTTCATATCATTTATTAGATCCCCATAAACCCTAGAAATAAAACTACTCAAGCATCATCATAACTAAACTAATCAAATAAATAAAGCAAAGCATAATCAAAGAAGTAAATAAAATAGCTGAAATTAAAAGAGAAGAAATTGTTACCAAAAGAAATCTGGATTAATGAAAGTAATTAAGAACAAAAGTTGAGAGAGAATTTAAGAGAGAGAAATATCCTAAGTAAAGAGAGAAAATCTAAAGAAGAAGGTGATTAGAATTTACGTACATAATTCGTACTTAAACATTCCTCAAAACAAAAATTAAAACTAATCTAATCAGCTCTGAGAAAAACACGCGCCCGATCGGGCAGCCCTCCTTTTTGCCTTGCCCGCTACTGATGTGCCGCGCCCGATCGAGCTTACGCTCACCCGATCGGGCGCGCCTTCTCCTTGAGGGTTCTTATGCGCGCAGCCGCCTGATCGGGCGTATGCTTGCCCGATCGGGCCCGGTCTTCTTCTTCGAGGCTTGGATTTCGATTGGGCTCAATTCCTCGGCCCAATCTAAGTTTTCTCATCGGGTCTTGATTAATCGATCCAATAGCCTCGGTATCTCATACCGAGCCCTTAATCATCGGCTCTCACCGATCCTGGGCTTCAAGAGTGGCAGTGTCCTTCTAGCTTCCGTAGTTGATCCATGAAAACCCGGGAAAATGCTCCAAAAGTGCAATTTCCTGTAAAATTCAACTAAAACTACGAAAACACTAGAAAACACAAATTAGTTATAAAAGTGGCCCTAAAGAGCCAAAAACACTACTAATTATGACCGTGGGACGGGGGTAAAACACTATATAAATTGGATATATCATGTGGTGGTGGAGGTGAGGCAGCTACTGAGTTAGTTTTAGTATTTTTTTTTTTTATTTTCTCTAGTTTTTTTCAACCAGTTACATATTGACACGTGTGCAAAAAAAACTAATTCACAAATGTTTACCTAATTAACCGGTTGCAAGTCATTTGGGTGCAATAGAAATTAATACTTCCTAAAGTTGGGATTGATGGTGAATAATCCAAAGTAGGGATTATTATTGGCGGACGAGGCAAAGTTGGGATTAATGGGGGCAATTTTTCCAATGTATTTTGGGTTTATAGCGTGGATTTCTCAAAAGGGGGAGGCAAATCTTAGAAAATGAAAATTTAATTTGAGAGTTATAATTTAGAAAACCCCTAAAAAAATAACATAGCAAAAGTTGAAGAATTACATCACCTAATTGTCTAATGATTTTGAATAATGGCTGCCAACACTCTCATACAAACTGTTCTTGGATAGTTTATCTTTGAAGCCGAAAATCCAAAAACTAATTTCCTATTTTTTAAAAAAGTAAAAACCAAAAACAGGAAACAAGAAAAAGGTGTTTCCACTTATCTGTTGTCAGTTTTCAAAATTATCATGATTTTAATAAGTTTAAATAATTTTTGATTCATTATGGGGCATATATCATACACTTTTAAAAAACAAAAAACCACAGTAATGCCAAACAAACCCTAAAATAATAAAATAACATACATACAGGCCCGTAGAATAGCATATGCAAGGTGCCCTCTTGCACTGGGCCCCCAATTTTAAAGGGACCCGTTTTTTTTCCTTATTCTTAAATAAAAAAAAACAAGTAAAATTCTCCATGTTAGTAGGCCCGTAGAATAGCATGCGCAAGGTGCCATCTTGCACTGGGCCCCCTAATTTGAAAGGGGTCCAACTTGCTAGTAATGCCAAGCAAGCAGCAGTATTCACGATCAGTCTATCACGCTGATTTTTCCTAATTATTTTTTCGTCTTTATTCAAGGATTTCAAGCATCCATCTTAATTTCCAATTTCCAAATTCTTCCATAATTACATCAATCAATTCCATGAAAAATTGTATTGCATATTTTCTATTCAAGGATTTTCAAGGGGGGAAAACAATATTAGTCAAATTCAAACTATTTTTATTCCAATTCCATAACAATGGCAATGAGAAATCAATTTCAATTTTCCATAATTATTGTTATCAAACAGCCAATTATCTTCCCTTATATATAGATATGGGTTTCTTCCATCATTCTTCAATCATCTTCATCTAATTCTCAATTGATACAAAATCAAACAAAAACAAATTGAAGCATTTTTTTTTTTGAATTAAAGCAATAATTGAAGGCTTGAAGCAATTAATTTTTTTTTTAATTTTTCTGATTTTGATAATGTCAATTGAAGCAATTTTAGTTGGTCTAGTACCGTACTTCGTTGTATAATTAATTTTAAAGTTGTGCTAGCCTATTAATTTGTCTAGAAGAACATTGTAATTCACTAATAAAAGTTAAGTTATATAAGCTTTGAGTTGTATTTAGTTGTTGTTATCAACATTAATAAAATATCTGAATTCATTTAGCATGATTAAATATACATTGTTATAAAGCATTATTATTTTGTAATGCATATATTGAAAAATTGTGCATTGTCTAAACTATAGATTAAAAAAATTGTATAATTTTTACATTATTAAGGGCACATTTTTCGATTTGGAACAGGGGCCCCAAAATCATTGCTATGACCCTGCATACATAAACAAATGAAGAAAAGTAATAAGAAAAATTGAGATTTGAAGAACAATTAAAATTGTACAACATTGAGAATTAATTTAGAAAGTAAGATGAAAAATCAGAAAATAAAGATAATGAATTAATGATAGAAGAATTAATTTCGTAGAAAAAGAAGAATTATACTTATGAAAATTGATACTCCATTCATTTTATAATGTTAGTCCCATATACTATTTTGGGCATTTTAAAAAGATCTACCCAACTTGAATATGTTACATTTTTTAACTCTTTTTTTGGAATTAATTGGTTGTGGATAGATGACTTGACTCTAAGGCCCCGTTCACTTCACCTTATTTTTGTTGAATTAAAATTAATTTCACTGAACTGAAATTATTTTTGGTGATCTTAAATTATTTTTACTAGAATTGAAATTAATTTTTCTGACCTAAAATTATTTTTACTGGATCTCTATTATATTTCATCTTTATAATTATTGATTTTTACTAAATTAAAATTAATTTTACTGAACTGAAATTATCTTTACTGCAGTGAAATTATTTTTATTGAACTGAAATTTTTTTTATAGAACTGAAATTATTTTTACTGAATATTATATTTTTAAGGTGAACTAAACAGAGCCTAAGTAAGGAAACCTCTACCCTGAATCTATATACTATACTAAAAAGAGGGTACACTAGCTCCATGGCTGCCACGTGTCCCTGGCTTAGTTTTTTTTTTAAAAAAAAAACTTAATATATAGATATCTGTAATACATTTTCTCAGTTAGAATATAAGATAATTATATTTCGTATTTAATTTATGTATATGGCTTAGTTTTGTTAAGTAAATATTATTATGCATATTTTAGCTAATAAATTTCCATAATTTTGGGCTAATTATGCTCTTGTAATTTGTATATAATCCATACGTTTGTAATGAGAAGGCAAGGATTCAAACTCTTTCATGGTATTATTTTATTTTAGATCCTAAAATCCCTAACAATTTGTCTATCTTCTTCCCCACCTATTTCTTCTTTCCATTGCTCTTTAACAAACTTAATAGCTACAATTATGCACAAGAATATTTACTCAACAAACTAAGCCATATACATAAATACAGTATATAATTATCTTATATTTTAACATTCTCTTACTAATAAACTAAGAATACATATATATCTTGTAAGTATATTTTCTAAAGATATAATTAAAAAAAATTACCATATATGGCGTTTAACATAATTAGTGTTCAAATACCATTATATATATGCACATAATTTACAATACTTAGTATCTGTGTAAAATATCTATATTAACAATGACATTCACTATAATAAGAGATATTATCCCACTAAAAGAGAGTTGGAAAATTAGGGTTAGGATTGTGAGACAATGGCATAAACCCGATTACTACAAGCCAAACATAACTAAATCAATTGAGTTAGTTTTGGTTGATGAAAAGGTAAGTTCATGTAGTAAAGTTTTATATTGATTTTATCTTATTAGCATCAACAACTTGCTTTTTGTAATTCATATATACTTACCAGTTATCTGTATTGATTTCATATTATAGGGTGACAAAATTCAAGCCAATATCAAGATGTCCCTCATAAAAGATATGGAGTGATACATATAATATATAGGGGAAGGCTCTCGTGAGAATTTTTCTTATGTGAGAACACTCTTTATGTTCTAAATTTTAAATCTGATGTTCTAAACTTTTTCTTAGGTATTCTAAATTAAACCAAATATTCTAATTTGGTATTCACATGTTCTAAACCATAAATTAGTTAAGTTTGATGTCATAAATTTGAATAACTTGTTCCAAAATTTTAATTTATATGTTCTAAATTTTAAAACGTGTGTTCTAAGATTTTTAATTATATGTTCCGGATTTTAAAGCGTATGTTCTATTTTTTTACACGTATGTTCTAAATTCTTTACTCACACTTTCTATATTCTATATCAGTTTGTTCTAAATTTTTATTCACATGTTCATAATCTTAAATCAGATGTTCTAAATTTTACTCATATGTTTAAAATTTCATGAAGCAAATTTTATAAATTTTTAATCACTTGTTTTAATTCTTAAATCAGATGTTCTAAACATATTACTCACACAAATGTTCTAAATTATTACCCATATGTTCAGAATTTTAGTTTGAGTCACATTTTCTAAATTTTTACTCACATGTTCTAAATTTTAAATCAGTTCTCATATAAGTATGAATTCTCACATATGGACCTATTCTCACCGGATCCCTCCCATGTATATATATTTAATTTTTTCAGCGCGCCATGTAGGATAATAAATTTTAGTGATATCCAATTAAATACAAGATTATTAATTTGTTTTAGAATTACATAATGTAAATAACACTAAAGTAAAATTGGCGAATGATATTTCCCAAGTTAAAATAATTAAATAAAAATATTATCTTTTGATATCAGGAATTTTATCTAAATATATAACAAATTTTAGCACATAAATATATATATTAAAAAAATTATGTAAAAAATTCAAACAAACCGTGCATCTTACAAGTTTCATCTAGTAGATTATGAATAGACACAAATTATAAGAATTCTTGATCATTTTATGAAGCTAGAAAATTTTATAAATTATATTAGTACTAAGTGTGCATAAGAAAAGCTATAATTTTCATTTTTAATATAGGTTTTGGTACTAATTTAATATGTGTGTAGCTAACCATCATAGGTTTACTCAGTTAGTGTTATAGGGGTTACCCACTTAGTGTTATAGTTGTTACTTTGTCAGTGTTGTACTTTGTTATTTAAGGGTAACTAAAAAGGTATAATAAGACTCTGTTCACTACACCTTAAAAATATAATATTTGGTAAATATAATTTTAATTTCAGTTCAGTAAAAAGCAATTACTTTAAAGAATAAATATAATACAGAAACAATAAAAAAAAATTATCAACAAAAATAATTTCAATTCAATAAAAATAATTTTAGTTCAGCAAATATAAGGTGAAAAGAACAGGGCTTAAAATTTTCTATATCAATATGATAGGGGTTAGTTTGTGAGTGTCATAGGGGTTAAATACTCCCCCTTTTTTTTACAAGCGGTCAAACAGTGTGACCAGTCGCATAGAAAATATGTTGTAGATTTTGTATGCGTCGTCATTAGTGATATGTAAGAATGATATTCATTTTTTTTCTTCTCTTATATGTTTGTATATTTTATTTTTTTATTTACTATTATATATATGCATTTTAAATATTAAATGATTACATGTAATTAAAAAAAAAAAGACAGGTAATCAAACAATTGACAAGCCTAAACATCATTCCGAGGTTAAAATTTTAGGAAAAAAAAACTTCAAACTTTAAGTGTTTTTAGAGCCATTAAGGAGAAAAAGAATACGAAATTATTTGTGATATACGAAGTACAATATAATGATCATATTGTTATTATAATGGTACCTTCCAAAAATATATTTCATATTAAGTTAGAGGACATAAATAGTCAATTAAATAAAAGGCAAATGTTTATATGTGGCTGGCAATATCGTGTGGCAGGGGTTACTCAAGTTACTTGCAATTGGTCAAGAGTTACTTAAGGGGTTTTGTCAAGGGTTAGTTAAATACTCGATCATGGGTTAATTAAGAGGTTACTTGGTCAGATGTTACTCGAGGGATTACTCGGTCATGAGTTATTCGAGTTACTTGGTCAGGGTTTACTTGTGGGGTTCGGTTTGGGGTTACTAGAGGGGCTCGGTCAGGGGTAAGTTACTCGGTCATGAGTTACTTAAGGGGTTACTCAATCAGGTTTTACTCGAGGGGTTATTCGGATAGGGGTTACTCGGTCATGGACTCATGGGTTACTCCAGTTACTCTATCAGGATTTAATTTAAGGGTTACTTGTTGAGGGGTTCGGTTAGAGGTTACTCAGTTATGGGTTACTTTAGGTGTTCGATTAGGGGTTACTCGGAGATAAGGACGGAAATTCGGGGAAGCAGGTCAGGAATTGTCAGCCCTACTCGGAGATGGGTTGCTTGTTCAGGGGTTACTCGATCAGTGATTACTCGAGTTACTTGGTCAAAGGTTTATGACAGGCTAAAGTCATAATCACCTAATCAAAAATAGTTCCTAAGTCCTCTAACTATGTGTAAGGAGGGTGTTCCCATCGTAGGGGATCTTCTCCTTAAATGCCCATTGGCCCTTTAAAAGCGTAGGACTTTACACTTGTTAAGGTGTAGTAGGATTTGAATTCTTGACTGTTTGGGGGACCTTGAATTAGAATTGATTCTATCATTACGCTTTTTTATAAGAAACAAGTAGGAGTCGCCAATGAGTTTTAGGAAAACCCTCGTTCATGCCTTTCTTTCATGTGGAGTTCGGGAATAATTAACACAAATCGTAAGTTTATCCATGCCCAAATTGGTCTACATAAACCAGAATTGAGTTCGGGAGCGAGGGTACTAAAATAACGTTCCCTTTAGGGGGGAATCGCTATCCTAGCCCTAGTACGGCCTCTACTAGCTCTTCCTTTTTTACAATTTCATCACCAAACAATATATGCAACGTGATACTTAAAACTAAGTTAGTTGATTTTGTTTACAAGCAATAATCAAGTAGGAATTACATTGCAAAAGTCGTTATTCTTTGTTTAATCAATATTCGTGAAAAGAACAAAATAAACAATATTCGCCTTGTCTTAAGTGATAAAACAACGATTAATCATCAAATTCTAGTCTTGATTAAACAAAAGAATACTATGTGAAATAATTAATTAAAGTTTGTTTAAAGTGATAAAATAACACTATTTATTTAATTAAAGTTATTTAAACAATGAAAGAAAAGTGATTTATCTAAGTGCTCAGGAAACTAACCGTTCTTTTTTTATGTTTAATCTCCGTTTAATGCGTTTATGGACTTTCTTTCTTCTTCATACCTCCAAGGACTTCAATAAATTCAATTAGGGTTGAAAGTATTTAGTAAGAGAGAATAAAATGTAGTATGATAGTAAGAAAATTTGAGATATTAGGGTTTTGAGAATGCTAGGGTTTTTCAGAATTAGGGGTTTAGATCTGATTTTTCTGTCCCCGTAATGCTGAACTAAGACCCCTATTTATAGGTGTAAGGATCTAGGTTTAGGGTTTAGAGATGCACCTTCAGGTGGCGCACGCAACTCTCTGAGTTGCGCTGGGTGCCGCGCGCATCTCTATGAGTCGCGCGAGCCAGGCGCGCGCAACTAATTGAGTTGTGCTGGTTTGCAGTTAGCCTTATACGAAAACACATTTTTAAAAATTCCATAACTTTTGATTACGGAGTCAAATTAAGGCGTGTGAGATATAATTAGAACGCTATGAATGTCTACTTTCCAATTCCATTAGAATTAGGTTAAAATCTGATATGTATCAAAAGATATGGCCGTTGGAGTGCAAGGGTGTCGGTTTTAGGGCCCGGTTTAGTGTTTTGATCATAACTTATTTGTTTTAACTCGGAATTGGGCTTATAATATATGGTTGGAAAGCTCTTTGAAAGTTCTATCCATATGAAATTTTTACCCTACACCCTAGTGTAGGATTTTCTACCTATCCCCCCCCCTCAAAGCAATTTCAAAGTATTTTGAAGCAATTTCAAAGTATTTTGAAGCAATTTTGGTTCAGATTTTTTTGTTTTGATGAGAGAGAAAGTCTAGAGAAATGAAGAAGAAGGTTTGAGAGAGAAATTAAAATGATTTGGTGGGTAGTTACTGCAGGTTTGTGGGTTATGGGATGTGGGTAAAATGATAAGTTTAGAGGGGGGTGTAGGTACCCCTACCTACACTAGGGTCTAGTGTATACCAATTACTATCCATATGTATAGGATTTTCACGAGATTTTGATGTTTGTCTCATTTGTTTGGCTCGGTTTTTCAACAATGTAGGTTCCATTGGATCCAATCATTGCATTTAACGCATTTAGGTCTGTTATTAATCAAGTTTAAACATGTATGAACACGTTTTATGCCTAATTAGTAATATGAAAAGGCTCTAAGATAAATTGGTCTCAAATATGGGTTTCAACTTACTTCATAATGCATTTCGGAGTCCATAAACACTTCAACTTTGATCTAACATGAAGAACGGTTTTTTTTAACATCATCGCACTTCCTTTCGGGACAAGAGGCAAAAGTAGGTGTCTACACTATGCAGATAGGGAAGAAGGGTCGAACCACAGGGAAACAAGTTAATTTATTCCTAATTAATTAAGAGTAATCTAAATTATCAAGTAACCAATTTGTTGTTGTAGAAAGGAACTATACTATGGAGATCAAGTTTATGGAGAAAATCAATAATAAGGAAGCCTAGGGTCACAGGTTCACCAATAATTAATAATCCGGGATAAAAATAACAACCAATAATTAACATTGCACATATAACATGATTAACAGGCTCTCGCAATTTATTAATCAACATAGATCTAACAGGCTCTCGCAATTTACTAGATCTAAGTTCCTATTGAAAATAGCCTTTAATATCAAATTAACATCTGCTCGATTCATCAATTCAATAATTTTACAATCAAATCACATCTGCTCGATTCATAATCTAATTGTAAAGAATTAAAACAATTCAATAAGAAATTATCATGCAATATCAACAATCAACAATAATAAATTATCCCTTCATATTTATTATGGATTCCCTAAAACCCTAGAATTAAACTACTCACACATAATTAAATCTAAACTAAACAAAACAATTAAAGAAAACATGTTGAATAAAAGAAATAGAAATACTGAAATTAATAGAGAAGAAATCGTTACCAAATTAACGTCAAACAAGCAAAGAGTTGAATAAAGAACAAGAGTGAAGTTGTAAAGAGAAAATAACTAAGTAGAGAGAGAAAGTCTAGGAGAAGAGATCCTAAACAAAACATTCTAAAACGTATTTATATAAAATTCATGATTACTCCTAATTAAGGCTGAGTAATTCGCTGAAAATAACTCTCCAGAATCTCGCGCCCGATCGGGCTCGCCTTTTTCTTCGCCCCCTTGTTCTGGGTAGCCGCCCGATCGAGCTAAAGCTCGCCCGATCGGGCCCGGCTATAGCTGGACTTAGATTGGGCTTCATTCTTGGCCCAATTCGAATCTCCACTTCGGGTCTTGAATACTCGGTGTCCAATGCAAGCGGTCGTGCCTTCCAATGCTCGTAGTCGTTCCGCAATAATCTCGGGAAAAAGCCCCAAAGATGCAGTTTCTTACAAAACTCAACAAAAACTACGAAAAACACTATAAACACCAATTAGTAATAAAAGTGGCTCTAAAGAGCCAAAAACACTACTAATTACGACCAAGGGACGAGGGTAAAACACTATACAAAATAGACATATCAGTTTACACGAGGGGTTTGGTCAGGGGTTACGAGTTACTCGATCAGGGGTTACTTGGTCAGAAGTAACTCAAGTAAATCCTGACCTAGTAACTCGAGTAACCCAGCCTCATGA
The DNA here is from genome assembly GCF_001683475.1 of Chenopodium quinoa. Classification (NCBI taxonomy): domain Eukaryota; kingdom Viridiplantae; phylum Streptophyta; class Magnoliopsida; order Caryophyllales; family Amaranthaceae; genus Chenopodium; species Chenopodium quinoa. The sequence continues at coordinate 1,730,063 of NW_018743906.1, read as the reverse complement.
CGTGACCAGTTACACAGAAAAGTCATCCCCATTAAAAAATGAGGTGGCCAGTGGTGTAAGTAGAAATGAGGGAAAAAATATGACTTAATGTGGGTATTGATTGTTAGTTCATTTAGTTGAACTATTTTTCAAATCTTTGCAAAAGCACTACCAAAATTCGGCTAAGTTGCGACCGCCTCTGACGATCGTTGAAAATAGCAAAAAACGGTCGATGAAAATAATTGCGACTGTCAACAGTCGTAAGGTGGTGGTCGTTATTCACTTGGTTGCAAAAAAACATAATTACGACCGTCTGACAGTCGCAGATTTTTTGCGACCGTTTTCAATATCTTCAACTATTGTAAGGAAAACAGTCACAAATACTAATAATTGTGACCGGTTACCGTGTCAGTTGCAAATCTGGATATTAGAGATCGTCTTAAGCCGTCGCTAAAAGTTTTTTTAAAAAAAACACAGCCACCTCCCTGTACTTCCGAGTCAGCCCCACCACCAATACCTAACCCAAACCACCACGTACTACCTACCCAAACCACCACTAGCCACCCCAAATACATCACCAGCCACTCCGAATACACCACATTTATCCCTGGTAACTCCACCAGCCACCACGAAAACTCCAGACATCCTGCTATAAATCTCACCCAACCACCACAAATTCCCATCCCTTAACTGTGAAAACCCCAATCAACCACCACAAAAGCCACCCCCAACAAAATTAACGAAAATTCAAACATGAAAATCAAACAAAAATAAAGAAAATCAAATCTAAAATCAAACAAAACATTCAACTAAAAAATTATACCCACAAAATTACACCCAAAATTCAGCCCAAAAATTAAACTAACATAAATTAAAACCACAAAATTACACCTAAAATTCAACCCATAAATTAATCTAACATAAATTAAACCCAAAAAGGTAAACACAAAAAAAAAAACCCTCAAAATTAAACCCAAAAAATCGACCTAAAAATCAAACGAAAATAATAGCAAAAATTCGAAAAAAAAAAAATTTGAACAAAAATCAAACTATTATTGGAATAGAAGTTAACAAAAATCTCAAACAGCAAATTTAAATCCGATAAAAAATCGAAATAACAAATTACATAAATCGAAATTAAAAAAACAAACAATATTTTCGTAACATCAACATACCTATCGCAATAATTCTTCCTCTTTGGGTTTAAAAGGTCAAATTCGACCATAAAAACTCCATTGGAATTTTTTGTAATACCCCGTATTTTCAAGAATTATTTTATAAAAAGGGTATTTTAGTAAATTCATTATTTAGAGCAAAATACTATTTGAATTTTGGATTCAAATATAAGTATTTAATCATTTGAATAATTAATTTTTTTCGGATTTCTAAATTAATAATATAGGTTTAATTATCTTTTTTAAGGTCGGTCCATATTTTGTTATACTAACTATTTCAAAAGAAATATCTAATATACATTATGTATTTAAATAATTTTATATTATCTAAAATATTTATTTATTCAATTATTTTATTATTATTTTTATTTTTATATTAAAAAAATAAAAATAATAAAAATAATTGTGAAACGTGATTTGATCATGTTTTGAAGAGTGATTGTTATCATTTTAGTTTGTTAATTATTATACTTTAAATTAACCTCTAAGTCTCTTCTTCATTATCTCATTTTGTTCCTATTATTCTTCTCCCAACCATATGTATATCCATTTAAATTTTCTTATCTTTTAACCGAACTATTAATCTAGACTTAATTTGATTCAAGTACCTTAACAACCCCAAAAACTTATCACATTTTCTAGTAATCATATCACACCTTAAGCTCTATCCTTTCTACACCCTCAACAATATAAATAGATACTTAATTCTTCCCACTTATTCACACCAATTCTCTACTTTTCTTCTCCTGGCCTCTTTTTACACAAATCATCCGGTTTATCTTTGAAGCCAATTTTTGGGCACTTATGGTCAGTTTTTGGGGTATTGATGTTTCACAAAAGATTGTTTCTCTCAAAAAATTATTGAGTTTAGGCTCAAGAATCACTCAATTCGGAGTTATATCAAAGGAGTTACAGCCTCTGCAAGTTATGCCTTTTCTTTCCAACGCAAATCCAATTCTTCTCTTTTCCTTGGTTTCTTATCTTTTCTTATTCTCTTCTCTTATTCAATTATTATTATTATTATTATTATTATTATTATTATTATTATTATTATTATTATTATTCACTAGTAGAAAAAGTGTTATTTGTAACTAGCGAAATTGACTTTTTGAAACTAGCATTGTTGGTTGCGAATGCCACCGTTACAACTAGTGAAAATTATTCGTAACCGGCTTATGTTAGTTACAAATAATGTACTATTCGTAACTGGCTTAACCTAACGCCAGTTACAAAAATTCGATTTTCAAGTTAGAAAGCATACTATTCGTTACTGTCATTAAGTTATGCGGGTTACAAATAGGGTATTATTTGTAATGGCATATCCTAACGCCGGTTACGAATAACCTTGTATATTATTAAAAAAAAAATGGCAGCAGTAGCAAACGCCCCTATTGCCACCACCCCTACACTGCTTTTTTTTTTTTTTTTTTTTTTTTTTTTTTTTTTTTTTTTTGCATGTGAAGCAATATAATTTATTTATCAACTTTATACTAAATACAATAATGATTACCAATATGAAGTTATGAACCATATAAGGCACAAGTTAAATGATATCTACATATAAATCATCTAATCTGTAATATAGAAAATGATATATGAAGTACATACTTGTAAATTACAAACATGTCTCTCACAAGAGTCATACAAACAAGTGAGTTGCTATGATGTTCCCAATAAACTTCTAAATTGGACCGAATAATTGATTCACCATAAGAGATCGAGTTGTAGCCACTCCATAGTTTATTGTATACAAAATAGTATTGGTCCTTCAAAACCACTAGCTTGAATCTGTAGGCAAATAAACAAATTCAAGTAACTTTAAAGATATCACCATACAAATTGCACTTCAACAAATATTAAAGTAGAATACTTACATCTTGTAAATTCAACTTTCTCCCTGTTGAAATTATTACTGCTTATCATACTGACAACCAAGTAAAATACAATTTAAAAGGGGCAACGTTTCCGAAAGTAAATTAAAAAATAATAAAAAATAATTTTAAAATGAGTAATATAAGTATCTAAAGGATATTCTTACAATTCTATCAGATTCACAAGCTTATTTAACTCAATTAGTAAATGTTCAGCAAAACAGTATATTATAGGTAGGCCTTTAATTTGAAGTTTAATAGGTGAAAAGTAGAACAGTCTAAATGTGTTCCTTACCAAGTTTTTCTTATTAAATGCAGCTAAGATAATCACATTGAAAGCAAGTATTGTACAAGCTAAGAACCAAAAGAAGTTATCTTTCATTAAGTGAGAATTGTAACTCCTGCGTATAATAAGAACTAATTTCTCTTAATCTATACTATATATGTATATACAAAAAGGTAATAAAAAAGAATCTAAACTATGTATATACAAAACCCTAATCCAAAATAATTCTTTTTGAACTAATAATAATCTCATTTAACTAGTGTATCATTCTTATCACAATACAAATGTACAATATCTCCAAATTCTAAAAATAAAACAAAATAAAATAAAATAAAAAGGCTAGTTAAACACTTTAAAGATGCCAAAGTGGAGTTAGATGCTTGAAGTATCCAAATTAACCACTATGATTGCCTTCTAACTCCAGTTATCTAAACTCCCCCAGAACACCACAAATCAATATAAGCTCCAGCAATTAAACAATCAATCAAAGCAAAACAAAGTTAATCAATTAACATGGCACAACTTGATTATAAGAAGCTAATACCCAGGCCATGAAAAACTATAAGGAAATCAACCAACACAATAACCAGAAATTGTGGCCGCCAATTGCAAGTACAAGTGGGTCTATGTCAATCCTAATAATATAAAAATCATTCAACAATAATGCAAGTTACAAACATAGAAAATAACCCATATAAATGAAATAATAAATCAACATAAACTTGATAAATATCAACAATTATTTAATCACTAACCGACCAAATAACATACACACTAATCAAAATGAAACACAAAAATAAATTCCTAGCAAAATAATCAAGATCTAGCCATACCCAAACATTAAAACCTAGTTCAAATCTTAACCAATTTTCTTAGAAACACCAGAAAATGATCAAGGTTTACAGAATCCAAAGAGAGATGAAACATTGAAATCAAAGTTCATACATTTTCAGGTGCGAGCGGCGAGATACGCATAGGTAGAGCAACGACTCTTCTTATTTTGTATCACATACAAATTATCATAATCTTCTTACAGTTTTCCTATTTTTCTACATCAAAATAATTGTCTCATATACAATTGCTAGAAAAATATACATCGATTTCCAAATTACTAGTCAAAATTCCAATATTTAGTTACTCTTTTTACTTTCATGATCCTAATAGAAAATTTTTAAAAAAAATTAATTCAAATTTCCAGAAACGTAATGCAAAGAAAATAATACTCTGTATTTCTGTAATAGCTTACTACTTGGAAAAAAAAATCCCTAAACTGCATAAAATGCCTTAATTTGGGCAAAATCAGTCCACATTTCAACAAAAATCAACATCGAATATCAACAAATGAATTCAGGACATTATGAAATCGAATAACCCTAAAACTAAATTACTCTAAATAGGAAAATGTAAAAAAGAGAAAAGTAACCTTGAGAGAGACAAATGTGGAGAATGATGCAGGGTGGTCGGAGAAAGGCGACGACGGCCAGAGGTGTTGAGTCGGTGGTGATGTTTATGTATAGGAGGTTTCGGCTATGGGGTTGAGAATAAGCGGTTTAGAAATTACAAGTTTCAATTTCTCATAATAAAAACTTTTTCCCAAAATTGAACAGCCATACCAATCGAATCTTCTACCTTGCAAATCGTTCAACAAGACACCGGTTTAGAAATTACAAGTTTCAATTTCTTGATCTCTTGCCCTCGAAACTATCGCCACCCAGCTTCTCAAGAATAGATGTTCTTTTATTCCAATTTACTCTGAAACACGAGTTCACAACCATCAAATAATAAAACCCCAAAACTTTCATTAAATTAATTTTAAACAAACAAAAGTACAAACCCTATAAATCTTTTAGTTCTTTTATCAAATAATCACGTGAATTTAATAAAAAATCTATAAATTAGATGGAGATCGAGAGCATACCGCCATACCTTGATGATATTCTTGATGTTCTTTGATCGAGAGCAGTTTCAGAGGAGAGAAGTTGTAATTTATGTCAAAAAGATGGGAAAAAAAATAAAGATGAAGGAGGAAGCGCGGAGCCGCGGACTACTACTAATAATTTACAAAATAAAAAGAGTGAAATTAGTAACCGACCTAAATAAGTCCATTACAAGTAATAACATCAACAAAGTTTGACTTATTATTTGTAACTGGTCTTCTTTGAGTCCATTACTAATAGTTGGTTAGCCTATCATTGACCTACTACTTGTAACTGACCTTTGTAATGCCATTTACTAAGACTATTTTACTTGTAACCAGCACTATCTATGTCAGTTACTAATACCCTACTTGTAACTAACGTAAATTAAGCCAGTTACTAATAGGGCGTTACAAATAGCATTTTTTCTACTAGTGATTATTATTATTATTATTATTATTATTATTATTATTATTATTATTATTATTATTATTATTATTATTATGGGAGATTTATAAATAATTATTATGAGTAGTTTAATTATATAAAATCAGATTTTAATAATTTTTATGTTGAAAGGTTCATGTACATATAGTTGGGAGGTTTTAATTTAATTATTTGTGATTATTTGTTAACCTTATATTGATTAAGGTTATATTTATTTGTAGGGTGTGTTCAGTTCAGTTAAGGTTCTTGAGGTTCTTTTTGTGTGGTTTTTCTAGCAAGCTAAGGATCAAGGTACGTTTAGGTGGCTAGATACCTTTGAAAGTAATTGGTTTGAATAACATGTTTTACATGATTTGATTGGTGATTGAATTAAATTGATTTTGAAATAAATTATGTTTGAAGGTATTTATTTTAATAAAAGTATTTGAATGATTGATTTTTAAATCATGTTTTGAATGGTTTGGATTACTTATTGTGTTTAAATAATATTGGGAACTATTGGATATTAAAAGGATTTATTGAACCATTGAATTATTATTATTAATGCTTTATAAGCATGTTAGTAATACCACTATGCGAATTTGGTTTATTGATAAGGCCTTGGACTTTGTATGACCGGGTCTTTCCTCAAGAATAGCCTCCTAATATAAGGAGACTAGCTTGGGGAGTGTGCACACTTGGGTGAGGAATTGGATTAAAAGGAATTGGTTCTTAATAAAGGAATTGGTTTTATTAACTATTATTTTGAATATTGAATCATTGGAATCTGTTTTGGAATAATGAGTTTTGAATTTATTGGATTAATTATTGGAATTGGTTTTAAAAGCATGTTTGCAAATAAATTGAGTTTACGCTATCTTGCACTTATCGTACTTAGCATATTTTGCTAATCTATATTTCTTATTTGTTTTGGTTCGCCCTGTTTACCGTAATGGTAAGCAGTGTTGACTATTTTTAGGTGGAGTCATAAATGAGCATATGGGAGTCCAAGGATTTGCTTCACCTAGTTTAGGAATGCTGGTCTTGTCTTTATTTTTGAGCACTCATAACAATGTTACTATTTTAATAAGTATTAGTAAAAGAAAATTGAGTTTCCGCTGCAAGTTTTGTTGTTGAGTTAAGTACTTTGAGTAGCCTTGCGTAATCACGCGGCAGTAATATGCCCAAGTCTATCTCTACGGTATAATTATATGTATTATACTAGTATTTCCGTATAGGGAGATTTGGGGGTGTTACATTTTTATGGTCAAATTTGACCATGAAAACAATAATTCACATGTTGAAGTAAATCTGAACACCATTTTGCTGACGAAAATTCGAACAACAACACTCTAGCTCTGGAAAGAATGAAGAAGAAAAAGAAGACAACAATGGAGCAGCGTGAAACAAACTAAAATGGAGATACAAAAATGGAGATGCAATCACCAATAATAAAAAAATAAAAAAAATAAAAAAAAAAAAGAACAAAGGGATAATGAGAAGAAAAGAAAGGAAAGAGAAGAGAGAGAGAGAGAGAGAGAGAGAGAGAGAGAGAGAGTGGAGCGACGTAAGTAGAGATAAATTAGGGGTAGGGTGAGTTTGCCACCCGTTTTATAGCCTATTTATTTTTATAAAAAATTATTTTGCGACCGCTTTTAGCGGTCATAGAATTACGACGGATTCTGAAATGGTCTCAATTAATTTGTGACCGCTGAAAGCGGTCATAACAAATTTATTTTTTATTTAAAATTATTTGGCACGCTTATTTTATTTTAAAAAAATGTGTAAATACCTTTGCGACTGTTTAATAGCCCAAAGTCGGTCGCAAAGCGGTAGAAAATCTGCGATCGCTTTGAACGTGGTCGCAAAACTGCGACCGCATTAAAAACGATTGTATATTTTACCGAATTTTAGTAGTGAAGGTTGTTTTGAAGTTGTACTTTGTACATCATTATTTTGAGGGTTAAGACTATATGATTAAGACATATTTATAAGTAAATGCACTATTACTATTAAATCATTTTATTTTAAATTTTGTTAAATGAATATGAGTATTAAGATTTGTAAGTCGTGCATCGCACGGGTGCTATACTAGTTATGCAATTATGACTTATGCTTTCCCATAAAAAATCAAAAAACTTAAATAAGGTAAACTAATTATGAATTATTTTGTACTTTGATGTTAGATTTCAAATATTATTCTTTTCTTATTTTATGTGATTGATTCCATATGGGATTAACATTATGAAATAGAAAAAGTAAATAGGTTTGGAGGAATAAATCTTGGAATATTCAACTTCCAAAGTTGAATAGCTAATTTAGCAGAGAACATTGAATGTATATGGAAGTTTCAACAATCTAATATCATATAACTAATATATAAAATAAAACTTTTAATCAGGCTACGAGACATTGATATTTGGCAATCCAACTTTTCGCCAAGTGTCGCGCCACGTTGGATAGATTTAGATAGATTTCATAGGATTAAAAAAGATAAATAAAATTAGTTTTGAATTCTATTTTCAATCAAATTTTGATAGAATTTTAGGATAAAATTGTTAGTTTAGAGATTTATTTTCGATAAAATACCAATATTTCAGATGTACATATTGAATTATAATAATTTTATTCAAAAATAAAATAAAATAATAGATTATAATTCTCAAGAATTATCATATAAATTTATTTTTTATATTATAATAATATTTGGAGCGAAAGAAGTAGTTCAAAATGTATAACATTTATTTATATATATATACTAATCAGTTGAAATAATATACTTTACAATCTAATATAATTTTATTACTATGTAGACCTACCAATCAAGGTCGGGTCATGAGCCATCTTTGATTGGGTCACTTTAAGTTACGGGCCAAGAAATGTTCAATCCTTGCCCAACGTTTTGGATTCGGGTCAACCCAATGGGCTATGGACATTTTTTTTATTTAATTTATTTTTATTTTTTTGCTAATTTTAATTAATTTTTTTTATGTATTTAATCGAACATTTTCATCAATATTATGATTAGTCATTTACATGCCTACTAGATAACAAAACGTCACTAATGCACATTAATTGCTAACCAGTTTTGTATCAATGATATATTTTAAAATTTGACATATATATTAAAATTTATCTTAAAATTTAATAAATAACCTGGGCATCGCACGGGGCACAAAACTAGTATATATATAAAGGGAAGTTTTTTCCCGAGTTTTTAGAGAGACATGTAGGATTTAATTTTCTTAACGCGCCACGTAGGATTATAAATTTTAATTGTAGCCAATAAAATAAGAGATTATTAATTTCTTTTAAAATTAAATAATTCAAATGCCACGTAAGCAAAAATAGCGAATGAGATTTTAAAGTTTAAATTAATTAAATATAAAATATTATCTTTTGATGTTATGAATTTTATTTAAATATATAACAAATTTTAGCACATACATAAAAAAAAATTAAAAAAAAATCAAACAAACCGTGCAACACACGGGCTTCATCTAGTAAAAAGCATAAATATGAATTAAGCATTGTACGTTGCATTGTATGGTTTTTTTTATTCCTTTTGGACTTGCATTAAGAAGTTGTGCTTCAAAAATTCGGGGGCTTGGGCGGCCTCCCCACCTACCCTAATCCAAATACGAGGCTGGTCTTGTGTGATTAGTCTCATAAAATAGTTTCACAATATTAACTTTTTATAATTTTTACTTATATATAATTATAAATACTTAACATATAAATTGTGCTTTGGAGTGCGTAATTTCATCATTGTTACAATATAATTGGAACGGAGGAAGTATAGCATGTAATATACTATATGTTTCTCTTAGCGTAGTTTAGCTGCCAAAGTACGTAATTTATGATCCATGATTTGCTTTTCTGAATCAAAGACAATATAACATTAGCAAGAGCTTCTTGATCCGCGGACGAAATGAAATAAATGAACTATCCTTTGTTTTTTTGGGGGGTACTGTATGCATGTAATAATTTAACTAAATGCATAATTGAGCAGTCCCCATTGATATCCTATATTCCTATATTAACATATTTTGTTAATATAGTGGCAGTTTGAAAAATAAATGCCTTGGTTTTGCATTGTCAATCTATTATTCATTAAATAATGATTTGCTTAGTTGGACTTCGTTCTCTACCTCTCTAACCCCAACTCCGTTTTTATAATTAATTTGATGTAACGTCGTCCGTTACCTTATGTTCGTATGAGTATATCATAATTTTGGGAAGGAGGAGAAAGAAACCAAAATGTACACTAAGAGAATGAACATGAATTTGTTCGAAACTCAGGCGAATCCGATCGACCCTAAATGAAAATGCAGTTCATACTTGACTCCTTGTACTGGTCTAGCTATGGGACGACCGATTCGAGAACTTATAGATATTTTGCCAATTTTTTTTCAGATTGGAAAAAATCGAACAATTGCATCACTCCTAAATACATCTTCAGATTTTGTTGTATAATAATTTATTCAACACAATAATCCAGTACCTAAGAACAATAGCCTAATTACAACACAATTAACATTAATTTAACATTTACTATTTTCATAAACTTCAATATACCTTGTTTTTGCAATTCAAACCAACTAATGTGGCGTCACCAACAGAATTGAGCTATGTCTTGCTCTACACCATTTCTCCTTTCTCCTTCAATTTGGCAGATATTGTATCACCGTTTGATTTGATGATGGGAAGCTTAGTACAATCTTTTCCTATAATGAGATAGACGAACAGGGTTCCTCCCTTTTGGTACCACCATTGTTGTTGGATTTGCGATGTAAGGTTTAGGAGAGATTTTGAGATAAATTGATGAGAGTTACAAATGGTCGTTATCATCTCTAGCTTTCAAAATGGTGTACAAATTATGGGATGTATCGGAGACCACACGACATTACAAATTTACCCTTCATTTAATAGGTGAATAGATCTCTAGCTTTCAAAATGATAGAGTAGTTTGGTTGACGATAAAAAGTGTAAATGAGGAAATGACAAATTCATAAAAATTGTGACTTCTTACAAAATATGGGAAGTTAATTACTCACCCCCTTGGTAATTCAAAATTTCCATGATTTGCAACTTCCTTCATGTCAACCAAACAAATTTATGCAATTCCTAGGAATTTGATGTATGTATTTAATTCCCATGAAATACAAATTCCTATGGGAAGTAAATTCCCACAGCAACCAAACAACACTCAACATCTTTTGTTGATATTGGATATCAACTTGCATTGTACTAGTAGATCTTGTATCACCATTTGATTTAATATGATAGGAAAATACAAGTTGATTGTTGATGGGAAAATACAAGTATACATTACTCAATTAACTATTTAGGACTTGTTTTATTCACGTAATTTTCATTTATTTCAGGTTTTACAAGTTCATATAAGTTTATATAAGCTCTATAAAATAAAAAAAAATAATAATAAATAAGATTACTTAAATTCACATTATAACTACAATGAATTTTGATAAGGACTAATAATTTCATATTAGAGAAAATCATGTGAAAAACACCCTTAGGGGTGTTACAATTACAATGAGCATTTAAGGCTAACATAATATTTGAGATGTACATTAAAATCATAATGATAATAACCAAGATTCTAAGAGATATGTGATATCTCTAATATAATTTTTTCAGAATTAAACAACTCTAAAAGGATAAGTTTCCTTACTAAGTGCATGAAATCCATTCTCCAACCCTTCCTCAACCACTCCAATAAAAGGTTCAATAGTTAGACCTTAAAATTCATATGAGTTTATATAAAATAAGGTAATTACTAATACAAGTTTTTAAATCAGAAGTCCAAAATGAATCAAATTGTGCATAAACATGTTATAATTCTCCTACTATTTGTATCAATCCATGTAATATGTAGGTGCAAGGCAGAGTGGAACTCAACAATGCATGTAGGAATCATTAATGAGTTGGACGGAAAGATGAATCTTCAAATTCATTGCAAATCAAAGGACGATGATTTAGGGGTACATGATATAACATACGTTGAGAAATATGAATTCAGTTTCAAAATTAATCTCATAGGTACAACATTATTTTTCTGTGGATTTAAATGGGAAAATACTTTTCAAGAGTTTGATATCTATGATTTTAATAGGGATAGTAAGGGTAAGAATAAGGCTTGTGAAGATTATTGTAATTGGAATATTCAAGATAGTGGGCCTTGCAGGGTTCCTAGTGATAATATTTGCTTTCCCTGGAAATAGTAATCTACTATAATTATAGATGTTTTTTATAATAAAGAAACATTTATCTTTTCAATGGTGTAAGTAATATACTATAATTATAGATGTTTTTATTGTTATAGTTATTGTTGTTGTTTTGTTATTGATATTTAAATTATTTTAGGCATATACAACTATATAGGAATTAGGAAGGATGAAAATTAGAATACAATAATACATTAATAGAATACAATACCTTAATATATACTATTATATTTTTAGAAAATAGACCTATGCCTAGTTTAGTTTATGTGCGATGCACAATTTTATTAAGCAAATTCATTGTGAGATTTGTTTATAATACGACGTAATACGGCGTAAGAAAGTTTTCTACCTTGTTAATTTTTTATATACATAGTAATTAAGTAATTTCTACTGTAGTGTATTACTTGTAAAATTAAATATAAAAAAAATCACAATGAAGACTTTGGAATATTGAAATATTAGATTATTGTGTGATGCACGATAGGTATAATCTTTTTCCCATAATTAATTGTGATATAATATAAAAATGAGGCACTCATGTGGATTAAACAAATGCAATTCATATAAAATAATAAAATAATAATGTAAAAATTATAACAACTACAATTGTAAAATAAATAAATAAATAAATAAAATATTAAAAAAAATATTGTTGATTTGTTGTGCTGAATATATTTAAGAGCAATGTACAATACAAGTATTACATATTGATACATATTATTCCCGATAAATCTATACAATCTTGTGACTACATGACTAAAGACTGATTTATAAATGCCTTTTAATAAACATCAAACTATAAACCGAGCAACATACTAAAATCTACATTCAAACTATTAGCACAATATTCATATAAATATACAAATTAATTACATACAAATAATATATCACTTTTATTTCCAATAAAATAATTTTAATTGAAATAGATACTACTCAGATCACTAAAGTGTTGGGTTTTACGGTGACTGAGCACCGTGCGAAACCAAAACTCATCCCGCACTACATGCATAAATTAATACGACTAAACTAAAACTTCCCCCACCAACCTAACCTCCACCCCCACCCCACCGCCCATCCTAGTCTCCCTCCCTCACCATCCTGCCACCCCCACCTTTCCCTTGGCATCACCCCTCCTTCTTCCCTCTTTTGAACCACTACCCCCTCCCCAAAACCCCCTCCCTTTTCCCACGCAACCACAAAGAAAACCTGGCCCCTTTCGCACTCCCGAATAACCCAAAACCGCCCCTTTCCCACCAAGAAGCCCTAGCAAATAGGGTTTTCAACGGTGGGGGAGGGACGAATTTGGGGTTGGGGATTTTCGAGAGTGGGCAGTAGCGGATATAGGATCCCCAAGATGGTGAGTCACCGTCAATTATTGATCGATCACAAGTGATTTTTTAGATAGTTCATAATTGATTTCAATTCAAAAATAGGACATCAAAATCCATACTACGGAGTTAAACCAAATATTACTTACAAAAAAAAATACATTTTTTAAGCCGAAAGTATGACAAATAAAATGTAAAAAACAAATAGTACACACCCATTACTCTTAATAGTAGCCAAAATAATAATAATAATAATATGACCTTAGAAACCGGTTGTTATATACAACCAGTCTCTTTTAATCAAAAAGAATGCAGCAGAAAAAAGGAGGGTATATATATATATATAGAGGAAGGCTCATGTAAGAACCCTCCTCTATATAAGAACCCAATCTTATATAAGAACCAATCTCAGCCCTTTATTAGTTTTGATCTAACCACCTAAAATGATCCTTTAGTAATGGCGTTTCTGTAATTTTGAAAAGTTTACATTTAAAACATAGAAAAAAATTTAGAATATGGGAAAATTTTTAGAACATAAGCAGAAAAAATTTAGAACATACAAAAAAAATTTAGAACATAAGCAAAAAAAATTTAGAACATAAAAAAAAATAATTTAGAACATAAGTTGAAAAAATAATTTGATTTATTTTCATGTTTTACTATTAAGTTATTATTGTTTACTTTCGATTTTTTTTTTTTTTTATAGAGATAACCTATGTAGGAATCGAACCTACATTCTCTATGCATTTGCATAGTGCTCTACCAATTGAGCTAATAGGTTTTAGGCCTTTTAGCATATGTTCTTCTTTTTTTCATTTACCGTAAATGTTCATAAGTTTTTTGCTAATACTTTAGTTTTTCAAAAGTATTTTTGCTAATACTTTAATTTTTTTTTCTGCCAATGCCTTTTTATATGTTCTAAATTATTTTCCTATCATCTAAACTTTTTTTATCCATTACTTAAAATTTTTCTGTCTATGCTTTGAATTTTCCATATATTTCTGAAAATTTTCACCATATGTTCTAAACTTTTTCTATCTATAATCTTAGAACTTCTCACCCTATTTTCTAAACTTTTATCCTATATACTAAATTTTTTCACCCTATGTTCAAAACTTTTTCCTATTCTAAACTTTTTCTGATGTACTAAATTTTTTCGCCCTATGCTCTAAACTTTTTTTCCTATGTTCTAAATTTTTTTCACCCTATGTTCTAAATATTTTCACCCTATGTTCTAAACTTTTTGACTATGTTCTAAATTTTTTTTTCATATTCGACATTTTTTATCTATGTTCTATATTTTTACCTATGTTCTAAAAGTTTTCATCTATGTTCTAAATTTTCTGTCTAAGCTCTAAATATATGTTCTGAATTATTTTCATATGTTCTAAATTTTTTCACCATATGTTCTAAACTTATGTTCTAAATTTTCTTTTATGTTCTAAATTATTTTTCCTATTTTCTACACCTTTTCTTAAGTTCTAATTTTTTTTTCCCTATATTATAAATTTTTTAAAATTTTTTTCACTTATGTTCTAATCTTTTTTCCCTATGTTCTAAAATTCTTATGTTCTAAATTTTTTTGTTGTGTTCTAAACTTTTTTTTTTCTATGTTCTAAACTTTTATCCTATGTACTAACTCGATCTTATACCCATATTGAAAACTTGTATACCTATGTTCTAAATTTTTCTCTAATAATCAAAATATATGTTCTAAAATTTTGACTATGTTCTAAATTTTTTCCCCTATGTTCTAAATTTTTCTGCCTATGTTCTAAACATTTTTTTCTATGTTCTAAATTTTTCATATGTTCTAAATTTTTTACTTATGTTCTAATTTTTTTTGTTCTAAATCTATATTATTCTAAATTTATAATAAGATTAGTTTTCTTCACTTTTCGTGCACTACTACTCTAGCAATAACTAAGCAAAATTTGTGGCTTAATCAACCAAGCTATCTAGTTTAATTCCAAGATATGATAATTAGTTAAAATGACATGGAATCAAGAATAAAGATACCCAACTACATATATAAATAACAGCATCCAATTAGTCGGTCATCAACTCATCATGGCTCCACATATATATATACCCAACAATCAAATTCATATAATCTCAAAAAATTAGTAAGCCAAATTACCAAGCTAATACAAATACTAGCATTCTCTTTAGAAAACGCAAACAATATGAGCAGATATGAGTACGAGTATAAACAAGAGACGACTATTCTATGCCACAACTCACAGCCACCCCAACACCACAAGCAGTCGCGGACCACCAAATCACCATTCAGTAGCACCCCACGCTGCTCCTAACCACCGCACCACCGTTACTCACCCTCGATCTCCACCTTCACTCACTAAAAATGACGCCAAAAAGAAAAAAAATCGAAAAAATGGGCTGAAAAATCTAATAATCAAGAGCAGCGGTGAAATTACCCCATATTGCTGAAATTCGAAACTAAAATCGCTAAAATTCGAACATTAAAATCGCTGAAATTCCAGCCCTAAAATCACTGAGTTTGAACCCTATAATCGCCAAAAATTAACGAAAATCAAATTAGAATAGAATTCGAAGTGAATAATAGGACTTAATAATCGTACCCAAAAAAATCGAATAGAAATCGCAAGATGAAATCAAAAAATCGAAAGCAACAAAACAATTAAAAAAATGGAACAAAAATCACACAGAAATCTAAAAATTGAAGTCGAAATTAAGAAAAAATTGAACATCATGCGAAATTTGAATAAAATCTAAAAAAAACGTACTTGATTTGAACAATTTAGGTTGGTTATGCGAAATTCATGCGAAATTTGAAGAAAATACTTCAATAAGTTCAATTTACAGGATTTGAGGAGAGAGAAAGTAAAGAGGATTGAAAATTTGAGGAGAGAGAAGATTTTGGACGGTTGGGGGAGGGTTTTTGGTTTTAATCCTGACCGCTCATCCTAATATAATCCTACGAATGAGATTGGTTCTTATATAACTAAGGTTCTTATATAAGGAGAGGTTCTTACCGGATCCCTCCCCAATATATATATATATATATATATATATATATATATATATATATATATATATATATATATATATATATAGAGAGAGAGAGAGAGAGAGAGAGAGAGAGTAAGAGAGAGAGAGAGAGATCGGTTATTATAATTAACCGATCTCTTTGATTGGATTTTTTTTAATGAACTTCAAAATTATTATTTTTTGAGCTGCTGGTGGACGTGCACCAGTGTGTACATGTGTAGATCCGCCCCTGAGAATGGGGGAGGGGTTTCAAAGGATTTCTAGTGAAGGGGGCTTGGGGTGGAGGAGAACCAGAAAAGGAGGGGGATGGATTGTGAGGGAAGGATGGCGGTAGGAGGTAGGTCGTTCCTAGGCATCGGCACGAGGGAAGGGGAAACCAACGTTGGGGAAGGCGTTTGGGTTTGGTGGATGTTGGTTGGTGTAGACACCTAAAAATTTCTCCGCAAAACAAAACCCGATGATGAACAACCTTTCACCGCCACTATTGGTCGGGTTCAGTATTTAATCCCGAGAGTGCTTAAAAAATCGTATTTGATTAAATTTGTATTTTTGAACAGTCCATGGATTAGTCTTGATGTTTGATAAAAGCATAGTTTTAATTTCAGCCCAAACTTATTATTTAATTTTAGCCCAAACCTTTTTTATTTTATTGTTTTATCATTTATTTTTGGCCCAAACCTTTCATTTATGTTATTTTCTTATTTTCTTATTCTAGCACAAATAATAATAAATAAGAAAAAGCCCCGAAATTATCAATCGACACTTAAAATGATGAACGAAATTAGGGTTAAAAATGTATTTATACGGAAAAGCAGGCAGAAAATTCCCGCGCCACGGCAGGTACCCACCGTGTCACGGGAATCATTCCCGTCTGACGGTGGGATTTCCTGTGACACGGGAAACCTGCTGTGACATGGGAATTTTCGTGTCCTTTTCGCGTAAACCCTTAACGCGTTTTCTTCCCCGTTTGCTAAAAATTTCCCGCGTCACACTAAAACTGCACCGTGTCACGGGAATGTTTCCCGTCTGACGGTGGGACTTCCCGTGTCACGGTAAAGTTTTCCGTGTCGCGGGATACTTTTTTAGGGTTTTTATCATTTTAGGGTTCCGTGTGTTCCCTCGGCACATTTTCTCTATAAATACCCCCTCATTTCTGATGTACGGGGCATCAATTAATTCTCTATTTTTCTCTCTTCTATGCTTTAGCCTAAACACTAGCCTACCCTTCTTATTTTAAAATTCCTCCTTCAAGTACTCCAAGGAGTCCATACTTTACTCGTGGTTCTGTCCTTAAGCCAAGGCGTGAAAGGTAGAACTGTTTGAGGGTTTGGCCCCAAATCAACTCTACTTTATTTAATTTAATTTAATTATTGTTTTATTATTATTCCCTTGAAGTTACTAAATCGTTTATTATTTTGTAGTTGCAAACAAACAGAATCAAAGTAAGAATTATGTTCCTTTTATTTCTAATATTTTTCTAACGATTTTATATTATTGGAATTATGGTTAAATTGCTTCCAATATTAATGTTTATTCTATTATTTATAGATCACTATATTGCATGTTTATAGGGAATATGTAATTGAAAATCACGCCTAATAAGATAATTTGGACAACCGGTTTAGGTTCCTTTTTAATCTTGTTAATTAATTCAAGTGATCACAAATATTTTAGAATTATGTGTTGCATTAATATTCAACCAATTTAGATTAATAATAGTTTGGAGCGAATTGAATATTTTGTTTGTATGCCTTTGAGATCGCAAGAATCACTTTTCACTATAAGAATCGAGTAGAGGCCAATACGGGCGAATGTGACTCCATGACTCACTTCGTACCATCATCCCCGATCCTCCTTTCGTGATTCTGAACCATATGGAGTTAGTAATCTCATGGATTATGAATGGGGTGTAACCTTCACGGGTCAATCGTTGTTGCCTATCGTTTCCTCTTATTCATGGTTGCCTTTTTATGATCCGTGAACGGTTTACAAGTTCCTTAAAAACTTGTTGGCGGCTCCCTACTTTCCTTGTCCCTAATCGTATATGTCAATTCCCACTTCCTATGCGTGCCAAGCATATTCACACATGCTTTTAACGTAAGCGCACTTCGAGCGACGCCTACAATTTGGTGACTCCACTGGGGAGGATTCTTGGTTATTTATCGATTTGAGTGATCGGTATTTAATTAAGATGAGTGGGTGAGACTTGAAAGATTCTTGAAAAAATATTCATGTGATTAATTTGGCATTTTTGCATATGCATAGACGTTTTAACGTCGCATTTAGGTCTGTCCCGTAGGAAGTTAGATTTTCTGACTGCCGTGCCACGGCAAAATCTGTAGTGTCACGGTACAGTGCACCGTCTGACGGTGTGTAGTACCGTGGCACGGGAATTTTTGCCGTGTCACGGCAGTCCTTAAATCAGTCCAGTGGCTTATTTTCCATTCTCACAGTCAACTTCCTTCGATTTTTCTGAAAAAACGTATGTGTTTTACATGCGTCTTAGCCCCGGGGGATTTAAGCTCTATCAACCCAAAAACGCTCATGGCAATAAGGGTTCATCCGAGTTATTAAATCCACCCAAATCATGGAGTCGAGTCCGATTTCATCACGAACTCGCGGAGCCGCCCGTTGGCATACACCCTCAAGGGAGGCTTCCTTGCTAACGCGTCCAAACTCTTAACCATGGTACCCTTTTGACACCCAAAGCTTGACCAATAGTTGAACATAAATCTTGACTCTAGGTTGCGAACTTTTTTACATCATCGTGCCTAAATGCTACATAATTGATTGGTGCTAACCTTCATGTGTTTATTCTTTTGTTTAACCCATGACCGAGGGTTTTTATTTTCACATAGTAATTAGTACGGACCTAAAATCAATTAAATTCTGGAAAAATCACAAAACATACCTGGAACTGTCCACCGTGTCACGGCATGTTCTGCCGCGCCACGGTGAACAGTGCCGTGACACGGGGCTTTCTACCGTCTGACGGTAGACTGCACCGTGTCACGACATTCAGCACCGTGACACGGTGCCCAGGAAAAGTTTCCCGTCATTCTTTTTTCGGCTTTTGTGCGTACGTATGTGGTTTATGTGTCCAGTTTGGTGTCATGTCTAGCTGTACGGTCAAAACACGCGTCCATAACCTCACTTAATCACTCACATATCGTGTTCACACACTGTTTTTTTCCTTAGTCGTGCACCACTTTTTGACCGTATTTTAGGGTAGTCTTGTGTTTGTGTCGTTTTTTTCTGAGTAAGTCGGATAGTGACCTCCCATATTTAAAAAAAAAATAAACAAATAGAATTTCAAAATTATAGGTTTTTTTTTTTTAAATTCAAATTTTTTTTTATCCGGATGGGTTAAGGTTGGTCATTAAAGGTATGTTTGTTTCGGTGTCACAGCACTTGGTCAAGAAGCAGGGGTAGATTGTTACGGTTTGAGTCAATACCTCAACAACCTCTTATACGAAAGAGGCGTACAAGGAAACCACCACAATTATCTCCACAAGATGCATCTCCAGTCTACTTTCAGCCAATGGCTACTAAGGAAGACATCGAGAACATCAACAAGACAATTGAAATGTTATCTAACTTGATGCAGACACTCACCACTAGAGTCAACACGGTAGAGCAAGACAATCAAAACAATGTCACTACCGCTGCAATGGACAAGATTAAGGAATAGATAAGTAAGATTTCTGAAGAATTCACTTATGTGGAACAGCCTGTCACCTCTTCGTCCATAAGGGACAACCTTCCTGAGAAGTTTTCCACTGCTGACATTCCCAAATTCAAGCCTACTGATAATCCGCTTTTCCATTTGAATGCTTTTTCTGCAACCATGGCTCTTAAGGGAGTAGATGTGACACTCTTCCCTACAATGTTCCCTCTTTCCTTGGGGCATGCCTGTCAACAGTGTTTCTACTCTTTGGAATCCAAACATGTCGCGACCTGGGAGGATGTTGCTGAAAGCTTTATGAATTGTTACAAGTGTAACATTCAGGCCAAGACTTCTGAACGTGAACTCTCCATTCTCAAACAGAAAGAGAATGAAGGCTTCACCACTTACTTAAGCAGGTGGAGGGAAACAGCCGCGCTCTTGGTGGATCCCCCTAAGGAAAAAGAGATGGTTCGCTTGTTCATTGCCAATCTGACTCATAAGTACAAGCAACACTTGAAGTTTCTGCCTCTGAGTACCTTTGAAGCTGTATACGATATTGGAATCAATATCGAGGACGAACTAATGAAGACTGCTGGTAGCAACAATAATAACAGCACTTGGAAAAACAAGAAGAACGACACTCCTTCTTCTTCATCTTCCAAGCCCAACAATGCTACCAACAATATCAATATCAAAGATGTGCTGGCCCTTAATGCTCCTCCTAAAAGATTCCAAAGGAAAAGGAGGGTTTACACGTCTTTGGGAATGACTTATGATGCTGCTTTTGACCGTTTGCATGGTCAAGGACTGATTATGCCAATTGGACCATTTCCAGAACCTCGACCAGAGAATAGGACCGCTACCTATGACCCCAATGCTTATTGCAAGTTTCATCAAGGCAAGGGTCATAATACTGAGAAGTGTTGGAGGTTAAAGGATGCAATCCAAGACTGCTAATCAACTTCCTGTCCCTCCAGGGGGCAAGAAGCCTAACATTCAAACAGGTCCTCTTTCTGATGCTTTGGCTATCATGGGAGATGAAGTCTCCTTTGATCCGTCAATACTTATTCAACCTGTGAATGAACCTCTGCCAGAAGTTGTATTTGTCTCGAGTTCTGAATAAGTGAATGGAATTTGGGATAGTGACGATGAAGACGTCTATCTCAAGGATATAGCCTGTTCATCTTTTGGCACAAGTGAAGATGTTTGGGGAGACTTTGAGGTCAAGGTTCTCACCAGAAGTGGACAGTTGCAACAACCTAGTCCACCTCCACCTCCACCACAATCACATCCGATAGTTGATCCCATCAACCCTGTGAACAGCGATGTGGTCAAACAATTGCAAAAGACCAAGGTGGAGATGAATGTATGGAAGCTTTTGGCCACCTCCCACGAGCATCGAAAGGCTTTGATGAATGCTCTGGTGAAAATAGGAGTTGATGATGACATGACTCCTCAAGGACTGGTCAACTTTCTCACTACTGAATTGCCAAGTACTAGCAATATGATTTCGTATTCTGACATGCATCTGCCCCCGGAAGGGGATCAACATAATAAGGCCTTACACCTCACTGTGGTGTGTAGGAAGATGAATGTTCCTATGAGCCTAGTTCATAACGGCTCTGCAATCAATGTATGCCCACTCCACACTACAAAGAAGTTGGGCATAAAGAATGAAGAACTGACTCCCTCGACCCAAGGGATTCGTGATTATGATAATACTCGTTGTCAAGCCGTGGGTACTATCACACTAAACATAATTACTGGGGCCATTGAACGTTGCACCAAGTTTTAGGTGGTAGATATTAAGGCCTCTTTAAATCTGTTGTTAGGACGCCCTTGGCTTCATGAGCTAAAGGCGACTCCATCATTGCTGCACCAGAAAGTGAAAGCCATAGTTGGAGGGGTTCCAATTACCATTGATGCCTCTCATATGCGCATTCAAGTTATAGACACTCCTATTGTCCATATCGAACATGACGAAGAAGACGAAGATCTTTGGGGGTTTTCACTCGATGATGTTCTCGTGATTGAAGAAGAGGAAAAGTGTCATCTCGACTTCGATCCCTATTCAAAAACCAATATTAATGCAATTCTGAAGAAGCAAGGGCATTTCCCTAGAATGACCCTCGGACTCAAAAAGAAAATGGCTGAATTTTTGGGCCATCCTGGTGCACTCAAGAAGGATACTTTTAGCTTAGGATTCAAGCCAACAAAAGAATATGTGAGACAAGCCCTCTTGAAGATGAAGGCTCGCAATAACGCTCGAATCACGAAGACGGAAATGGACATGGATCCATATCCATTCACCCTCAATGGCCAGTACATCAAAGAAGGGGAAGACTTCCCATGCTATGAATTCCCTAAGCCATTCGTCCACGATGGGAAGCGTGAACCAGGATTCGAGATGTTCCTCGATTGTAACTTTGTTGATGAAGACGAAGAGCTCTTCACAACTGAGAAACCAGCTAGCCCAAACTCTGATGATCTAGGCATCAACCTGCTTTTTGTAATGGAGAAGAATGAGTCTAAGCTCGTTTGCAATGATAATTCCGAGCTCGTTCAAGCTGTTATAGAAATCAAGAATTTTGACCCCTCCGAGTTAATTGTCCAAGCTGATAATATTTCAAAGGGGTGGCGCAAGACATTGAGGATCACTACACCAAGCGGAGAGAAGTTGGAAATTACCGCTGGCGAAGGTCCTATGTTTGATGAGTCTGAGTCGTCTGGGTCCAAGTCCGAGTCTGAGTCTAAGTCTAAGTCTATAGACGAGTCCTTAGAGTTTGAGACCGACCCTCTTTCTGCTATAGAGTCCAATCCTGAGTCTCTTGTTGAATTTTCTCTTTTTAGTGAGGTCGCAGCAGACCTTGCCCCTCTTGATGTATTAGCTAATGAATTCAATAAAATGAGTACCTTTGCTTACGATGCGTGTCATTCCCCTAGCTCTAATCAATATTGTTTTGCTAATGCTAAAAATGACAAAGAAATAATAAAAGCAATGGAAGAACACGAAAATAAAACAGCAGTTATCGAAGATACAGAAATAGTTAACATTTCCAATGATACGACTGTTAAAGAAGTAAAAATTGGATTAACACTAAGTCAAGATGAACGCAAAGAGCTAATTAACTTGCTTAGTGAATTTGTTGATGTATTTGCTTGGTCATACCAAGATATGCCAGGAATTGACAGGGATATAGCTCAGCATACAACACCACTCATTCCAGGTATGAAGCCTGTCAAACAAAAGTTGCGCCGTATGAAACCGGATGTGGATCTCAAAATCAAAGAAGAAATCAGAAAGCAGTTGGTCGCATGTTTCATCAAAGTATCCAAGTATCCAGAATGGATAGCAAATGTGGTTCCAGTTCCAAAGAAGGATGGAAGGGTCAGAATATATGTGTGCTGATTACAGGGACCTCAATAAAGTAAGCCCGAAAGATGGGTTCCCTCTACCTCACATTGACATTCCGGTCGATAACATAGCAAACCATGCACTCCTATCATTCATGGACGGTTACGTCGGATATAATCAAGTATTGATGGCTGAAGAAGATATGGAGAAAACCACATTAATCACACAATGGGGTACATATTGTTATACGGTAATGCCATCCGGGTTGAAAAACGCGGGTGCCACCTACCAAAGAGCAGCTACAACATTGCTACATGACATGATGCACAAAGAGGTGGAGGTCTATGACGATGATATGATCGTTAAGTCTAAAGATTGCCCAGGCCACATCGTTGCACTTCGCAAGTTCTTTGAAAGACTCCGCAAGTACAACATGAGATTAAATCCAGCAAAGTGTGCACTCGGAGTCACGACAGGCAAATTACTCGGATATGTGATCAGTTCTCGAGGGATTGAAATAGATCCCACAAAAGTAAAAGCGATCATGGCCATGCCACCGCCCAAGAATGAGAAGGAGATTCGAGGTTTCATTGGAAGGTTGCAATATATAAGTAGGTTCATATCAAAACTCACAGCGATATGTGAACCTATATTCAAGAAGCTTAAGAAAAATGTCCAAGTCACATGGGATGACGATTGCCAAAAAGCTTTCGACAAAATCAAAGAGTATCTGGCAACCCACCTGTGCTAGCGCCAGCAATACCTGACTTTCCTCTTCGACTCTACCTTACGGTCACAAGAGAAACGATGGGGGCAATGCTAGCACAAGAGATTGAAAGCAAGGATAATGCAATCTACTACTTGAGTAAGAAGCTTCAAGGATATGAGACACGATACACACCACTTGAAAAATTGTGTCTCGCACTTGTGTGGGCCGCACAGAAACGAAGACATTACATGCTCACTCATACAGTGCATGTCGTGTCCAAGATGGATCCTCTCAAATAATTGTTCGAAAAAGCAACACTCAATGGCAGATTATCAAGGTGGATAGTAAATCTTGCTCAGTTTGACTTGAAATTTGTACCACAAAAAGCCATCAAAGGTTCTGCGGTTTCTGACTTCTTAGCAGACTTTCCGCTAGAAGAAGTTGAGAAAGAAGAAGATGAGTACGATTTCCCTGACGAAGATTTACTCATGACCAAAGATGATAGCTGGACACTCTATTTCGATGGAGCTTCAAACCGAAAAGGATGTGGTGTAGGAGTCTTGCTTGTATCACCCAATGAAGAGAACATCTCGATTTCCATGAAGCTCGACTTTGATGTCACCAACAATGCAGCAGAATATGAAGCATGGATTTTGGGGTTAGAAACAGTTGTCGCCTTGGGAATTAAGAAGCTCAGAATCTACGGTGATTCTTCACTAATCATTAACCAAATCTCCAAGAGATGGAAGGTGAGAAGTGAAAGTCTCGCTACGTATCAAGCTCGTTTAGAAACTCTCACGGAGCAACTAGATGAAGTGGAATATACGTATTTGCCAAGAGAAGAAAACCAATTCGCCGACGCACTAGCTAAATTAGCATCAATGGTGCGAATTCCTGACGGATACAATCATAATGCCGTTGACCATAGAAAGAAGATATGAATCGGCTTATGTTCACGCACTCGACGATGAACAAGAATCACAAGAAGAAGATGAAGAGCCATGGTATACAGATATCCTTAATTATGTGACAAGAGGAGAATACCCTCCCAATACTGATAAAAGGGCACGCCATGCTTTGAGGCTCCTGGCCTCACGGTATGTGCTTATCAGGGGAGAACTCCAGAAGAGAACCGCAATGGGGAGAAATCTCTTATTAATAGCCAAGAAAGAAGCACACAGAACTATGGAAAATCTTCATGCCGGTATATGTGGAATGCACATGAATGCAAATATGTTAGTCCAAAAAATTCAACGACAAGGTTATTATTGGACTACTATGGAGAGAGATTGTCATGAATACGTCAAGAAATGTATGAAGTGTCAAGTCTACGCAAATTTACAGCATGTTCCACCTTCGCTTCTCTACACGTATACTTCTCCATGGCCTTTCTCCACTTGGGGCATCGACATCATTGGAAAATAACGCCACCGGGACAAGGGGGGCATGAATTCATCCTCGTATCGATCGACTATTTCACCAAATGGGTCGAAGCTGCCTCATATGCTAAGCTAACGGCAAAACACGTAGCTCAATTCATTGAGAAAAATATCATATGCCGCTATGGGGTACCTCATGAGATGATCAGTGATAATGGAACACATTTCCAAGCCGAATGCGCGGAATTATTACAGAAGTATCGTATCAAACATCACAGATCATCACCTTACAGACCACAAACAAATGGTGCGGTCGAATCGGCCAACAAAAATGTGAAAACTATCATCGAAAAGATGATAGAAAATTACAAGGATTGGCCAAGTAAGCTACATTTCGTCCTTTGGGGTTATCGAACCTCTGTTCGTACATCAACGGGGCTACCCCTTTCTCTTTGGTCTATGGAGTTGAAGCTGTACAACCAATAAAACTCGAAATCCCTTCTCTCCGAATCGCGTTGGAAAGCCAACTAGATGAAGTCGACTGGATTAGAGAAAGATATGATGAACTAGTCTTACTCGATGAAAAACGCTTGGCAGCTTTGCATCATGTCCAAACCTACCAACAGCGTATGGCGCGACATTTTAATAAAAAAGTCAAGACTAGGAACATCAAAGAGGGTGACCTGGTGCTTAAGACACTTCGTAAAAATGTGTTGGATCCAAGAGGAAAATTCAGACCAAATTGGTCAGGCCTGTACATTGTTAAAGCCATCTTGTCTGGCGGAGCGGCACAATTGGTAGACATGGACGGTAACGGTTTCCACAATTTAACCAACTTGGATCAACTCAAGAAATTCTATGCCTAGTCACATGGGTTCATGACCCAATAGAGCTACGTTTGGCTTGATTCCTTTTTAAGGATACGTAGGCAACCCCTCAAGGGGGCCCGACCACTTTAAAAAATAAAATCCTCCCTCTGTCGATCAAGTATACGCGTTAGTTCAGCATTGCGTCACTGCAAAATAAAAAAAAAAGGAGGTTTTGCCGCGACACGGGAATGTCCACCGTGGCACGGTGGACCTAACCAAAAAAATTGTCGTGACGCGGTAATTTCCAACGTGTCACGGAATTTTTCACCGTGACACGATGGAATTTCAGATTTCCGATTTTTTTTAGTGATGCAGTCTTTGCGAATTCATTATTTGTTCGATAATTTTTTTATTCTTCCATTGCTTCCAACTCCTTGACTCGGATATTATTAAAAAAAAAAAAGTCATTGTAATTTTTTATTTAAGGCTAAAATAAATATGCTATTATTATTAAAATAAATGTGACTACAATTATTGGCATCATACGCCTTATTTAAAAAAAATTATAAATCATAAAAGCAAAGCAATACTGATCTAATCCCTCTTCACTTTAGGAACCTCATTCTCTTTTTCAGCTAGGTCGGCCTTCACCATTAATGTGTCTTTTGTAGCCTGAACCGTCACACCCCTAGTTGAACTTTCACCCCTTTCACCCTTCTTAAAATTCTTCGGTTGTTTCTCTCTATAGACCATCTTCTCTTTACCCTTCCCTTTCACATAATTCTTCCTTTTCGGCATTATAGGAGTCTTAAACTCAATCCCTTGTGTTCTTGGACCTAGACGATCTTTAGGAGGTGCTTTCTTATTTCCAAGACGACTCTTCACATCAGATTTGCGTCATCCGACTCGTTTCCTCCTACTTCTAGGATTCAACCATGCCTTGTATGCACTAGATAAAGGAGGAGGAGCTTGGTTACTTGCAGAAATGGTCCACAAAGGTCTTCCAATCCAATAAGTCTCGTATTTGTGAACGTTACTTTCATGCAACGATACTTCACGAGGACTATCGTTATAGCGTGGAACCACTTGTTCAAGTCCATACTGCCGCATTAGTCGAGAAGGACAATAAAAAGTCAGTTTTGAGATACTAGGAACACGGCAATACGGAGTATCATTCGTACCAACCATCCTAGTAAGCCTCCACCAAGGCACCACCCAACGAATGGAAAATTCCCTCTTTGCAAAGAAATTTTTCCAGTCTTCATACGACATGTTCACAGAGTAATTCTTTTTCCTGCGTACTAGATCGTTAGGGACATATTTTTCAATATCGTCGGGGGCTTCAAATAGTTCTAAACGCTCCATCAACCAAATCTGCGAAAAAAAACAAATCAGTCAAAAAAAAAATGCAGATTTCTCGTGACACGGCAGACTTCACCGTGTCACGGCAGAGAGCCACCGTGACACGGTGCCTGTTTTGTGTCACGGGGGCTACTCGGAGCGTATTTTTACCTGCAGCAGTACCAGAGAGCCCTTCCTGATGGCTTTCCGGTCATCTTTTGCTTCGTCTAGGCCACGAAATGTTTCTCCAAGGCACGTAGGCATAGGAGACCTCCCAGATTCAACATGTTCAAGCACAGATGCTAGACAAGCATGTCCTACCCTACCGTTTGCAAATAAAAGCTTGCTAAACATGCAAAAAATATATGCCCTTCTACGGTATACATGATAAGACTCAGAGATAGGGCGATTAAAATAAAAATTTGCAAGTTTTTCTAAGTCTACCTCATTACCACACACAATTCTATTTAAATCTGGATCTGTTAGATTCAGATGGCGTTCAAAATCTTGGTAATAATATTCACGTAGGGTAGGCATGGCAATAAGATTTCTAGTAGGAAATCCAAAGATGGCACCGAATTCCTCCGGCAGGGGACAGATTTCATCGTAATCAAATTTAAAACAATGTGTTTCTGGACTCCAATAGTCTAATGTTGCCCTAAGAAAATCATGTTCAATCGCTACATGCCTCAGGGCTAGTAAACCCCTGACATGAAACAATTCTAACTCTCTTTTGTCAGCATTGGTCAAAGAATAAGACCAGTCGCGCAATGTATTATCAAAATTCTGAGACATTATTATTGAAATATGAAATTCTAATTATTTTGTGTTTCGTAATTATGCATATCACAAATATACTGGTCCTATTTTATAGCAAAAGTGCTCAGAACTACTCAGAAATTATCTTTCCATACGCGTAAACCACACTGTTATACAATACGCGCACCTTGACACGGGGAGTCCCACCGTGTCACGGGAATTTTTGCCGCGACACGACAGATTTTGCCGTGACACGGTGTACAGTGTCGTGTCGCGGTACCCACGCGTTTTCTTTTTTATCTTTTCCTGTATCCATCCGAATTTTTTTTAGTATTTTATCTTCACCGCTTACTTTTCTGTTTTTCGAGAGTTTCATTTCCAATAAAATTCTCAACCTTTTTTTTATCATTTTATTTTTATTATTATCTTATTTTTATTTATTTATTTATTTATTATCTTTTTTAGTATTTTATTCATTTTATTTCTATTTTTACTTTATATACTTATTTATTTATTCTTGTCTTTTTATTTCTTTTTCTTTTGGGGAAGGTCGGTACCCTCCACTTACTCCACTTACGTTTTTTTGTCGCGTCAATAATACATACACAATCACACACAATGAGTCTCAAACACACACTAACACACACTAATAAATGCATAAACTATGAATAATGTACAAAATGAGTCATAATAAATACGCAGTGTCAAGTGTCATCACAGTATGTACAAATAAAAACCCTCGGTCAAAAATCTGCAGAACTAGAAGAGTTAGGATCAGTATCATCTCCAGCCTGTGAATACGGGAACGGTGAGCCAAAGAGTCCCGCCATCATCCGAGTACGGGGATTAGTGTCCCTACTAGTCCCTATGACTCCAGCAGCAGTCAAACTCAAAGCAGGACCTGTTCAACTGGAAAACGGTGTCGACTGACTCAAAGACATGGGAATCGTCGGTGGAGGCATCGTCCTATACACTGGAAATGAAAACAAGCCCGACACCGGCGAAGGAATCCCAGACGATGGAGCTGAAAATAAACCAGGATCCACGGGAGACAAAACAGGCCTAAACTCAGGCTGTGAAGGCTGTGAAAACGACCGTCGCTGCCTCTGACCCTGAAAGCGCTGAGTAATCTGAGGCTCCCGCTGAGATTGAGAATGCCGATGAACCGCAGGAGATTGTCTACCACGACTAAACTCCTCTTCGACCGAGCCCCTATGCCTCGAGCGCGAGCGGGACCTCCGTTGCTCCTGAAAGATACAAAATCAAGAGGCGTAACAATGCAAAATAAAACAAATGGTAGAAGTGAAAAAAAAATGAGCATACCTCAAGAACATCGCCAGAACTGCTCCGACAACTCGCACCACGCCGAAGCTTGATGATGCAGTACTTCAGAGCGTCAACCAGCTTCATGAGTCCCATCATCTCCGGGCGGTTAGGCTGAGAACAAAACAAAGAAAAATCAGTAACAAGCGGTGTTAAGAGGATCAATAATGCATCAAAAACTTATCGGCTCAAAAACCTCGGGCAGAGACTCCTGCGCCTGTCTGAAACCCTCTGGCGTGTCAGCAATATGGTCCTCGGTAATACCAATCGGCCCTGGGTAGCGGACAGATTGAGGCAGAATCTCGATCCTCCCCACGGGGCGAACAGTCGTCTGAAAATACAATTGAATAATCAAGTTATTCGACTATTTAAACAGAGACTAGTGAAAAAAATCCTCAAAGGAAATCATACCTCAAGAAGGCGGGGTGGAGGAGCCAGAGAGGGAAGCAAGTCCTGCGCGTAATCACCCTCCATGTGCACAAGCTCCTGCCAAGGAAAAGTGTAGCGCTCTCCCCTGTTCATCAACTCCCTAAGCAAGCGCGAGTCAAGCATCGACTCCAGTGGAGATAAGGGCACCACAAAGCGATCACCACTGTGCTGACGAACGACACGCTCCCCCAAATACCAGAAAAAGCGTCTGGTACTAACCAAAATAGTGCGATGTGCTGAAAGATGCAAGGCCTCGGGAAGATTAGTCATCCCAGCCCAAGGACGATACTGGACATCAATGGCAAACCGTAAAACGTTGGCACAAAACACCGGAAATAACGTCAGAGAGAAAATAACAGACTACAAAGCTAATTCTTACGCCAACAGAAGAGGTGCCTCGGAGTAGCAGCCCACGCAGCGCAGAGACAGACTCCACCCGTGACTCTCCTCGGTCACGCCAGCTGGCCCCGACAGGGAAGTCATGAACTGCTCCACGACGCCGTCGAGGAGCCAATCTTGGGAAGTACTCGTAAAACCATAGCTGCAATGAAAAGTAATCTTTGAGCACATAAGTCGAACGAATTAAAATAAAACAAGAAGAGGAAAGGATCGTCACCTCTGCGACTCTCCATAGACCATAGACAGTGACGGGAGACTCGTCGTTCAACTGCCTACAGCCATGACGTAACGACAAGAGAAGGTCGGCGTATCCGAGGCTGGCCCAGCTAAAGGATCCTATCTCACTGATCCTGACTAAAGAAGGGAGGTAGCAAAGGAGTGCACGTGAACTCCTATCAGGAGAAAGAGTCATGGAAATAAGAATCAGAATGAAGATCCGCACTCGCTGCTCAGCCGATGTCTCCTCCATGTCAAAACCACGAGCTAGAACCGAAGCCCGCTCTGATCGCCCGCTCCTAGGACCACCTCAAGACACTGGCTGGGTCCTGATATTCTGAACGATCGGACCTAACAAATCGGCTGCCTAAACCGCTCCCCAAGAAAGATCAGACATCTGTGCTACAGCCCGGTCAGTGAAGTGCAGACCGCTAATCATGCTAAAGTCCAGAGGGGTCACTGTCATCTCCCCCCAAGCAAAGTGAAAGGTGTTGGTAGTATCCAAAAATACTCCAACAACGCGCAAACGACTGTCGCACCGCAACCCCGGGGGCTGCGAAACCCTACGACCGCCGAATAAAAGTCCACTAAACCAGCTGATTCCCATAAGGCGTTCGTAGTAGGATCCCTCGTGATAATCTGGTGAAGTCGAGGAATCAAATCTCCGGCTCCAGAACCATGGTGGCGAAGCGTGCTGTCAACTATGCCGGCAAGTGGGCGATGAGAAACGTGGTTCTCACGACAGAAAACCAACTGGTCTGAAGTCCACGGAGGTGGAACCCACCTATCTCTACCCATAGAAGCCTGAGGCTCAGACTCTAAGGCGTCGTCATCCATACCCTCGAGAATCGTGGGAGTGTCCTCCCGAAAAGCCTGACACCGGCCATGGGTAGAAAGATCGCGATCCCGTCGTCTAGGCATGCTATTATAAAAATAAAAATCTAAATGCTTAGCATCACTTCCTAAGTTATTTAGTTATTTATTGCATTATACGCTAAATTTTTACCTCAAGGCTAAAAATTGACAAAATAATGGAATTATTTATAGTATTTAGTTTCTCCATGACGAACTAATACTATGTTCTCCTAATTGCATGATATTATATTCTCCATGACAATGTAGTACATACACAATACAAAACATGTCTCAAAATTGCACAAAAACAATAGATCGACGCATCATAGCATATTTTACAGGATCTACAACCAACATGTCATCATTTCAAGTGCAAAAAAAAAAAAAACATGAACAACAAGGAACACCATTTACCACAAGTAGTTCCAAAAATAGTGATTTGCTCTATTCTTCACCAAATCATGCAATTTTTGTCTCAAATCGCTCACAAACACGCATACATACATATACAAGTAAATTCATAGCAAGAATTTCAACATAAACCACAAAATCAAAAAATCCCCAAATTGATTTTTAAGGGTTTTTCATGAAATTACTCATTTGAAGCAAATTCGAGGAAAAATCAAGGGAAACTTACATAGATCCTTTTAGAGAATCGAAAATGAGGAAAGTAGAAAAAAATTAGAGCAGAATTGATGAAGATTTGAGCTCCAAAAGCTCGAAAAACCGTGAAGATCAGAACAGCCGCCGCGACACGGTCACACTACGTCGCGACTCGGTGAAAAATGACGTGTCACGGGAATAAAATCCCATGTCACGGTGAGTCCAATGGTCGTCGGAGCTCCAATAAACAGCAACAGCAGCACGGCAGTGAGCAGCGACGAATAGCAGCAAGCAGTAGCAAAAAATTAAAAAAAAAGGGAGGAAGAAAAAAGCGCAGAACCGCCGTGACACGGGAGATAATTCCGGCTTACGGAATGAAAAACCGAGCACCGGTGAGATGCCGACGAGTCACGGGAATCCGAGCAGTTTAAAAAAAAAATTTTGAGTGAAAACAGGACAAGAAAGAGAAATGGTGAGTGAGCAAAATAGGAGAAATGGTTGATATTTAAAGCCAAAAGTAACTGTTGCAGACCCCGTTACCGTTCCACATTTTCCGTTATCAAGCAACGGTGTTCAGGCGCGTGGAACGAAACGCGTGGAATTTTTTTGTGCCAAAAAATTCCCGCGACACGGGAATTACTCCCGTTTGACGGCAAAACACCATGTCGCGGGATGTGTCCACGTGGCACGGGGTTTAGGCTGTTGTCTTGCACATTTTTGAAGCTGGCAGCGAATATTCCTGGTATTTTTTACCAAAGCTGCACGATTTTCCGCGCAAATTGGACAGTTAATTTTTCGGTAAAATTACGCGGAAAATTCTAACTGACGGTTGAAAGGTATCAAAATTACCTTTTTGCCCCTAAGAAGCGTCAAAATCAATTTTGTCGATATTTCAGGCACCTAATATGGTCGGATAATCGACTTGAAGGTGTGAATCATCTGTGGCCCACGTTCGGGGATAATCGAACCATCACACACTTGCAAATTTCAACGATTACAGTAGTCGTCGGATTTCCTCAAGCTTGGAAAGCGTTATCGGTGGATTTTTCTTCAAGTATAGAAAACCGCCAAGTCGGCTTTCCTCAAGCATGGAAAGCGTTATCGGTGGATTTTTCTTCAAGTCTAGAAAACCGCCAAATTCCTTTGTCGGCTTTCCTCAAGCATGGAAAGCATCATCGGTGGATTCATATGTCGACTTTCCTCAGGCATGGAAAGTATCATCCGGTAGGTTTCTTCAGGCTTAGAAAACTACCAAACTCCTCAGTCGGCTTTCCTCAAGCATGGAAAACGTTTCAACGAACGTTATTCGGTGGATTCCTTCAAGCATAAGAAGCTGCCAAACTCAGTTGTCACCGATACACTGGTGCCAGATACGTATTCTATCCTTTTACTCTTTTATCTGTGGAATTAACATTTTTCTGCAGGTATCGGCGTATACAGAGTGATTTAGGATCGCCTTACGTCTTAAATCATTCTCCGTCCCTATCGACTACTTTAACTATCATTTTCGAAACTGACGTTTTTACAAACTCAGTCAAAGTGGGGGCTTGTAGACACCTAAAAATGTCTCCCCAAAACCAAACCCGATGATGAACAACCTTTCACCGTCACTATTGGTCGGGTTCAGTATTTAATCCCGAGAGTGCTTAAAAAATCGTATTTGGTTAAATTTGTATTTTTGAACAGTCCATGGATTAGTCTTGATGTTTGATAAAAACATAGTTTTAATTTCAGCCCAAACTTATTATTTAATTTCAGCTCAAACCTTTTTTATTTTATTGTTTTATCATTTATTTTTGGCCCAAACCGTTCATTCATTTTATTTTCTTATTTTCTTATTTTAACCCAAATAATAATAAATCAAAAAAAGGCCTGAAATTATCAATCGACACTTAAAATGCTGAACGAAATTAGGGTTAAAAATGTATTTAGACGGAAAAGCGGGCTGAAAATTCCCGCGCCACGGCAGGTACCCATCGTGTCACGGGAATCATTCCCGTCTGACAGTGGGATTTCCCGTGACACGGGAAACCTGCTGTGACACGGGAATTTCCGTGTCCTTTCCGCGTAAACCCTTAATGCGTTTTCTTCCCCGTTTGCTAAAAATTTCCCGCGTCACACTAAAACTGCACCGTGTCACGGGAATGTATCCCGTCTGACGGTGGGACTTCCCGTGTCACGGTAAAGTTTTCCGTGTCGCGGGATACTTTTTTAGGGTTTTTATCATTTTAGGGTTCCGTGTGTTCCCTTAGCACATTTTCTCTATAAATACCCCCTCATTTCTAATGTACGGGCATCAATTAATTCTCTATTTTTCTCTCTTCTATGCTTTAGCCTAAACACTAGCCTACCCTTCTTATTTCAAAATTCCTTCTTCAAGTACTCCAAGGAGTCCATACTTTACTCGTGGTTCTGTCCTTAAGCCAAGGCGTGAAAGGTAGAACTGTTTAAGGGTTTGGCCCCAAATCAACTCTACTTTATTTAATTTAATTTAATTATTGTTTTATTATTATTTTGTAGTTGCAAACAAATAGAATCAAAGTAAGAATTATGTTCCTTTTATTTCTAATATTTTTCTAACGATTTTATATTGTTGGAATTATGGTTAAATTGCTTCCAATATTAATGTTTATTCTATTATTTATTGATCACTATATTGCATGTTTAAAGGGAATATGTAATTGAAAATCACGCCTAATAAGATAATTTGGACAACCGGTTTAGGTTCCTTTTTAATCTTGTTAATTAATTCAAGTGATCACAAATATTTTAGAATTATGTGTTGCATTAATATTCAACCAATTTAGCTTAATAATAGTTTGGAGCGAATTGAATATTTTGTTTGTATGCCTTTGAGATCGCAGGAATCACTTTTCACTATAAGAATCGAGTAGAGGCCAATACGGGCGAATGTGAGTCCATGACTCACTTCGTACCATCATCCCCGATCCTCCTTTCGTGGTTCTGAACCATATGGAGTTAGTAATCTCATGGATTATGAATGAGATGTAATCTTCACGGGTCAATCGTTGTTACCTATCGTTGTCCCTTATTCATGGTTGCTTTTTTATGATCTGTGAACGGTTTACAAGTTCCTTAAAAACTTGTTGGCGGCTCCCTACTTTCCTTGTCCCTAATCGTATATGTCAATTCCCACTTCCTATGAGTGCCAAGCATATTCACACATGTTTTAACGTAGGCGCACTTCGAGCGACGCCTACAGTTGGGGTCTGGGCACTAGTGCAGGGGGAGGGGAGATGGCGCTAGTGGGCTCAGGGGAGGGGGTGGGTATTTTGGGGTTTTTTGTTCTGTTTTACAAAATTTTAACTTACTTGTGACACATGATTTTTTGAAAAAAAAAATTAACACTCTCAACAAGTTACCGGTTATTGGAATTGGTAGAAGAAAACAATCTTAAAATTAAGATTATTCTGAAAGTTGGAATTATTTTTAAAACATAGGTTTTTCAGTGTGGCAGGCCACATGGTGCGGCAGGGGTTACTTATAGGGTGTTACTGGTTTTTTCAGGGGTTACTTGCAGGTGTTACTTGTATTATGGGGTTACTTGCACTGGAGGATCTACATTGGAACCCGGGGAGGGGGGGGCACGTGCTACCCCCGGGAAAAAGAAAAAAAAAACCTTCCTTCTAAATACTTGATAAGTATAAAACAATGCATATATTACATGAATATTGAATTTTCTTCAACGGTACAAAGTAGGTAATTAAAGCTTCCTTTGAAGTGCCCTGGGGTCAGCGGTTCGCTTCTCTCCCCATACGCTTTTTTTTCATTAATTACAAAGCAAGTAATTAAAGCTTCCATATTTTCTCTCTCCATATTTTGCTCCTTTTTTTACAACAAACACTTTCTTTTTGGTTTATTATAAGTCTTTTTTTTTTTGAAAAAAAAAATCACCTATCAATGCTTTATTTTTTTTCCACCCCAAATAATTTTCCTCTGTCTTGACATTTAAATAGATAAGATACAATTGGCTTCCAACAAAATTTGATTCTTTTCTAAATTACTTTTCACTTTCCTGACATTAATTTTAAAATACATTACATAAAAATAACTTCCATAAAATTTTATTCAACAACAATAATAGTATGAAATATATATAAATATATATAGATTATTCGTCTGTGAAGAAAATTAGTAATATCTAATAAATTGACTAATTTTATTTGATTGTAATACGAAATATATATTTTGATAGCTAGTATGTTGTACATGTATAATTTTATTCGCAATAATAACTCATAGAAAAATGTATAGATACTTGAAATTTAACTTGATGTGCATGTTATTACTAGGGCTGTTCAATTTCGGATATCCGAAATTTTCGGATTGGAGAAATTGCAATCCGAATCCGATCCGAAATTTTCGGATCGGATAACTGGATTTTCCCGGATCAGATAGTCGAATATTCGGATCGGATAATCGGGTTTTCGGATCGGGTAGTTAAAATTTTTGGACAAAATCTGATCCGTATCCGATCCGAAAATCCGATTTTTTCGGATATACGATTCGAAATATCCGAAACCTTAAAAACCGGATCGGATATCCAAAATTTCGGATCAGATCATCGGATTTTCGGATCGGATATTTCGGACCGGATATTTTTTAACATCCCTAGTTATTATCATCTTAATTATGCAAAATCACAATTATTTAAAAACTTTAACTTGATGTGTTATTACCATCTTAATTAAATTTAGTTTGAGTTTCAAGTTCATAGGTGTATATTGGTTATTTCGTCCCTTTAATTTTTCTAGTATGCGTTTAGTGCTACCCCTAGTCCGGAATCCTGGATCCGCCACTGGTTACTTGTATGGGTTGCTTGTAGGTGTTACTTGTATTCTGAGTAACCCCATACCAAATCAGTAACACCCTACAAGTAACCCCTGACCAAACCAGTAACACCAAACAATTAACCCCATAATACAAGAAATCCCAAACCAAACCCCTATACTAAACCAACAACATCCTATAAGTAACTCCTGACTAATAAACCAGTAACACCCTACAAGTAACACCATATAAGTAACCCCTGACCACACCATGATCAACTCAAGAGTACGAATGAGTTCGCTCCTCCTCCTCCTCCTTGTTCTTCTTCTTCATGCAGCTATACCTTCTCTCTCCTTTTTCTTTGATTTTCTGCAAATCTCTACCTAACTTCATTCTCTAACAAATTACTCAAAACTACCAAATTCAAAAATGAAGCAAAAAAGTACTCTACAATCTACTCATACTATTATTGTTGTTTCGGTTGCTGAATTTTTGACGAAGAATGTTCAATTGAAGATTCCACGAAGAAAACGAGCTCTTATTTCATCAATTTCACTACTTCAAATGCTGTTGATGATCTTAAGCTTAATTAATCGCTATTTTTCACAGCAATTTGACACCCAATTTCTACAATTTCGGGCTTTAATTGCAGCAATTTGGCAAAGAGGAGAGAGAAAATGGGTGGACCAGAGATATGGTTGTTGGTGATGTGCGGTTTGGCTTGGAGAAGAAGAAAAAAAAAAGGAGAGAGAAGACTTGTTGTATTCAAAAATTAAAAAAAAAACAAAATATATGTGGCCCACCACATACAAAAATTTATGTTTTAAAAAAATTGAGCATGAGATTATTTTTAAACCAATTCTTCCAAAAAAAAAAAAAAAAATTAAAAAAAAAAAAAAAAATTTGCGGAGTACAGTAGATGACTGATGACAATAGCCCTGTAGGAGCCCGCGAATCTGGACTCAACCAAGTTTAAAATTCGGCCTCACAATCCAATACCAGTATACCACACCACTTTAAAGTTTAAAGTTTAAACCTCAGCTTCAAAGCTCAAGCCTTCAACAATGGCGTCTTCCAGAGCTTGCATTTCTCGAATTCCTTTACTTCGTTCATCTTCTCTCTCCTCTTCACCCCTTTTCTCTTTTCTCTCTCCTCCATTCTCCACTTCCCGCAGATTCAGTCGTCTCTCTGCTTCTCTCTCAACCCAAGACTCAAATACTCATCATTCTTCTGAACAAGGTCCCATTCTCAAAACTTTGAGACCCAGTTGGAAACCCTTGTGCTTGTATTATACTCAAGGAAAATGCACCTTGGTAAGCTCACTTTTCCCTTAAATCCTTAATTTTCTATTTATTTTCTTCAAGCTCGATTATTTTTTAAAAAAACTAGATTGTGGAAGGAATTTTGGGAATTTGATTACTTGGTGAAAGAAGACGAATTTCAGAAGGGTTGTTGGGGATTGTGTTTTCTGGGTTTTTCATTGCATGTAAAATGTTGCACGTTAAGTGTTCGATGAAATGCCTGAGTTGATTTTATTAATGTAATGCTAGTTTGCTAACTCAGGTGTTTAATTTAGTTTTTTTAGCTTCTAAGTGCTCGTTATAGGACTAGCTGATTGTGACACAATATGTGTTCTTCAGAAATTTGTTATATGAACGCCGTTTCTTGTATCATTTTGTGTCATTTGTCGTCTTATATTACGAGTAGCTAATTAATTGATGAAATTAATCTATGTTTCTTTGAATACCATTGATGTTGAGGATAGGCCTTTGAGAAAAAAAAAATCGCTGGATGACTTCGAGCTTTAATGAACTCCGTGCCATCCATCTTATTGATCTTATCATTTTGATCATTTTTTTGCTATTACCAGGCAATATAGAAGACTTTATGTTTGGGGTTTTGGTACTGGTGAGTATATATAATTCCTTCTTAATATGAAGTCATTCCAGAGTTGCTTAAGTTTTCATCTAATTCCTTCTTAATATGAAGTCATTCCAGGGTTTTCAGTGTACAGTGTTGTTAGTGAATTAAGGATGACAGATTAACTCATTTCTTATACGGAGTATTATACAGTCATGGGACTGAGTCTCTTCTCAAGAATATCTGTTTTTCAATGTTATTAATTTTTTTGATCAAGTAGTACATATGTCCTTTGTACATATCATGAAAATATAAATGAAATTCAATCTGCTGTTGCAAACCAAAAAAAGCAAATTATGTGGTGGTGTGGAGCTATGATGAACATGTTCCTTCCTTCTAGCTTGTTTCTTGTTTTCGTTTATAAGCATTTCTTGTTTCTTATCAAGGGGGAAAGCCAAATTTACTGCATTTTTCAGAGTTGGTAGTATTATGAAACTGCATGTTTCTCATGCAATTATATCAATATGCAGATGAATGAATCTTTCCATCTGGACAAGTTCAATCACAATTGCTCTGTGCCCCTTGAAGAAAATATTTCTAAATCGGATAAGTTGCGCTCACAGAATATAGATTTCTTTCTGGTGATCGATTTGGAAGGAAAAGTTGAAATACTTGAATTCCCAGTTATGATAATTGATGCTAAAACATTGCAGGTTGTTGATTTCTTCCACAGGTTTGGTTTTCTTACCAAATTTCTACTATGCTCTTCCCTGTTAGTGTTCTCCAAACTTCAGTCTTTTTTCATGGCATGGATGTGCCTCAGCCCCCCCCCCCCCCCCTCAAATTAAGATGTGCCTCAGTTACCCCCCCTCTCTCTCCCACAGGTAAAAGATAAAATAAAAAGGGTTTAGACAGAGGGATGTTTGATGTATTTACATTGTGATAAGGCCAGATCTATGTTTACGTTCTCTTAAGAGAGATTTTGCAAAGGTTCCCCCTACAAAATTTCTAGATTTTGCACCCTTTCGCTTTCTAAGCTATAAGCTTGTGCAGTTTTTAACATGCCTTTATTTATGTGGCTTATTCACTTCTTCTGCGTTTCTTCTTCAGGTTTGTTAGGCCTACAAAGATGAGTGAGCAAAGGATAAACGAATACATTGAAGGAAAATATGGGAAAATAGGTGTTGATCGGTAAGTTCAAGATAGGACATGTTAAACTCGTATCATGACCTGATTTATTGACCTTGTTTGATACAATGGAAAAACCCATGGCCAACATTTCTATTTATTTACTTTGAAATTAATCGAGTCGCTTTTAAATATAAGATGTTGCACTTCTTTTGGGTTTTGGCAATTTAAAGTCCAAACAAAACTAAAAGGGGTATTTTTCAATGATTTGATGCGATTAATTTTCTTGATGTTAAGGAGTTGATATAATATTTAAATTTATGCAGTGTTTGGCATGATACAGCTATACCTTTTAAAGATGTCATTCAAGAATTTGAGGCTTGGATCTCTGGTCATAACCTGTGGGAAAAGGAGAGTGGTGGATCCCTAAACAGAGCTGCTTTTGTGACTTGGTGAGTGTTATTAAGTAAACTCATTCTGTAATATCTGAGTTCATCTATGATTAGATACTGGACGCTTCTTTGTTAATTAAAGCAAAGAGATTTGACTTCATGCCCATTCAGCCCAGTAAACTCCCGTTGACAATATATAGCTTGAAGACTTGCATAGTATATCAGGCATAACTGTTATATCTTCAAGGTTTTCATGTGAAAATGTTAATAATACCTATCAATCTATCATATACCTGCAGTTGCAGGCATTGCAGCTGTCCATGTAAGTTTGTAGCAAGAATACAATCAAACCTCAACAAATTTCCAAATTTCTAGACTTTACTTGTGATTAAAATCATGTCATTGCATTGTAATCAACTTGTCATTCTTGCATGAAAGCGTGTAGAAGGCAGTTGTTGGTTGGTTGATCCATTCAAGGTTTTATCCTTTGATTAAATATTACAATTTTATTGTCAAATCCATGTCCACTTGACTTGCGTTCAGACGAATACTAGCAATTTTAGCATGACCTGAATGCTGCATCTTAGAATCTTCAAATTGTCAAGTCTTTGGTGATAACATCCTTTTTTTTTTTTTTTTTTTTTTTTTTTTTTTTTGCAATACCCCGCAATGCTAATTGGTTAGCTAAGCATTGCTGGTCTAATTAACATAATAGTTGTAAGATTTACATCCCTGTAACTTGTGCCCTTATTGATTTTGTTTTTGTGGTCTTTCTCTGTTCTCTTATTTAGGTGTTACTTCCTTAAAACTCCCTTTTTCTCGTGTCATTAATTGGAAATACAGAACATAGGCTTCAGATTAAGTTATTGACTTTTCATTTACTGTTACAGTGGCAACTGGGACATCAAAACAAAAATTCCTCAGCAATGTCAAGTATGTGGAATGCAAATACCCCCTTATTTCATGGAGTGGATTAATTTGAAGGATATCTACTTGAACTTCTACAATAGAACGGTAGGTTATTGTTGGCAAACTGGCAATTAATTGTTTAGTGATTAGCTCTTGATAGATCCTCAAATGGATCTGGGCATTGGAGTTCTATGCCGGCTTGCAAATGTAATCATACATGCTTGACTGTTTAGCAAGCTGAAAGTGTCTACATTTCTTGCATTTATTTAATAGGTCATTAATACTTCAGTCAGCTGTGCAATTTTGCAAATTAGGTCTAACATAACTTATTAATCATAATTTTCTATTAGTCAGGACTAGTCAGACTACAGCTTTGCTGATTCCATCTTTTCCATTTAGTCTTTCTGTTCCAGCATGACTTGCTAATTCATTATGCCAGGCCAAAGGAATGAGGACCATGTTGGATCAACTTCAAATCCCATTACTGGGAAGTCATCACCTAGGTATCGATGACACAAAGAACATAGCAAAGGTGGTACAACGGATGTTGGCAGATGGTGTATTAATGCAAATTACTGCCAGGCGGAGTCCTGCAGATCCCAAAAGTGTTGATTTTCTTTTTGAAAACCGCATTAGGTATACTTCTTTTTGCGTTTTCTTAGTTATGATTGTTGTGGTCAAGCTTGTTTGCATGCTAAACTTTGTAGTTGATGTCCTCTCTGTCTCTAGGTGAAGATCAGTTGGATTTACCACTGATAGCTGCAGTTGATTATGTGTCTGTCATGCTAAAACTAGAAGATATGGGAGATAGCAACTACATACCGACACCAGTGGATTCTTTCATAGAAAGTTTGGAGCTTCTAGTTTAAATCTCGAGGGATGCATACTTGCATTGTATATGTTAATATGTAATGGGAGAAGGTGTTGTATTGATGTTGCATGGATCCAAACCTTTTGTCCCACTTTCTATGTTCTATATAAGCCTTTTATTGATCCCTATCACTCAAACCAAACATTTTTGTTATTCTCTACACCAAAAAGACAAACCAAATTGTCCCATTTCAACCATGCAAATGAAATTCATCTTGGCTTCAACTACTGATGAGATCGTATCATTAATCATCTTGGTATGAAATATATCACAGCTTGTCTTTAATTTCTTCTTCTATTCTAGGGCTTAGCAAGTGCTTTTTGGTGGAAAGGAACAAAGGGCATGAATTAAAAATTGCATT
This sequence comes from Chenopodium quinoa, assembly GCF_001683475.1. Taxonomy (NCBI): domain Eukaryota; kingdom Viridiplantae; phylum Streptophyta; class Magnoliopsida; order Caryophyllales; family Amaranthaceae; genus Chenopodium; species Chenopodium quinoa. The sequence continues at coordinate 1,687,645 of NW_018743906.1, read as the reverse complement.
TGTAATTTTTTTTAGTGATTTAGTTGTAATCAGGAATTTTTATTAATTAGGTTAAAGTGTATGATAAGCATGGTAAACCGTTATCTATAATTTATTTTTATAAGAATTCTAGCTGAGAAACATCTTAAGCATATACGAAATATAAAAAAGGAGAAATACAAGTTTATCTCAAAAAAAAACATGTAACAATTATCTCGTGTTAATTTTGATACTTTGCCTTGATGAAGTGAGGGTAATATAGGGATTCATAAAATGTGTAATTGATGATTTGAGCAAAAATTTAACGGAGTATTCAAGAAGCAACAAACAAAGAAGCTCACAAGCAACTTCAATGGAGAAATCAATAGAGTAGAGAGATCACGAGCAAACGATTAACATCTACCCTATGTAATTAACCATAAACATCTACCCTATGTAATTGACCATTCCTTTTAAATTTTTCTTTGAAATCATCGGCAAAGCTGTCAGAAATGGCGGTGTTAGTTTTTTATGGTAATTTTTAATAGTCTTCATTGAAATGACATGAATCTCTTTATCCCTCATTGAAGCATTCTCTATTGAAGTTGCTAGTGAGCTTTTGTCTTTGAAGTTGTCAAGAAACGGCTATAGTTTATGTTTTTATATTTGCCTTTTCTTTTAATTAGGAAAAGTTTTTAAATAAAGAGACAAAACCAATGCATTTTATTACAATATTATCACAAGATAAACGCTTTTAGGATAAACATTGACACGGTCATTAAAAAAGTGCCCTTTCACTAAAATTGACCTCTTTCCTGCTAAACCCTTGCAAAGAATACCCCATCTTTCCAACCACTTGCTTTTAAAGCTTGATGTATGTATTGCCAAATCCAAAAGAGACCCCTCAATTCTCTCATTTCTAGTTGAGGCACTCCCCACATTTGGCGGTAAAAGTGTTTGGTGGGAAAAAATACAACAACATTCAAGAAAATAACATATCATCCAATTTTCTCAATTTCTTTCCAAAAAAAATTAAAAATAAAAAAATTGCCCACTCTCATTAACCCACGTGCTTTGGATACCCAATTTAAATGACCCTACCAAAATATTCATTTCCAAACAATTTGGACAAAAAGTGCAAAAAAAAAACGTTAACTTCTTCTTTGAATAGCGCGTCTATTCACGTGATAATTAGCGCGTGAGATTATACAAAAAAATAAAAATTAAGCAAATAATATGAACACTCCCCCCTTTTCTCTGCCCTAGTTCTTCAAAATAACAAGCGCATGAAAAATGAAGTTCGAATGAAATTGAAAACAGAGGAGAGAGAAAAAGTGTCAAGATAATGCTGTAATTACCCTAAAAATCTGCAGATTTTTCAACATTTTCTTCGTTTAATCGATAATCAATGAGATGATTTGGGATGTTTGTGGATGAAATTTGCATTGGAGTTTCTAGGGTTTATGTGATTGTTTTTTGGGGGATCAAATTGGTGTTGTCGACGAAGAGGTGAGTGTTTCTGAGTTTAATTTGAAGTTTTAATTTGATGAATGTTGATGTATGATTAGGGTTTTATTTCTGTAATGTTTGTTGGATGAATAATCGAAAATAGGGGGGGTTTGCTCTGTTTTTTGGAAGTAATTTGTGATGCGAAAATCTGAATCGGAAACCATTTCTCCTTCGAAAGAAGGGAATGGGAACCGGTCGGGTGTAAGAACTCGAAAGAAACATAAAAGACTTGATGCAATTAGTGAGGATGTGTATAATCAGAATCGTGGGGTTAAATTGGAGTCTAATGAGGGTACTAGTAGTAGAGGGGAATTGGTGGGGAAGGAGACTGAGCTTCGTCGAAGCTCGAGGGCGATAAGGGCACCGGTGATTCTTGATTCGTCTCCTGCCCCTTCGAGGAAGAGGCGAAAAATTGATAAAATAGAGGGGAATGTTAGTGGGGGTTCAGGGAAGAAGTTGAGGGGGAAGGGGAATGTGAAGAATGATGGTCCTATTCCGAGTGTTGTGAATTTGGAGGAGGAATTGGGAGCTTTGAGGTTGAGGGTAAGGTCTAGGGGTAAGAGTGAGGGTCTTAGTTTGATAGGTAGTCGGAATAAGGCTCGTGGGAAGAGGAAGCTTTGTTGGGATGATGATGAGGATATTAAGTCTGTGAAGGATGATCCGGTGGAGGAAGAACCATGCTTGGACAGTGATAAATCGAGGGCTATGAAGTCTAGTGAACCTGATAGTGGTAGGGTTTCAGTTGATGATGAGGATGAGTTGCATGATGATCATTTAGAAGATGGCAACTTGGAAAATGGGGTTAATGCCATAGGGGATGAAGGCGATGGGGACTGTATGCCCTCAACGAGTGGAAGAATAGTCGGAAATGAGGAGATTAGGGATGGTAGTCTTGTTCATCTTGTAGATATAGAGAGTGAAGGTCCTAAGGATGATATACCTATGGAAAAGGTTGATAGCATTGACAATATGGTAGGTGATGAGAAGAATCATGAAGCATTGGATTCATTGAAACATGATGAGGGTGATGAAAATCATAATCAAGTTGCAGAGGTGACTGCGATGGCTACTGATTTAGCTGAAGATGTGGGACATGATGTTTTAAAAGAGGTTGCAGAAGTTAAGGAAATACATGCAGAGGTTGATAGTGGTGCAGATCAGGCTGATTGCAATGTTGCTGTTGGTGGGATTCCTAAATCACGTGTAAAGAAGGGAAGACGATGTGGTTTGTGTGGAGGAGGGACTGATGGAAAGCCTCCAAAGGTTACGGCTAATGATTCTGCTGGCAGTGACAATGAGGCATACAGTGGTTCATCTGCTTCTGAGGAATGCAACTATGATCCATGGGATGGTTTTGGTGATGAACCTGGTTGGCTTGGAAGACTCTTGGGCCCTATAAATGACCGATATGGAATTGCTGGAATTTGGGTTCATCAACATTGTGCTGTATGGAGTCCAGAGGTGAGTTGCATGATTCATATTCTTTTTACTTGTCTACCTTATCCTACATGATAATGCGTTTAATTTGTCTGAAAAGGTTTGAGTCTACTAGGAACACTCAGGATATTTTGCTCCTTAGTCCTTACTCCTTACGATTTAGATGCTTTAGCCTTAAAAAGTTTGTTAATTTGATTGAAGTTAGGTTCAGCTTCTGAGCAATTGTAAGGATGCTTACCCTATCAATTAATTGTGTCTCTTGAAGAAATTGGGATGACGATGTTTTATAATTATTTAAAATTTAATGGCAGATAGCTTCAGATAAAAAGAATAACTTTTAGCTTCATGTGTACTTCCCAGGTGTGTTTACTAATTTTAGACATATATACCTGGTGTTCAATGTTTACAGGTATGTGGCCTGAGTTTTCAATTAAAATTCCCTTCTCTGTGTCGGAATCGTATACCCTCATGCTACCTCTCAGTTTGTTTGTTTGTTTGTTTTTTTTTTTTGAGAGCATCCATGGTATACTTGTTTAAGTCATATCACAAAAATGGAATGAAGAGCATCCACCAGTTGTAATGAACAACCTGCTTGCAAATAATTAATAGCTGGAGCAGTGAGCTTACTAGTGTGAAGCAACACTAGTTGTAGTTTGGTGATATATATGTAGCTCCACAAAGCGGTGTGGTTTCACATATATCATGGTTCCACTTGGCAATTCAAAAGCATTAAAGTTATTGTTTGTTGTTTTTCTTTTATTATAAAATAATTTTAACACGTGGGCCCATTTAAGTTAGAAGAGATTGTTGCTTACCATTGGAGGGTAAAGTAGTTTTTCACGGTTGTAGTTTAGAAAGCTTAGTTGGTAAACAAAGCTACAAGGCTTATAGCTCACCATTGCTGTTAATATATTCAATTTTATACTTCGTCTTTGAATTATCTTTAATGGTGTATATATACGAGATCTGTGGAAATAATATCATGTTTTATAATCAAACATAAACTAAAACATATATTTTGAAGATAAAAGTTTGAAGAAAAAGGAAAATAAAATCCTTTTCAATTTAATTTGGCTTTAAATTATAGGAGAGGTTTAGTTGACTTTGCTTTAGTACATAATTTCTTTTCCGGTGGTTGCACCTTTTAGTGTATTCTTTTTTCTTTTTTTTCCTTTTATTTATCCATCCACTCCCCTTTATGATCCTATAATGTCCAATGTCTTTTCTAATTGAAGAGTGGAAGAGTGAGATCACAGATAAGTTTAACGAGGTATAGGGATACTGAAAATGACTTAGTTGGAAGGAGTTAGGAAGGATATGAAGCGTATGGATTGCATGAGAATGAGGTATTTGATTGAAAAGGATGGAGGAGGAAGATTTTTGTGGATGACTATACGGAATAATCACTTTTGTTTAATGTTGCCAACCCCAAAGGCTTTGATTGATTGATTGAATCAAATAGATAAGAGGGGGGTGGGGGGGTGGGGAGATGCATGCTTAAAACTTGGCTGTCATTTCATCTATATTTCCTTTTGTTTTAAACATTAAGTCACATTTCAAGTTGCTGTTTCATTACCATTTTTTGTTTAGATGCCTTTAAATACTCCCAAGGCATTTGAGAGACACAGTGTACACATCTTTTTTGGAGCTCTTGGTTGTATGAAGTTTGTTCTTCCCTTGCTTTGATTTAATATCTAAAACATTACCAAAAAAAAAAAAAATGTATACGTGTTTGATGTTTTGGTTATCAAATAGTTAGGATTGGAAATTGCTGACCTCCTGACATTCAATGTTTAATACAAGTAACATCAGTCCATATATTGTTTTTTTTGCTCTTGACAGCCTGTCAGCTTTTTCTTTTGAGTTCCTAAGAGCATTCTGACGTATACCAGTTTATGCTATTTTTTTTCCTCATTCAAAAAATTTTGTTGTTGATTAATGTCTGTAGGTTTATTTTGCTGGCTTAGGGTGTTTAAGAAACATCAGAGCTGCACTTTGTAGAGGAAGGGCGTTGAAATGTACCCGCTGTGGAAGACCAGGGGCAACTCTTGGGTGCCGTGTGGATCGGTGTCCAAGAACTTACCATTTGGTAAGGAGCCATCTAACTTTTGTTCATAGTTACTGCAGGCAGACCTTTCATTTTGTCAAATTCTCATATTGATGTTGATGTGAATTTTCTATTGCTCATATTGTGATCTTGTCCAGGATCTTGTATACCTTTCAAAATTGTTGTTATTGTCTGCCATTTATCGACGCATGTGTTGTGTACTTGTGTGCGCTCTTCTTACACAGTGTCTCATCACTCTAGATCGTTTGCAGTCAGAAGGTTAAAACTTTCATCAATTGATTCAATTTATTGTTTGTGTTGTTGATTTGTTATTTCCCGATTTACTTTCCACAGCCTTGTGCACGAGCTAGTGGCTGCATATTTGATCACCGTAAATTTCTTATAGCCTGCGCTGATCATCGACATCATTTCCAACCTCATGGGTTTCAATATGCACAACATATGAAGAAGCTTAAGGCTAAGAAGGTGAGGTTGGAACTGAGAAAGGTGTCAAATGATGCTTCACGAAAAGATCTTGAGGCAGAAGAAAAGTGGTTGGAGAAATGTGGTGAGGATGAAGAATTTCTAAAGCGTGAATCAAAAAGGCTTCAGCGTGATTTGTTAAGAATTGCCCCTGTGTACATAGGGGGCCCACATTCTGAAGGTCAGAATTCTTTTGAGGGTTGGGAATCTGTTGCTGGACTTCAGGGTGTCATACAATGCATGAAAGAGGTTGTAATCTTGCCTCTTCTGTACCCTGAGTTTTTTAAAAACATGGGGATTACACCTCCCAGAGGCGTTCTATTGCATGGTTATCCTGGCACAGGCAAGACTCTAGTTGTGCGGTCATTAATTGGAGCCTGTGCTCGTGGGGATAAACGCATAGCTTATTTTGCCCGGAAAGGTGCAGATTGTTTGGGAAAATATGTTGGCGATGCTGAACGACAGCTTAGACTTCTCTTCCAGGTTGCCGAGAAATCTCAGCCTTCAATCATTTTTTTTGATGAAATTGATGGGTTGGCACCTGTTCGTACGCGGCAGCAAGACCAGACTCACAGTTCAGTGGTATCCACCTTGCTTGCCTTAATGGATGGCTTGAAGTCTCGAGGATCTGTTATAGTTATAGGTGCTACAAACCGTCCTGATGCTGTAGATCCAGCTTTAAGACGCCCTGGAAGGTTTGATAGAGAAGTTTATTTTCCACTACCTTCAACAAATGATAGAGCTGCTATTTTGGCTCTTCATACAAGAAAGTGGCCTAAGCCAGTATCTGGTACTTTGCTGGAGTGGGTATCTGCTAGAACTGTGGGCTTTGCTGGTGCAGATCTGCAAGCTCTTTGTGCTCAAGCAGCTGTTATCGCCTTGAAAAGAAATTGCTCATGGCACCAAATTATTTCTTATGCTGAAGACAATCTTGAGCAGGGAAAACGTCCACAGCTTCCTTCATTTGTGGTGGAAGAGAAAGATTGGTTAGAGGCTCTTTCCCTTGCTCCTCCCCCATGTTCCCGTAGAGTGGCAGGGATGGCTGCAAATGAAGTTGTTGGCTCTCCTCTTCACATGCATCTTATAACTTTCCTGCTCCAGCCACTTTTAAGCTTAATGATATCTCTATATCTTGATGACCGTCTCTGGTTACCTCGTCGTCTTGTATATGCTGCAGCAGCCATTGAAAGGGTTGTTGTTTCAGTTTTGGAGAAAAAAGGTTTGCAGAGTGATAAATGGTGGTGTCATGCACAAGATATGGTGCAAGATGCAGAAACTAAAGAGATTGTGAGAAATCTTCTCATGGCTGGAATCCTAGAAGGAGATGCTTCTTCCGCCGGATGTGATATGTCAAGGGATACTTCATCTGGGGATGGTGGATTTCGCTCTTCTGATCTTCATGTCAATACTTTTGGTTCTCACCAAAAATTTTGTGATGTTCTATCAAAGAAAATAGGGTATAGGATAATGATTTCAGGGGATCCAAGATCTGGCCAAAAGCATCTTGCTTCTTGCCTTCTTCATTGTTTTGTGGGCAGTATTGAAATGCAGAAGATTGATTTGGCTACAATTTCACAAGAGGGGCATGGCGATATGGAACAAGGCATTTCAAATATTTTAAGTATGTCATGCTTCAGTCTTTTCAAAACATTCTATTATAAAGGGTAAAATTGAATACTTTTGCTAGGCTGAAATTCCTTTAACGTTTGAAGACAATAACTTAAGATGATTGATAATTTTTTTATTATTTATTATTTTTTATTTTTAGGGGACATTGACAATTTCCAAAATAACCAAAAGAAAGCAAGATAGGGAAAATTTAGGTTGCTATGTTTTGTATTCTGTATACAAGAATTTCTACTCCTGATTTCAGGTTGGGAATGGGAGGAAATGAAGTATACAATTGTGCCTGTCCCTATTGAGAGGAGATCAGAGAAGTTAATTAATGGGGTCATAACCTGAATCTTTAATTTGATCTTTGATGCCTACGAAATGTCAAATGTTCCAGGTTTAAAATTATTGTCCCATTTACTGATCCCCCCTTCCTTCTCATTCCTAATTATAGCCATGTGCTATGAGGTTTATGGAAGCTAATATTGTGTACTAAGGGAGGTTAAAGTATTGGAGTTAAACGATTGGATACAATCTGAAGAAGCTCTGGAATACCCCCCCCCCCTCCCTTGTGTTTTTCTATAATTCTATAACCTTGTCCTCTATTCCTCAAACATTCAAACTAATTCTGGTTTGGCTGCAAGGCAAATATGAGCTGCTGTCCTAGCTGATTAGTTGTTAGTTATATGACCTTATTGTTAATGCTTCCATGACCAAATATGATTTGGACATTTGAATATTTCTCATTGCTTGTCATTATTGCAGTGAAATGTGCCAGTTTGAAGATGTGTGGTTTGTTCATGCCCAGGATTGATCTGTGGGCTGTACAGTCATGCCCGAGTGTCCAGGAAGATGTTGAGGTTGCAACATTACATCAGTCTTCCAAGGAATCCTTGTCAACATCTCGTCCAATTGATCATGAGAACTGTAGCCCCATTCCAAGCAAATCTGAACCGATGGAAGTGACAGCATACCAATACGAAGATAGCAGTGCCTCCCAGATATGGAGATCTTTTGTGGAGCATCTAGAATACATACGTGTATCCTCATCCCTTATCATACTGGTGATTTCTCTCTCTTCCATTCTGCCTCTTACCCTTCCTTCTCGCAGGAATGGGGTATATTTACTTGTCTTGTCTTTATTACATTATCTGTAACTGTTCCTCGACTTAAGAGAGTGGAATAATTATTTTCTTAAATTGTGATTTTGGGAATTATGGCGCTTCATAAAAAAATTCGTCCAATGATTCTCAATTTTCTATGTTTGGGGTGGGAACAATTTTTTCAAGGGTGGAAGATAACTCTCTCAAAATTTGGAAACATCTTTCTTGTGTAAGAAAGGGAAGCTAAGTTTTTGCCCTACTCCCTTGCTTCCCCTCACTTTCTCCTCCAACCTATCTTTTCCCTTCTTCTCCATTTTCTTTTTGTCTTTAACTTTTCTTGCAAGGAACTGAACAATTGAAAACTAGTTTGTACCTGTGTTTTTCCTAGAAAAATTATTTTCCACAAAAAATCATATATCATTGAAAATATTTCCATTAAACCAAATAGGGCTTTACAGTCTGAAGTAAAAGGAGCTTATTGGGTGTAGGCTAAAGAAGAATGAGTGATAAGTGGAAAGAAAAGGAAAAAAATACCACCACCACAAACAATAACAAGGGATACACCCTACAACCCTGCTCTCTAGATCACGACACTAGCAAGAAAGGTTGGCCTTGGTGGTTTTTTGGGTTGTGACAGTTGGCTAGTTGGGTGAATTTTCGTGGTGGGTGGATAGATTTTGAGGTGGTTAGGGTTGTATTTGAGGTGGTGGAGTGGTTTTTGGGTGGTTAGGTTTGCTTATGGGGTGAGTTTGTTGGTTTTTGGGGGTGAATAGGGGAGTTGGTGAGGTTGTTGGTGGATAAAGAGTGTAGTGTTTGTATTTGGGGATTGGTGGGGTCAGGCAGTGGTATAGTGTGATGGAGTGGTGAAGGTGGTTGGGTGTAAAGGAGTTTTGGGGTTAAATGATTCCCATTGTTTGGTGTGTTTTGTGGGGGGGGGGGGGGGAATCATATAGTGGGAGAATGTATAAATATGACTTACAAACGACGAAAAACGGAATCAAGGGAGTGTCCCTTGGCCGTAGGTCCTGACACAAGGCTTGCATTTTGAATCTTTTTTACTTCTTCAAACCCCCATTACAATGCCCCCTAAGATTTCACATTGATTTGTCTGTCAGCTATGATTTGTTTATAATGAGAGCACTTGGCCCAAGGGTTCATATGTTATCCCTGAATTGACTGCTTATTTGTTGTTTTCATGACTAGGCTACATCAGAGATTCCAAGTTCAGCTCTTCCTGCAGAACTGCGTCAGTTCTTTGGCTGTGACATTTTAACATCTGAAGGCTCTGTTCATTCGGAGTATGGAACTCCCCGATTTTCTGTGGAGGTGGAAAGGGAGTTTCACCATGATAAGTTGATTCATTCGGCTGCATTAGACTTATCACAGGATCTGATTCAACAATTTCTGCAACTTGTTCACATTGGAAATCATGGTGATTCAGATTCAAGTACTGCCTATAAAGCTCGTCATGGAGGTAAAGTTGATGTATTAAGTCACCATAATGAACTCAAATTAATGGAGGAACCTAGAGCAAATCCAGAACTGGCTGAAGGCTCTATTGCAAAATTGCCGGCGCCATCTGCATCTAGAAATGGCAAAGGAAAATCATCCGTGACGTTGGCTATAACTACCTTTGGCTATCAAATTCTGAGGTACCCACATTTTGCTGAACTCTGTTGGATCACTTCTAAGCTGAACGAAGGTCCAAGCACTGACGTCCGTGGACCTTGGAAAGGATGGCCATTTAATTCATGCATTGTACGCCCTTCTAAGTCAGTAGCAAAGGAAACTGTTGCATGCAATACTAACAGCAGTAAAGGTAAGGACCAGTTTACATTGGTTAGAGGCCTATTAGCTGTGGGCTTGTCTGCATATCGAGGAGTATATACGTCTCCACTGGAAGTGTCTCTGGAAGTAAGGAAGGTGCTTGAGCTCCTCATTGAGCAAATAGCTACCAGGATCCAGGCAGGAAAAGACAGATACCAATATTTTCGCCTTTTGTCCCAAGTTGCTTACCTAGAGGACATGGTTAACAGCTGGTCTTACTCATTAAAAAGGTATGGTTTCATTAATGTGCTGGTAAATTCTCTTGTTTCGCCTGAATTGTCTGACAGAAATAATGTTGAATTTCAGCTTAGAGGCAGATGCTCAAACATCAATTGTGAACTCGAAGCTAAATGGTGCTCAGTGTCCTGAAACTGTGCAAGTTTTAGAAGACCCAACTGAGGAGAGCCTGCAGGCCTGTAGTGCTGAAAACCCGTTACACACACCAGGTGACAATTCTATCCAGGTTGAAAAAGAGCCTAATATTCCAGGTAATGGTTTCCAGCAGCCAGAACTTGAAGTAGTGCTGCCAGAAACTATTGCTGTAAGTGCTCAACCTGCTGATTCAAACGTGGGAACTATTGATTCTGGCAATGACAATCTGACAGAGGCAGTGAGCCTTATTGAAGAGTCTCGACCAACAGCTGCGGCTATAACCCATGTTCCACAGGATGTATATTCTGAAGTAGAGGTTATAAACGAAGAAAAGGAATCCGCCGATCAAATACTTTCAGGGAGCAATATGGTGTCTAGTACCAACTGTGTGGATTCTGTTCATCAATCATATAGTATAATACCCCAGAAATTTACAGGATGTGAAGAGCCAGAGTTGGAACATTTTGAAGATATTTCCGTCACTGGTGGACGCATGCTGACTAAACAAGAGTCTAGTCAATTGGCTTGTACAGAATCTCTTGATCAACCAGCAGCTGGTATTTGTAACTCTGAAAAACTTGAAAACACTGGGCTCCATGTATCCAGTGAATTCTGCAATCAAACTATTATTGAACCCTTGGTGGAAAATGAGATTTCTTCTGAAGCTGGAAATTGTACAAGTGATCTTCAGCTCCATGATTCCAAGTCTTCCCAGAGCAATGATTTGTCATCAGAGTCTGAAGCTATATGTTCTTACAGTTGTTGCAGTGAATGCATTTATACTCTTCAACAATTGTTAAAGAAAAAAATCGCCCAAGAGTGGAAATTATCTTCGTCATGTTGCACCGTGGAAGATGTCCATGATCTTGTTTCAGCACTATCTTCAAGTCTGTGCTCAACTATAAGGAATCTGTATAGCATTAAACGATGCAGTAATTCTGAAAATGGAGGTCTGAGAAAGCTTGAATCCCAGGAAGAAAATGCTTGTCAATGTGAGGCTTCAGAAAATAAGCTGGCAAATCTTGTTGAATGTGTTTGTCATTCAGGGAAGGACTTTTGTAAGAAAGTCGATCCTTCTTCATACAACCAACCCGAATCCAGTCTGACTTACCTTTTTAGGAACGGTGTCTTGATTTCTGCAAACTCTGACAACGAGTCTTCTTTCCATTGTGAATATGATACCTTGTGCCTATCTTCTTTGATAAAGGTGATAGAAAACACTAGACAGGCTCTAGATTGATCTAGTGTTCATGTAGTAATTATACTGGCTTGGAAAAGCGCAATTTTGGCAGTGTTATGGTATTCAGATTCAAGATCAACCATATACTATGAGATGCATGAATATGGATACTTGCTATAGTACATTTTATTGACATAACTTGTTCTAGCGCAATGAAATTAGGGCTGATGCTTCTTAGTTCAGTAGCTCCAAGTTCCAATCGTGTAAGATTTTGATTTAGAATTCCCATCATAAAAAAATTTGTAAATTTGCTTAGTTTGATTATGATTTGAAAGTCTATTTTATGTAAGAAGTGTATACATAATCTCAAAAATTCATTGTTTTTCATATGATATACAAGTATATGGGTTGTGGTAAATTGTTGACTGACGCCTGAATTTTACTAACACCTGCATTATTATAAGAAATGAGCTTCTTTTGTTAAAAAAAAAAAAAAAAAAAGAAATGAGCTTCATACACCCTACTTAAGTTCCCAACCGCCCACGTAGCGCAAGTCCTTAACATAGTTGTGGCTAGACCTGGCAATCCTGACCCATGACCCGAAATCGACCCGAAACCAGTGACCCGAAATTGAACCAAAACTCGAATTAACCCGACCCGACCCATACCCGACCCGAAGTGGAACTGACCCGACCTTGACCCGAAACCCAAAATGACCCAACCCGAAACGACCCGACCCGAGATGACCCGACCCAAAGTTGACCCAAGACCCGAAACGACTCAACCCGAAGTTGACCCAAGACCCGAAGTTGACCCGACCCGAAAATGACCCGACCTTTAAATTCTTTTAGTAAATAATTATATAAGTTACTATCTCCGTTAACTTTTATTTGCAATTTTGGAATATTTTATATCTCACAAATAATACCCCAAAGTTACAAATAAAAGTTAACGAAGGTAGTATAAAAAGTTATATTAGGAAATTATACATTAAAATAGACCCAACAACATCTTACCTGACTACATTGACTTTCATATAATAGCTAAAAAAGATGGTCAAAGTAAGATGTGTGAATAGTGTAAAATGTCAAATCGTTAAGAGTAATTTGGGACGAAGGGAGTACAAGAATAATTCAAAGAAATTATTACAACAATGACAATGATAATAAGAGTACGTATTAAAACTAAGATCAGTAAGAGAGTGAGGTATAACTCAATTAGTTCTTCTTAGTTTCAGGAGATCCTGAAAGTGATTCTTAGCCTAAAGTTCTAAACACACACACAAAAAAAAAAGTTAATAAAAGTCAAAAAATTACTATAATCCATGAAAAAAATAGCCTTAATAAATATAGTGAGTTTTTCGTCAAAAAATAAATAAATATATATACAGAGTTGAATTTAACCCAATGAATCACCCGAATATGACTCGACTAGAAGTTGACCCGACCCGAAGTTGACCCGGAAATTGGACCCGAAAATTGACCTGACCCGAATTGACCCGACCCGAAAATTGACCCGACCCAAACTGACCCGACCCAAACTTGACCCGACCCAAACTCGACTCGAACTGTTGACCCGATCCCCGACCCGACCCGTTATCAGTCGACCCGAAACCAACCCGAAACCCGAAATGACCCGACCTGAACTTGACCCGATAATCTTTTGACCCGAACTTGACCCGACCCGACCCATACCCGACCCCAATGACCCATTTTCCAGGTCTAGTTGTGGCTGGCTTTTGTCATTTTCTTGTTAATCGAATACTTTAAAGGTAAGGAGTCGAATGTCAATCCTGAAAGCCATATATTGCATTATTATTGAAAAAATAGATACACTTTACGAGTACAACTGTACAAGTTTGCAAGTTTGCCCCAAGAATATTTATGAACTATGGCCCTCTGTGAACAGTGGCAGATCTATGAAGGCACAAGGGGTAGCACATGCTACCCTGGAAACCCCTGGAAGAAAAAAGAAGAAGAAGAAGAAGTTCAAAGAGACATGTTATCTTAAATAACTGGTCTCTTAGAGTCTGCTATAATAAATGCCAACAATCCCACTTGTTTCCAACTTACAAGAAAAGAGACCTGTTTATATTAAATAGGTCTCTTAAGTTCTAACCTTTTCTTTTTATAATTTCCTTGTTAAAAGAAAAGAGACTTGTTTATATAAAACATGTCTCTTAGATTTTTTTTTTTTTTTTGAAACAAATCAACTACAGTTATATATGTACATAATATTTCCTTCAAAAAAAAAAAAATATTTGTACATAATATAATTTTTGAAAAAACTCTCATTTAAGTTATAAAAACTTACAAATTAGTAGAATTTTAAGATTTTAAATTATAAAATATATATACTTATACTTTAATTATTTTAATCACCGTACAAAATACCAAATATAATAATAATACAATATTATTCTTCCTGTAAAAAAAATAAAATATTATTCTTAAAAACTCCTTATTTGATAAAACTTCTTCCCATTTTTGTTGCACTTTTCAATGCACATATTTATCTGGTAAGTAATAAATATATTTACTATTTAGTTTCATTTGAGTAAATCAATAATTTATATTAAATAAAATAATTTTATAGTTTTATATTTACTTTTGAATAGTAAATTCAGAGGAATACATTCAAAAAATACTGTTAAACCTATGAAATACTTTTTAATTTGATCATATTCATAAGTAGAATATAATTTATTCCATATTCGTTAAATGAAAAATCATCAACAAAAATGAATTTTTAAAATTTAAAGGCTAATGATAATGTTAGTATATAATATAAAGCTTTTTTTAATTTTAATTTTTTTTCTAGATTTCCTGAATTCGCCACTCTATGTTAATTCGTATAAGGTGTACACCTAACTTTATTTGTATGATTTTATATTTTTACTAGTTTGGTGCCCCGTACGGTGCTCAACTTGTTTATTGAATTTGAAGATAAACTTTTTATTTATGTATTAAGTTTTAAAATATATCATTGATACAAACTTAGGTAAGAATTGATTTGATCACTATAAGAAAATAACCTTTACGTAACGATTATTTTAACCTTTAGTATCGATTGTAATTGCAACAAAAAGCTTTCCCAATGAATGGTCATTCGATACAATATCCCCCGTTGCCTTAATAATCGATTCGAAAAACTACATCCAATCGTGGTGATTATTGTAGCGATTATAATCGTTACAAATGTTAGTTGAACTCATTTTCTTCAAAAAAAAAAAATCATACATTTGATCTGTACAAGATTCGAACATGAAATCTCAAACTCTTATACTTCCTCCGCTTTTATTTTATTGCACCATTAGGACTTTTACACTATTCACTTAACCTTCTTTGACCATCATTTGTGATTTATCGGTTCAAACCCAATCTAAGGCACCGGTTTGAACCTCTGCCTATGTGGGGGGTGCCAAATACCCCCCTTTTTAGCGAACCGGTGTCATATACCCAATTAGGCACCGGTTAACCGGTGCCAAAAATGAACCAAAATATTTATTTCATTGGTTTTGGCACTGGTTAACCGGTGCCAAAACTGCCCAATTTTTTTTTTTTTTTTTTTTTGCCTTTTTTCACTTAAAAATTAAATCAACTAAAATAAATTAGAACATCAAAATATAAATTAGAACAAGCGCAGAAGACAATGAAATATAACAATATATTAAACTGTTATTGTACAATACAAAAAAAAAATAAAAAAAATACAATGAATTATAATCATACAATAAAATTCAACGTTAAATTGATATTGAAAAATACAAATAAAAAAAATACAAATAAAAAATTACAACATCAAAAACAATATTCCAAAATCAAAGTCTTGAATCCTTGTGCATCAATTAACACCTGCATCAATTAAAACCCAGAAATCAATAAAACTCACAAAAAAAATGCAAAAAAAAAAAAAAAACCCAGAAAACTCATGCATCATGTACGAACTCAAAAATCAAAATAATTAAATAAATAAATAACCAAAAAAAACCCAAAAAAATCGAAACACAATTAACCACAAAATTTTTGAATGTGTTTTAAATCCCAAAATTTTCGAAGATCAATTAACCCCAAAATTTTGAAAAGCAATTAAACCCCAAGATTTTCGAAGATCAATTAACCCCAAAAATTTCGAAATCAATTATTCCCAAAATTTTTGAAATCAATTAAACTCAGAACCCAGAAAAATCAATTAAACGCAAAATTTTCGAAATCAATTAAACTCAGAACCTAGTAAAATCAATTTCGAAAATCAATTAAAAGCAAAAAAAATTCAAAATCAATTTCGAAATCAATTAAACTCAGAACTCAGAAAAATCAATTAAAATTATTCCCAAAATTTTCGAAATCAATTAAACTCATAACCCAGAAAAGTCAATTAAAATTATTCACAAAATTTTCGAAATCAATTAAACTCAGAACCCAGAAAAATCAATTTCGAAAATCAATTAAACGCAAAAAAAAAATTCAAAATCATCCCAGAAAATTCAAAAATCAATTAAACCCATCAATTTCGAACAATATTACAACAATCAAACCAAAAAAACCAAGGCATTTACCAAAAATAATCAAACCCAGAAACCCTTACCTCGAATATTAAACCCAGAAACATGCAGGTGGCGGCGGTGGTTAGTAAACCCTTACCTCGAATAATAAACCCAGAAACATGTAGGTGGCAGCGGTGGTTAGTAGCGGTGGTGGGCAGAAGACAGAAGGGAGAAGAAAGGTCGGAGAAGAAGGGGGAAAGAAGAGGAGAGCGAGATCGGACAGAGAAGGAGGACAATAGAAAAGATATCTGAGGTTTCGTTGTGGTCGGAGAGATCGAGAAGGAAGGATGACAGAGAAGAGAGGAGAGAGAAGGAGGAGAGAGAAGAGAGAGGCAGCTAATAATAAGAGAGAATGAAGCTGAGTTCTCATTTAGGGTTAGGAATATAAAGGACAGCTAAGGATAAAGCTTGACCGGTTTTTTTTTTTTTTTAAATCTAACAAGGGCACCGGTTCAAATCGGTGTCTTTTTTATTTTTGGCACCGGTTTAGATCAAACCGGTGCCTTTTCTCATGTTGTAAATTCCCGCCCATTTCTAGACCGGTTTTGGCCACCGGTTTGGCCTGAACCAGTGCCATATGGGGGCTGCCTATTGCTATTTTTCTACTAGTGCAAATTTTTATAATTTTTACAAAAGTATAATTGAAGATATTAATAGTTAAAGTAATGCATTGACAAGCGTGAAATCCCTCATGGTGCAATAAAAAAAGATCGGAGGAAGTATTAAATGTTTCACCACTAAACTATGACATATTTTATGTATTCTTTGTCAAACAATATTGATATATCTAGTGTAGAAAAGGCTTCTTGTATCGATTTTTGGGATTTAGTGGCGATTGTAAATGATACGATTTCTCACAATTTTATAAATGTGCAAAAATAGTGTGGATATGCATTATTATGTTTTTCATATCGATTTTATATGGGAAAACCATGGTGATTGTAAAATGATACGATTTCCTTAATTATTTCACAAACATACTTGTATATTGTAGCGAATGTATAATCGCTACAAAATAATCGCTACGAAAAGATAATTTTCTTGTAGTGGATTTTGTGACGATTTAAATTATGTAGTAGGCATGTCACGCCTAATATATATATATATATATATATATATATATTCCCGAGTTTTAAGAGAGGCACGTATGATTTAATTTTTTTAGTGTGCCATGTAGGATAATAAGTTTTTAGTGGTGACCAATTAAATACGAGATTATTAATTTCTTTTAGAATTAATTATTTTAAATGACACGTAAGCAAAATTGGGGAATGAGATTTCTCAGTTTAAATTAATTAAATATAAAATATTATCTTTTAATATCGGAAATTTTATCTAAATATATAACAAATTTTAACACATAAATATAAATATAAAAAAAATTATTAATGTGCCATGTAGGATTATAAATTTAAGTAGTAGCCAATTAAAAAACAAGATCATTAAAATCTTTTATAATTTAATAATTCAAATGCCACGTAAGCAAAATTGACAAATGAGATTTTAAATTATAATTAAATGATTCACATGCCACGTAAGCAAAATTGTTGAATGTTATTTTTAAATTTAAATTAATTAAATATAAAATATTATCTTTTGATATTAGGAATTTTATCTTAATATATAACCAATTTTAGCACATTAATTAAAAAAAAATTGTTTTAAAAAATTCAAACAAACCGTGCATTGCGTGCACGAGCTTCATCTAGTACTCCCTCTGTTTTTAAATACTTGCTCCACTTTCCTTTTTCGGTCGTTTTTAAATACTTGCTCCATTTCTTTATTCGGAAAGTTTTTACAATATTTATTCATTTCTCTCACCTAGTGGACCCAACAAATATCATATTTTATTAATTTCATGTTCTCTCTCCTCCAATTTCTCCACTACTTTTGCTTTTTACAATTTTTCATTCTTCCACCAACCCCACTACCTCCATATTTTATTACTCTCCAATTTTTCCTAAATGTCCGCGCGTGGAGAAATGGAGCAAGTATTTAAAAACGGACGGAGTAATAGATAGTATTGGTAAAAATGTTTGATTTAAAAAATTATAAAACAACAGCAAAGTAAGCTTAAAATATTAGAAATTTATGAAAATGCCAAAAATAAGAGTTAACACAACAAATGGGCCCTCAATTGTTGATTTTTTCACCGTTTGACTACTAAATTTTTTTTTTCACCGTTTAGGTACTCTTACCCTATTTCCAGCCAAAAAAATTGAGTACCATTGGTTAAAATTTGAGTACATTGGGTTAACTTGTGGGGCCCACCAAAAAAAAGTATGACTTTCTTTCTTCTTTCTCCTCTGTTCATATTCTTTTCCTTTTCTAAAAAATTGTCACGAGGTTTGGTGAGGAAAAGGGTTTGGATTGTAGCCATATTTGGGGAAAAAAAGCAAGAATCACAGCCATTTTGTGAGGTATGTAGGATTATTCAGTAATCTACTTGTTTTTTACTTCTTTATTTTGATTATTTGTGGTGTTTGAATAGTGTAGTTTCGCAAGTTAGGGTTTATAGTTTATGGGTTGAGAACGACAGTGCAATGGTGATTTGTTGTTGTTTTTCGACTAATTTGTGCTTATGATGTAGTATATCGCTGCTATGTATGATTGATTTTGTTGAATTGTGGCCAATTGTTGTTGAAATTGCTCTAGGGTTTAATGTTTTTGTGCGTCGCAAAACAGGGGAAATTTTGCTCGAAAATTTTATGGGCGAATGTTGCAAATTTGGTTGTTTTTGTTGTCAATTTGAAGTCGCTAACTTTAGATTATGGTCAGTTTAATTTGTTTAGACAAAAATGTTCTTAGGGAGGTTCTTGAACACAGAAGGGAGAAGGATATATGTTCTTGAGAAAGCTGGACTGATTTTTTGGATTTTTTGTATGATTTTTTGTATGAATTTTTTTTTTTTTTTTTTTGGAAAATCTTGCCTGGAATTTTTCTTTATTGATATGGTTTTTTTTTTGGGTGAAGAAGGTTATTTTTATGGCTTTTTTTTTGCTACTGTAAACTCAAATTAATAACCACTAACGACTATAGATTTAATCAGTCATCAGAGTTTGACTGTGAGTTAGAAAGTTGAAGCGGGAAATATTCTGATTTTTTCATCCTCTTCCCCATGAATTGTATATATATTGATATGTATTGAAAGGATATTCTGAAATTCTTATTCAGTTTTTTTATTTTTATTTTTTTTATTGGGAAATCTTGCTCTCAATTTTGCATTACTGATATTATTTATTTTTCCTTCTGTTTGGAAGGATATTTTTACGGGGTTTTTTTTTTATTTTTCCTGTTGTAAACTAATTTTAAAAGCCTCCTATGGCTATTTTTTGAAAACAGATTAGTTTAATTTATGCATTTTATTTTTATCAAATTTAATTACCTATAGTTAACGGTGAGTTAAAGGTGAGTTAGTTGGTCGGATTTTGGGTTAGAGTACCCAAAGAGTGAAAAAAATAAATTGAGTACCCAAAGAGTTAAAAAAAGTAAGAATTGAGGGCCTGATTGTGATATTAACTCTAAAAATAAATTATATAAAAAAATTGTTCTAGTAGACACGAGCCAAAAGTTTCATATCTTTTTTTTTTTTTGCTGACGACACTCTTCTTTTTACTAGAGCCAATCGAGAGGAATGCTCTAAGATAGTTGATATACTCAACGTATACGAAGCAGCTTTCGGGCAGAAAAATTGTTCTAAGCCTGTTAGCTAGGCCTAAATTCAAAATTTTGGGCTAGTGTGAACATTTCTTGACCCGTTACCTGCAGTAACTTGATCGAAACGACCTACGAGCCGACCCGATTAACAGTTTTACATAATCTAATAAAATCATATTAGATTGTAAAGTATTTTATTTCAATCGATAATGATATATTATACATGAGTGTTCTACGTTGTGAACTATTTCCTTGCTTAAAAAAAATATGGTATAAAAATAAATTTATATGATAAATTATTTAAATGTTGTATACATGACGCGACATTTAGTAAAAAGTTGAAACATCATGTGTCGTTGTCTCGTGATTTGGATAAACTTATATTTTATTTTGTACTCCCTCCGTTTTTAAATACTTGCTCCATTTCTCTTGGACACGCATGCTGATGCTAATCTTTGATCATTAATATCTTTAATTATCAATAAGTGTAAATTCTGACAATTGAAAATTAATAATCTGTTCATTGAGATGATTCCAACAAGTATCCACAAGACTATTTTTTCTCATGTATAAATCACAAACATGAATAGTGCAAAAAATAGAAAAAATGGAGCAAGTATTTAAAAACGGAGGGAGTATCTGTTAAATATAGCTATTTTATCGAAAATAAAAATCTAAACTAAAAATTTTATCCTATAAATCTATTGAAATTTATTGAAAATAAAACTCGACACTAAATTTTTTTTTTATCCTACAAAATCTATCCTATTTTTGTCCTATTAAAAAATACAACTTTTTTATTCATAAAAAATATATCTAAAAAAAATCCTATGTGCCATACTAATGTTTAATTGTTGCTTACCTTGCACGAAACTTGACAAAAAGTTGGAACACCAAGTGTCACTGTCTCGTAACCTGGTTAAAATTTTAGCTTTATATATTAGTTATTATTTGTTTTGTGTCCGGGCGATCACGAATTGTTGCTAAAATATTAGGATAAATTTTTTGACTTTTGATAATGCAGGATATTTAGACATGACATCCTATCGCTTATTCATAGAACAAAATTATTGTTATTGAATCATAGTAAGATAATCAACTAATACATACGGGGCACTAGGAGCATGGTTTACCCAACATTGTTCAAGACCAACCAACACTATTCTAGCAAGATGGTGAGCTACGACATTGCCATCCCGCTTTACATGAGACCATAAAAGAGAATGAAAACTAGAACTAGATAAAACGGTCTCCTCTAAGATATTGTCCACTGGTGACATATTGAAGGAGTTCTTCTTGAGTTTGGAAACCATAATCTGAGAATCAGAATCTAAAATCACTTTGTCAAAACCGAAACCTCGTGCTTTCTTTACACCAAGGAGGGCTGCCTTGCACTCAGCCACAAGGGGGCCTTAATACGCCTAATAAATGCAAACAGAACATGACCCAAGCTGTCACGAGCCACCACCCGGCCCCAAACCAATCCACCCTTCATCTTTAGTAGAGGCATCTACATTGATTTTAACAACATTAGGGGGCAGGGCTGCTAAATCTTCCTGGTGCATTCTTGTTGGAGACTAATCCCACCATAAATCTTCTCATTATATACGTTAAAATTAGCAACAAGTTTAATGTGACGTTGGAGGAGGATGTCATCATACTCATGGTAATTCTCGAAGATTAATTTGTTGCGTCTGTTCCAAAGGAACCACACCAAAAATAAGCAGCGTTGAACGATGTCCCGCTCCAGCTTCTCCACCCACAGTAGCAAGAGCTCGCCAAAAGAATTAGCCTCCCAAACATCCAAAGCAGCAGAGCAGCTTGTTTTATCCCAGAAGACGCGAGTACTTGGGCAGGTAATAAGGGCATGAATGAAAGATTTATTCTCATAGCCACACATGGACATCTAGGGACGTTGATCAAGTGTCTATGCAGAAGAATGTTTCGGGTAGGATGGGAATTAATGCAAAATCTCTGAAGAAAATGTCTTACTTTTGGAGTTACCTCGGCCTTCCAGATTTCTACCCAGAATTTTTCAAAATTCTCAAGAAAACAAGACTTACCTAGAAGACATGCAGTCTTCACCTCATAGCAACCGTCTTTCAACTAGGCCCAGGTAGGCGTATCCATGGGCAGCCTATCGCTCAATGGAGTGGCTAAAATCAGTTGCTTATTCCTCTGATTAAAAATGTTATCCACCTTCCATATCCTAACTTTTATTATCTTCAGAGATCAAGTCTGCAACAAAATTACACTCATCATACTTTTTCTCGCTTGTGAAAAACCGTCTCTCATCATAAATGAGCCACGATTCATCCCACACCTTGATTTTCCTGCCATTCTCAACTCTCCACAGCAAGCCCCTCAAGCACAAGAGCCTTCGATCCCCAAATACTTTGCCAAGAGTAGTTTGAACAAGGCCCCAAAGCAGCTTCAAAAACGGAGGTGTTAGGGTAGTACTTTTCCTTGAAAACTCGGCTTAGAAGGGAATTTTCATTGCACGCAAGTCTCCAAATTTGTTTTCCCAGCAAAGCATCATTGAAGACTCCTAAATCCCGGAAACCCAAAGCTCTAAGCCATTTCGGTTGACATAGGAAATCCCAACTTCTCCAATGAATTTTATTCTCCTTCATATTCGAACCCCACCAAAACCGAGCCATCATGGAGTGTATTTCTTGTACCAAAGTTGAGGGAAATTTATAAACCCCCATAAGATAAGTCGAGATTGCTTGGATGACGGATTTCAATAACACCTCCTTGCCCGCTCTTGAATTTTCTTCCTACTTGAATTTTCTTCCTAATTCTCTCCTTCACAAAAGAAAACACGGCTTTTTTTCCATCTCCCCACTACAGTTGGCAGACCAAGATATTTCACATGATTATCAACCATTTCCATACCAAAGACCGAGCTCAAAGAGACCCTTAAGTGAAAGGGAACACCTTTACTAAAAGAGACTTCCGACTTTTCTAAATTGATCTTTTGCCCGGAAGTTTCTTCATATTTGTTGAGAATATCAACAATGATTGAACATTCCTGTCGGGTTGCTCTAGTAAATAAGAGACTATCATCTGCAAAAAAAAAAAAAAAACAAACGAGTAATCTCGGGGCCATTCCTGCTTGCCTTCACACCATGAATTTGTTTTTTCTCCGAAGCCAACTGTATCATCCTAGATAGGACATCAACAACTAAGATAAAGAGGTAATGTGAAATAGGATCACCTTGCCGAAGCCCCCTCGAAGGAGTAAGAGTTGTCATGGGTTCATCGTTTATGATGAAGGAGTATTCGACCGTGGAAACAAAGGCCATGATGGTATCAACCCAAGCTCCGGCAAAGCCTAGTTTTGTAAGAAGCCTCCGAAGGAAATCCCACTCAACCCGGTCAAAAGCTTTGCTCATGTATAAATTCATAGCCGCATAACCTCTTCTACCTTTTGCACGCTTCTTCATAGTATGGAAAAGCTCAAGAGCAATAAGGGCATTATCGGTGATCAAGCGCTTTGGAACAAAGGCACTCTGGTTTTCAGTCACAATATTTTGGAGGAGAGGTTTAAGCCTATTAGCCATAGACTTAGAAGCCAACTTGTAGAGAACAATGCATAACACAATAGGGCATAATTGAGTAATGCTTATGGGATTTTTCACTTTCAGAGTAAGAGCAACATTTGTCCTGTTTATCACACTAGGAGAGATTCTACCAGAAATAATATTATTCACAAAAAATAGTCACATCATCACAGAGTTATATGAATTTCATCTTTGGAAAAATTGCGACACAAAGAAAGGTTCATACCTTCGGTGATCAGATTTGGTACACAAGCAAGTACCTCATTCATCATATTGTCTTCAATATCTCCTGCTGCAAAAAGTGAGCTATAGAAATTCATAATAATCTGTTCAACCTCTTTCTCCCCCATTCTCCATACTCCCTGTGCATCCTCAAGCTCCTTGATATAATTTTTGCTCTTATGTTGTGAATCTTTGTGGTGAAAGTAGCTTGTGTTGCGGTCACCATCCTTAATTTCCGAGACTCTAGAGCGAAGGTACCAATACGCTTCATTTTTCTCATGGAGGTCATCTAGGAGGGCTTCAAGTCGAGAACATTTGGAAAAATTCAAAGTGCCGCCATGACTAATCTGAGCTGCTTTAAGAGAGTCCTCTTCCTCTGCAATTTTCGGGCCAAGATTGTCAAGAGAGTCCTTACTCCAAGCCGTGAGCTTTGTTCCACCATCTCCAGTTTGTGAGGCATAATTAGATGTCGAGAGTCCCCCCACGCCTCCCTCACCACATCCTCCATTCCCTCTTTAAGTAACCATCCAGTTTTGAATCTAAAAGATTTCTTTTTGGGCTTCTTTTTCGTTTTCTGAGCTGCTGAAGTATCAAGAAGAATGGCTACATGGTCCGAACCAAATTTGTCAGGTGCTTGACACTTGCATTGCTAAACCATGATGTCTACCCTATACACGCAACAAATCGGTCTAATCTCTCTTGGACAATCAAATTTTCAGAATTTCCACGCTCCCAAGTAACCCAAGACCCATCATGGCCTAAGTCTTTAAGAGTACACATATCAAGAACTCGTCTAAACTCATCCATAACTTGTTGCTCTCTAACAATACCTCTTGATTTTTCTTGTGAACAGAGCATTTCATTAAATTGCCTCTAAAAACGACTGGATAAGGAGAGTCGAGGTAGAGTGCCCGAATCAGAGCCCAAGTATTCCCTTTAAGTGCTTTATCCGCCCACCCATAAATTCCCACAAACCTCCATTTCCTTCCCCCTACCTCCTTAATATCTCCACATATGTGATGATTCGAATAAGACACAACTTCAAAGTCCACTCCTTCTCTCCAAAAAATGCATAAACCTCCCGACTTCCCTACACTATCTACACCAACAACCATAGAAAAATTAAATCTCAATTTCAAACCTTCTGACCTCTTGTGATCAATCATCGCTTCTGACAGAAAAATAATATTTGGGCATAATTTTCTACTCCAGTGACGGAGTGCTCGAATTGTTCAAGGTCTGCCAGCTCCTCGACCGTTTCAACACAAAAGTTTCATTGCTGTTCGAGGGGCTGGTCAAAACCAACACCTTCTAATTGATTTATCCTATCTCCGACAAAGGATTCTCAGACTATTTTCTGTTTCTTTTTAGGCTCCACATATACATCTCGTTCGCTTTCCTCCAAAACAGCATAAAAAATTTTCTTTTGAGCAACTCCTGATGGGGGTAAGGCAGCATTGGAATTCATCACATTCTCGCTCATATTCTTCTTTGCAATTCTGACTTTCCTCTTCCCTATATTCACTTGTGGAGGATGTTCTAGAATTAAATCATGTTCCATCTCCACGACCCCCTCCTCCTGCCTCACAATCTGCTTAAGCAAATTTTTGCACTTGTCCAAGTCTACATTCGGTGCTAAAAGATTCGGTTCCCCAGCTTTCCCCTGCTGCTCTTTCTCTGCCACACTCATTATTTGGAGAACAGTTCTCGAATTTGTTTCATCAACCACAGGGACTAGAGCATCTTCCCTTGATCATGGCAAAACTGCTTGACCTTTTTCTCGGATTGGGGTTGAGAAATGAAGTCTGCGTGCAGCCTCAAGAGGGCCAAGTTTAATAGCAGCATCATCATAGTAACCATGAGCTCTTCCCTTCCTAGGGTGCTTTAACTCCACTTTTAGTTTCCTCTCCTTCTCAACTTCAAAATCCGAATGACGTGTTGTCCTCCTAGGAGAAGCTCTAAGCCATGGACCATATGGGAAGACTATGTCTCTACAATCATCCCTCGATTCTTCTTTGAACGAGCAGCTACTTTAAGTATGGTCTAATCTTTCGCAAAAGAAACAGAACTCCATAATTCGCTCATACTTGATGGTAATCAACTTAGAAGATGATTTCCATTGGTCAGGAACAAACCCCTTCGCAAGGGTTTTTCTATGTCTAGCAGAGCTTTCACACGCATGAATTCCCCTCACCCTAGCAGGTCTGACTCATCGAACTCGATAAAACCTCCAAGAAAGTCACCAATTTCACGCATGAATTCCCCCCACCCTAGCGGGTATGACTCATTGAACTTAAATTATTGTTATTGAATTTAAATTATTTTTTACTGAAATGAAAGATATTTTACCAAATCAAAATTATTTTTACTAATTCTATATTTTTTTTAACTAAATTAAATATATTATTAATTGGTCTCATTTTAAAGAACTTTTTGAAATGAATTTTATGATAGAAATAAAACCGAGTTATAGGATATTTATTAAAAATTATGATTTATTTTGTATATATGAAATATTAGAAGCATAGTGATAATAAAACTATATACAACATTAATCTATATATATACTAAAACAGAGGACACTCGAAGCTCCACTCTAACTATACTTTGACACGTATCGAGCTATTGCTAAAAAAATTTCCGCTTCGTTTTTCACTCCTAAATATAGAAACTAAATCAAAGTTTATATGTTATAAAATAATATAAATATTTTATACACATTTACCTATTACCATAATGTACCTACTTCCTTCTTATGATAATGCGTGTTAAATCAGGATATAATCTTTGATTATACTTCCTTATAATATTATACATCTAAATATTTTTATTACCTTCTTAATATTTGATCTTAACATTTTTTTTTTGAATAGCAATATTTGATCTTAAGCAAGATTCATGATCTTAAGCCGTGAAAATTCTTAATTGCACTACGAGCATGTATTTTTTTTTAACAATGGGTCATGGGTTTGCACTTCATCATTATTGATGATGTAATTTTAAAATATATACACAGTATAAGAATTTTTAAAATAGTGCAATTCATTTTTCTTAAACCATGAAAATTTTATTAGATATGTTAGAAATGATGAGATAATTGATAGTGTATAATTTTGTGACCACATTGTGGCCTGGGATAGCGAGAAAGTGTTATTATGTTGATTAAACCTAAAGTACACAGTTTAAAGGTAATCATAAAGTTTCATAAGATGCTACAAAATCAGTTAGGCCACATTAAAAAAAAATTGATCGGGGGTGTAGGGAATATTTCAAGCATCCCACACATGAGCCTCACTGTGATCATACACTTAAGCATGGTGGCGTCCAAAGGAAAGGAAGCTAGAGTAAAAGAGTTGCCAACAAGTTTTAGAAACTTGTAAATCGTTCACAGGGTGAAGGTTACACCCCTTCACGATCCATGAGATCGCTAACTCCATAGTGGTCTGAAACCATGATTGGATATTCGAGGATGAAGGTACAAATCCAACCTAAAAGAGATTGAACATGCTCTAATAATAGGCCTCTACTTTATTCTTCTCATATTCATGTGCGCTTTCTGACTAACATGCAATCATTAGGTTAACCCAAAATCTTTTAATCTATGTTGGTTGAATTTTAATGCACAAACAAATCAATTATTGGCGATCACTTGAATTATAAACATATTAACCTAAACAAAATTATTAATTATCTTATTAACCATGATTACAAGTACAAATTCCCTTTAAACATGCATAAAAGGCGTGATCAAGCAATAACAATAAATAATACATATCAAGCAACATAATAATAAAATAATCTCAATAAAGCATAATAATATTAGCAAGATCCTAGGCATGATATTAACAAGATTAATAACAAATACTAGCATGTCACTAAACATTAAAAAATCAAAGCTTTATCCCTAACATGGTACTAACATGATATTAAAAAGGATAGGTTGCCACCTAAACATGATACTAGCAACACATGATATTAGAAATTTTAGTTAATACCCTAAACATGATACTAGGAAGCAATAAAAACATCTTAAGATGATACTAGGAATTAAAATAATCAAAGCATGATTTCTTTATCAAAAGATCAATAAAGTAATTAAATTACTTACTTAGATGCCTCATATCTTTTTCTAATAACAAAATACACACGTTAGTAACTTCAAGGAAAATATTAAATCAAATAATTAAATTAAATAATTGAAAGGGAGATTTGGGGCCAAACCCTCAGAAATTATCAACCTTTCACGTTTAGGGTGAAGGCAATTTCGAACTTGGCTAGGTGTGTCTAGAACTAATGTATATGGAATTTTGTATTAGGGAAAGGTTTAGAAAAAGAATAGAGAGGGAATAAGCTTCTAGCTTTAGAGAGAGAAAATAGAGAGAGATGATGATTGTGAATGAATAAAAAAAATGGAGATACGACCCCTATTTATAGAAAATAGGTCGAAAACCGGTCAAAACCAAATCAAGTCCCATTCGGAATAAAATACCTCTTGTCGTGAACGACGGGAGTTAGCGTCAGACGACAAGCACCAGTGCCAGGCGACAGGCTTGTTGTCTTGCGCTGAGTCAGAAATAAAACGCACTTTCCACGCGGAATCCTCTTCTTATATGATTAAGCAGCAAATTCCGCGTTTATCAAATTAAAATTGGGTTTATGGTAAAATACTTATTTTATTCCAAGTAAAACTCTTTAAAATATAATTATCAATCCTAATTCCATTAGAATTTAGAAGGACCTTCTAGATTATTCTAGAAGATTAAAATCAATCCTAATAAATTTAGGAATAAAAATTAATAATAGGCCCTATTCTAGATCATTAGACTGCATATAAAATTCATTTCAAGCTCAATTTAGTATCTTGACCATAACTTCCTCATTATTTTTCGGAATTGGGCTTGTAATATATCGTTGGAAAGCTCTTTTCAAGCCCAATCCAACTACACTATTATTGGATCCTTATCATGAACCTAACTAAATTGGATTGGCTATTTTCATAAATAGTGTATAAAAAGAAATATTTTCAAAAACAGAAAGAGAGATATTTTGATAAAAACAACCACATCACTAGACTTTTCACACTTTCACTTCGTTCGATAATCAAATGACGTGAAAGGTATTCATAACTTGGTTTGGTTTTGGTGAGACACATTTGGGTGTTTGCAGGGGGTTATTCCCTTGGCCAGGGGTTACTTGGTCAGTCAGAGGTAACTTGATTAGGGGTTACTTGGTCAGTCTCGATAGATCAGGGGTTACTCATCGGTTAGTCATGGATTACTCAGTCAGGGGTTACTCATTGGTTAGTTATGGATTACTCAGTCAAGGGTTACTCGGTCGTGGTCAAGGGTTACTTGTATCATTGAGTGTTAGCTGTTCACTTACAAAAGTTGCTGGTAACATATAATATATATAAATGAGCATGAGTCATCCGAATATAAAAAGGTAAAATATGTAAAGGCCATAAATCTTTTTATATCTCCAATTTTTTTTTTTGTAATCCTACATTTAATTAAAATTCTGATACACAATACCATGATAAAATGGGTATATATATCTGTGAATTTGCACGGGTACTAACATGATAAAAACCATAACTAACAGTAAGCTAATTTTAGTTTCAAATTTCAGCATATATAATACATCAACTTTTAAAATCATGCAATTTGCACGGGTACTATACTAGTAACACCTTTTTGTCATCTTCGTGGTGCGACACTAGGCAAAAAATTGGAATATCAAGTGTCGTTATTTCGTGGCCTGGCTGGGAGACCTGATTTATGTATTAGTGATATAATACGATATGATATGATATGATTTAGGTAGTAAATATTTTTTTTTAACACAAAACGAAGGAAATATAATACTGTTATTTAAGGCTTAAAAACATTCAGTACAACAAAAGCATTGCTCTTCAAATCATTCGGAAAGGGAACCCAAAATAAAATACGGGTAGTAAATATCAATAGCAGTTAATACTTAATAGTTATACCTTGTATGATTTATGAACAATAAAAATATTAAATATGGCAATGTAGCAACCACTATGATATGACCTGTCCCAACGGTTTAAGCTCATGTCAAAAATAGTACTCCCTCCAAAATTTGGGGTCGAAACTCCCGCACCGTGATAAAAAATACATATTTTAAATAAAAAGAGGTATTGAATTTTTTTATTTTTTTATTTTTTTATTAAGTTCTAAAATGTTCAATCCATTTGCTTTTTTTTTAGTCCTAAAATGTTCAATCCATTTGCTTTTTTTAGTCCTAAAAACCATTACTATCACATTTTTATCAAAATTCCCCATGTAAATTTTGCATTTCTCATATACTTTTACTCTTTCTGTTTTGTATGAATTGGAACATTTTCTTTTTACACCCGTTTCATCTTTCATATTAATTACAACATTTTTATATTTGAAAAGAACCCACCATTATTTTATAATTTCTCTCTCCCATTAATCCTATTTTTACAAATATTTTATTATTTATCTTTCTTAGAGCAACTCCAACAGTGTAAAATTAGGACTAGCTTGCAATTTATGAAACTAATAAATAATTAGCTTAACCATTGGAATTGCATTACCAAATTAGCTAGGTAAAGCTATTTGCTTAGCTAAGCTAATTAGCTTAGCAAATTGTGGGAATTAAAAAAAATTAATTAAATAAAAAAATTATTGAAAATTTGCTTAACCATTGTGGGATTAATTAGCTACAAGGTAGATTAGCTTTGCAATCCTAGGTGGCATGGCAAGTTAATTTCACAATTAGCTTACCATTGGAGTTGCTCTTACCAACCGCACTTACACTACTTTTATTTTATTTTATTATTATTTCTATTTCCTACTTACAATAATCTTAAATATACTAAAATAACAACCGCTGACATCATCACTTATTAAAATTATACACATGTCAAGCTGTTGTTAAAATTTTCCCCGCCTAAATCAATTGCTGACATCATTTTTTTTACCTTAAATTATTACAATATTTTTTGTGAAGACAATTATTATTATTATTATTATTATTATTATTATTATTATTATTATTATCTGACTTCAAAATATAATTACTATCGGTTAAATAGTACACATAATACATAATTTGCTTAAGTTTATATTGTTCTTCAAAATTAATAAGATCTAAATATCATTACAAATGGCAAGTAATAATTATGTTTTTATAATTTATTTCATATTAGAGACATATATATTTATTTCAATATATTTTTTTACGTCGTGCTTCAAAATTAATAAGATCTAAATATCATTGCGCACGGGACTTATATAGTTTATATTATAAAAAATCCTATAAATTTTCTTAAATTTTGTGAACACCATGGATGGAGCATTACTTTATCTCTATATTTTTTTGCATATCCCGTGTAAATTTACCTTTTTAATGTATTTTTATTATTCTTATTTAAGTTTCTTAATTCCCATTAAATTTTACCAAAATTATATAAACTATATTAAGAGATGGAGGGAGTATTCTTTCTTTTTCTTTTTCTTTTTTTTTTTTTTGGATCATCCATGAATTTTAAGAGGTTATGATAGATTTATATTATGAGGTGATGGCTCTTATGATTTGTCAGTTTTAGCAATAAAGTGATGTGTCAATTGGTTCAGCTTCTTTTTTTTAAAAAAAAAAATTGAAGTTTCTTCATTTTTCATGGTGAGATACTTTGGCCTTGTTTGGTTGATAACATAAAATAAGAGAAGTGGAAATTCATGGGATTTGATAAATTGAGGAGTTGTTTGGTTGACACAAAAAAACTAACATAGGGGAAGTGGAACTTTATAGGAATTTCAACTTCCCACAAAACAAGGGAAGTAAATTACATATCCCTTCCTAGGTCAATTAAAATTCATGGAATTTCTTAATTCTTATATTATTAACCAAACAAATTTAGGAAATTTCTAAGAGTTTCATGAGAGAAATAATTTCCCATAAAATACAATTTTCTATGAAAAATTAATTCTCATGTCAACCAAACAAGGCCTATATATTATTCAACAATTTGTTATAAATTTGATGTTATTCCACCCAAAAATAAGACAATTTTGTACAGGACGACAATAACAAATAACCTACTACCTTGCTCAAAATGAGGAGAGAATCTTACCCACATATATATATATATATATATATATATATATATATATATATATATATATAATTATTTATTTATTTATATTATCTATGATTAATTTGGAAATTATTAAGCTCGACTTTTTAACATTTGTGCCCGCTTTCTTATTCTTATTCTCATAATCTCATGGGATAGTATCAAGTATCAACAATATGTCAATATCCGAATCATTGAAATTGAGTCCGAAAAATCAAACCAGAAATAAGGTAATTGAACCAAAATTTAGAGAAATGAACAAAACTAATCTTTTATACAGTTTATCATATCTTTCGAGTTTAATTCAAAACTTACGATAATAATTTAAGGCGACAAAGATTAATTTGGTATGCAAATTTCTTGAAAATTTATATTCCTCTGTAAGTACTGGAAATGCAAATTCCTTTATGTTAAAGGACCAAATCAACCGTCTTTTAGAAAAAAAGGATCAAATCAATCAAAAGCTTAAATTGATGGTTGAGGTCAAGGAATATGTTTTATACTCTATCACCCGTCTTCACATGAAAGGTCCTTTGGGTTTGAAATGTGGATGTAACACAAGCACTCCCATACCCGGCGCAAATTAATTCCAATTTGAAAGATGGATGGATGAGATTCAAACCCATGACCTTTATGTCACCTTGCTTTGATACCATGATAAATTTCGAGAGAATATGAAATGGGCATGGGTAACCCGAACAAGGAGGAGGAGAGTTTGGTCCACAAACTAGGCTTAAGAGCTTCCATACTAAAACCAATTGGCAATAGCAGGAGTTACTCCTCTACCTTATAAAGTGAAACCACATCTTCTCTTTCTGCAATGTGGGACACTCACAAGTGGGCTACAATGGGTTTCAACACCCCCCCTTCACTTGTGAGTATCCTTAGAATTAGAGCACACCAGAAGGTACAATATAAATCCTCTTTGGAATGAACATCCAATAGAGGCCCTTTAATCAGTGGTTTGACAAATACCCAGTTATGAACGGCCCAACAAACTTGGGCTTTGATACCATGATAAATGACCAACTCGACCAAAAGGTTAAGCTGATGGTTGAGGCACGGGAATATGTTTTATACTCTATCACTTTGAAGTTTAATGAGAAGTTCCAGTTACCAAGGTCTCTCTAGGTAATTAAATTTCCCCATTTTGTAGGAAGTGAAATGAATTTGTCAAAAAAAAAAAAACCTTAAGAATTGCAATTTCAATCCTTTTTTTTTTTTTTTTTTTTTGTCAACCAAACAACATCCAAAATAAATTACCAGGGTTTTAAATATAATGAAGAGTTTCCAAGTAAATTTAACATTACGTATTATAGCTAACTAAAATCATGTCGATGAAGAGTTTTCTAAAGTAACTAAACATTCACTACAAAAAAAATGAGAATAGACAACACTTAAGATTGCAACACTTACAGAAATGTTACTCTTAATAATCTAACGCAACAATATTTATTTGTTACCTTGAACTAAAGTAACGGAAAAAAAAGTGTTACTCTAGACTATATAAGGCAAAAGTTGCTTAAAGTGTTACCTTTTTCTTGTCTAAGACAACAAATATAATAATTGTTACATGAAAAGATAACAATAACAAAACTATTGTTTGAAAATGTAATATTAATATCTATGTTGCCATCTATAGCAACATTTATATATGTGTGTGTGTGTATATATATATATATATAGCAAGTTTGGTAGAGCCGGTGGGAAACTCAAAAGTCACAAGTTCGAGCCCTACCAACTACTAAATGTTTGGGAGTGACAACATTTAGAAACATTTTTTAATTATCTCCTTAGATGGCAACATTTTTCATTTGTTGTTTTTGTAAAAGTGTTGCCTTATGTATCATTTTACCTTGGCTTTCAAAATTGTTGCCTTTGAATAAAAATGTGTTGCCTTATGAATAGACAACGGGGGCATAAATTACGCCTCATATGTGTTGCCTTAGCTACAAGGCAACACTTTTTTATATTAGGCAATGGTTTTCCATTGTTACCTTTGCTTTATTTTGTTGTAGTGATTATTACAATTCAATTTGGTAAGAAAAAAAATGATGCACATAAGATGACACATGTCGTAATTGTGACACACTACTGACACCACATCATAAAGAAGGGTAGCACATGTCATTAATATGTTGGCTCTATATATTGTACGGAATATTCTTATTTTATCTATGGAACTCTCTCTATTCCTAAATAATTAAGATTTGAATACACAATTTGCATCATTACTATCTACAATTTTTTTGATTGAGAAAGATCACTACTACAATATTTACAATTGTATACAGTTAAAAAAAATAAAAAGCCAATGTAAATACTTCCTCCGTTAAATGTTGTGCAACTTTGGGATATTATTTGTGAGATATAAAATATTCCAAAGTTGTACATAACATTTAACAGAGGCAGTAACAAGTCAAAATTAGCATTCTTAACGTTTTCTTCATACTCGTCCTTTTCGAATGGAACGTGATGCTAGCATTCAAAATATTCCAAACTTTGGGATACTAGCATTCTTAACGTTTTCTTCATACTCGTCCTTTTCGAATGGAACGTGATGCTTCAACTACCCTCACGGGTCATGCACTAATGCTCATGCATCTCATCACTCATGTCATGGGCGTTGGGGTGAACGAATTTTATGATATCATCGATGGTTTTTTCTACCGTCGAAAAATAGATGTTTTCTTAAGCTGTGAAAATAGAGTATTACTCCCCCATCCATCCGTGTTTTAATAAGTGTTATACTTTAACCAAACACGCATGTTGAGACACATTTTTAACCATCAATTTATCTAATTATATATTAGAAAAATCATATGAAATTTTATAATATGAAAGTGTACATAATAACGAATCCAATAATGTCTTATTCAACAACATTTGTTTTTATTTATTTTTTATATATTAGTAAAATAATCAAGTCAAAGTCATTATGTGAATAATAAAAAAAAATCAAATTGTAACACTTATTAAAATACGGAGAGAGTAATAAGTGTATTAATCAAACTGATATACTATCTTGTTTTTTAACAAGTGCTTTATTTTGACTGATAATATTTTTTAATTAGCAACTATAGAAATTAGGAAAAAAAAAATATTTAGAAACTTTAAAGTCAGACGAATCTTACAATTACAAACATGACCTTATTGGTTTAGAACAAAGGGATACCTAACAGCATAAACCCTCTTTATTTTCAAATAAAAAAAAAAAAACATAAACCCTCTTAATTTAATTTGTGCTCATCACCCAGTGATCGATGCACTTATTTAATAATGGAGGGGGATTTCTTATCTTACTATCTTAGACCAAACATTTAGATCTTAGGTACCAAATTAATTCATAATCTTCTCCAAATCCATAATAAAGTTATCAATGTAACCCTTCATAAATCCTTGGCTAGCCATAATTTGTCTCCACTTAGCATGATTATTTTTAATTACACACCCCACTTCACTCTTCTCATCCATCACTAACTTAATAGCATTACACAAACTTTCCTTAGACACCCACCCATTCTCTGCCTTCTCCACCTCCACAGCCACCTTCAGCTCCCCTGCCATCAACCTTGTGTTCAATATTTGGTCACCCAATTGCGGCACCAACACTATCTGACTCGCCGCCATCAAACTCTCCCACATGGAACCGAACCCACAATGGTTCACAAAGCACCCTACTGAAGGGTGTGCTAGTATTTGAGGCTGTTGCACCCACCCACCATGCACCACACCCCTATCTCCTACTCTTTCCTTGAACCCCTCGGGGAGCGCCTCCTCGATGGTGCCGCACCCCTTGGGTGGCTTCAAGGCCACTAAGAAGGGTAGTTTTGTCATTTCAAACCCTAGGAGTAGCTCCTGGAACTGATCCCTTTCAAGGATGAACTGACTCCCAAAGGCACAGAACACAACCGAGCCCGGCCCGAACCCGCACAACCAGTCGGCCCATTGGGCTTCAAGTGGGTTGTTACTATTGTCATTTTCAGGAAGTACCGGGCCGGTGAGGATCACGGGCTTGTTGTATTGGGCCGACACGTAATCACAAAAGTTGCCTTCAATCTCACGGCAGGTTCTAATGGCAATGGCGTCACATGATTTCAATGCAGTTGTAATTCGTTCGTAAAAGGTGAAACCGCTTCCATAATCCTCCCCTAAGAAGAGCAAGCTATGGGCCTCAGGCCCGTGCAAGACAACATTAGAGGAGGGGTAGCCCGGAGGAGGCCGGGCTACGTCCTCCTCAGTAAGAGGTCGATCCCGGGCCAGGTTACGGGCCGGGACCAAAGCGATCGCGAGGGATGCAGCGCAAACCACATTATAATTAACGGACTTAATCCCGAGCTTAGCGGCGATCTCAGATGCCCAATGGGCGATATCGTAAAAAAAGAGGTGGGGTTTGGGGCTAAGGCCTATGATCACGCTCTCGACCTCAGGACGAGTGAGGTCAAGAGCGGTGGCAAGATGGCCGGTAAGATTAAGGTGGATGTCGGAGGCGGTTTCGGCCCCGAAAGGAAGAGGGTGGACGTGAGGGACCGTGATAGGGTGAAGGGTGATAAGATTTGGGTAAAGCACCAAATGTTGTAACTGAATCTTGGCTTTGTTGGGTAAAAAGAATGTGATTTTGTGGCCTCTGTCGGCAAGTTTGTTAGCAAGGTGAAGAAAAGGAGTCATATGACCCACGGCAAACCATGGAAACATCACAATGTGGAGTTGTTTAACCATTTTTTTTTTTTTATTTATTTTTTTTTTCTAAAATCTCTTGCAATTATGTTTATACGGGAAAAAAAGGAGTACAAAAAAGGGAGATACCTTCGACTCTATTTATGGAGTGTAAGGTGGAGGGAGGTTTATCCTTTTTCACTCACATTAATCGGTAAATGGTTGGAAATAAATTTAATGTTCAACTAGCATAGTGCCCGTGCGATGCACGAATTATAAATCAAATTATTAAACCCGTAGGAAAAATAAAAACAAAGGTAATTCATTTACTATTAAAGGACTT
The DNA here is from genome assembly GCF_001683475.1 of Chenopodium quinoa. NCBI lineage: Eukaryota > Viridiplantae > Streptophyta > Magnoliopsida > Caryophyllales > Amaranthaceae > Chenopodium > Chenopodium quinoa. The sequence continues at coordinate 1,651,003 of NW_018743906.1, read as the reverse complement.
GTATTAATGGTCAATAAAAAAAATTAAAGGAACGTTATTTGAATAGTATTTTATGTTATTTAAATTTCTTTTAATTTTTTATAATATGTTTTATTAATTGAAAAATAATTGAATAATACTCCACATAGCTATATAAGTGTGGACTAATTTATTTATATCTCCCGTTGAGAAAAAACTAAAATTTTCTTATTATACCATCCGCATCAGTAGCTACAATCAATCTAATATATACATGTTTTATTTACCCGTCGCACTCATTAAATCTATAGACACAATAATAACCTTATATTTGACCTATCAGAACATATATTTTCCTAAGTTAAGCATTGTGCCAAAAACTATATATTATATAATAGTCATATATATAACCAACAGCTGATTAAATATAGTATACGACACAAATACTTCGTATATAGGTATGGATACTGATAATTTTATATAAATAAAATATACGGAGTATATATTACTAAGATTTATCCCTACCTTAATTATAAAAAGGTTAACAAAACTCTTATAATAGTGCATGGACATTTATATATCTAAAATGTTCTTTTTACATATATTTTCCCCCATTTAATTTTAAATGCCTTAAAATTGTCTCTTGAATTCGCTAAATTGATTTAAAAGGTTATGTTTATTTCAATATTTAAAGCCATTTACTATTTTCATTTCCTTTTGTTTTAATTTTTCTATTTAGAATTTATTAGACTATTAGGTTTCAAGATCGAAGTCAATATTTTTTTACCGCACAATCACTAAATCAAAGTCGCTCAACTAAAGTTTTGGACATTGCATAGCTACACAACATCCAACACATTTAATGATTACATGCAAATAATTTTAATAAAACTACGCATTCGATATAAGTTATTAAACAATTTAACTATATATACATTTTGATAGGTTTATATCTTTCATATTAACAAAAATTTACAAATGTTATTATCATATTGTAGGGAATAGTTTCAAGCCTTAAAATCCCACTAGCTTGAACCCCACTGTGATCATACACTAAAGTACGGTGGCGTCCAAAAGGGAATAAGATAGAGCAAAAGAGTCGCCAACAAGTTTTTAAGGAACTTGTAAACCGTTCACGAGGTGAAGGTTACACCCCTTAACGATCCAAGAGATCGTCAACTCCATAAGGTCATGAACCAAATAAGGGTTCGGGGATGAAGGTGCAAATCCAACCTAAAAGAGATTGAACCTGCCCTAATAATAGGCCTCTACTTTATTTTGCTCGTATTCATGTGCGCTTTCTGATTAACATACAATCAATATATCAACCCTAAACCTGTTTAATCTATGTTGGTTGAATATAAATGCACAAATAAACTATTATTGGCGATCACTTGAATTATAATCACAATTAACCTAAAAAGATTATTAAATTATCTTATCAAGCGTGATTGCAAATACCAATTCCCTTTAACCTGTAATAAAAGGTGATCAAGCAATAACAATATAAAATAATATGCATATCAAGCAACACAATAAATAATAATCAATTAATCATAATAAATATAAATATTAGGAAGAACATAGGAAGCATCGTACTTTTAAGCATACTTAATATTAAAGATACCCTAGACATGATACTAGGAATCATCAAAATAACAATCTAAGCATGATTTCTACATCATGAAATCAATTAAACCATTAAAGTACTTACTTTGATGCCTCGTACCTCTTTCTAATTACAAAATACACGCGTTAGTAACTTCAAGGAAAATAATAATCAAAACAATTAAATTAAATAACTGAAATAGAGATTTGGGACCAAACCCTCAGAAATTAAAACCTTTCACGTCTAGGGCGAAGGCAACTTCGAATATGGCTAGGTGTTTCTAGATCTTGTGAATGCGGAATTTTGTATGAAAAAGTAAAGTTTAGAAAAAAATGCTAAAAGATTAATGTTATTGAAAATTGATGAATGAATGATAAAGATGAAGAGAAGAGAGTTGATGAATGAAAAGAATTGATTATTGGTAATTCATAAAGTGATTGTTGATGATAGATGATTGTAGATGATTAATGAAACGGAGTTTTTGATACGATATTTATAGAGAAAATCATCCAAAAAAGATAATTTATCAAACCAGAGTCTGAAAACCACAAAACTAACTTGGCGCCAGCCCTGGCTCATTGGCGCCAGGACCAGTGGCTAGAGCCAGGCGCCAATGGCTGGCGTCTGGCGCCAATCCTGATTCCAGGCGCCAAGGCTTGGGGTTGGACGCCAATTTGGATTTCAACGTGTTTTCGAAAATCTGATAAATTTCCTGTACTGGAAGATAAAATAATATAATTTCAGTCGAAAATGCTATTTGATCTAATTAAAACTCTGAAGAATCCTAATTGAATTAAGAATGATAAGACCTTCTAGAATGTTCTAGAAGACCAAAACCTTTCCTAATTACATTAGGAATGATAAATCATATTAGGCCCTCCCCTAGATCATTGGGCCGTACTTAAAGCTCAAACTGGGCCCAGTTTAGTAAATTGGCCATAAATTCCTCAATATTCATCGGAATTGGGCTTATAATATATCGTTAGAAAGGTCTTTGCAAGCCCCATACAACTACATCACTATTGGACCCATATCATGGACCAACCAAACTATATTGGCTGTTTTCTTAAAATAAAGTTTTCAAAAATAGAGAGAAGAGAAAAGAAAAGAAATAAAACTTTCCGCAACACTAGACCTTTCCACACTTTCGTTTCATTTGATTATGATTCAACGTGAAAGACACTCATCACTGGGTTTGGTTTTGGGGAGACACAAATGGGTGTCTACAGAAGCCCCCACTTTGACTGAGTTTGGATAAACGCAAGTTTCGAAAACGAAAGTCAAAGTATCGATAGGGACGGAGAATGATTCAGAACGTTCTGCGATCCTAAATCAATCTTATAACGCCGATACCTGCAAAACTAGCATTAGTTAAACAGATAGAAGAGTTAAGAAACACGTATCTTGCACCGTCGAGCACACGTCTCTGAAAGTAACCGATTGCTGCTGTATTGTTGCTGCTGTTGTTTTGATGACCTTCCGCAAGCTAGAGAATGCCATCCCGCTTGAAAACCGCTACACCTGTAACTGCTTCCAAATTAGAATATTGTTTCGCCTGAAACTACCTTCTCCGCTGTGATAATATTCCACGTCCAAGGGAATATCATCGAAATTATTTCTCTTGAAATAATTCTCATCCGCATTATGATCATCTTCTATGCCTCAGGAACTATGATCGAAGACAATTTCGCCCGAAATTACCTTCAGTTGTTTGTGACAACTTTCCGCAAGCTAGGGAATGATGTCGAAGACATCTTCTCTTGAAGTCACCCTCATTTGATGCGATAATTTCCCAAAGGAAAATACCGAAGATCCACGCCTGTCGATCTTTAAAAGTTCGCCTGAACTTGCCTTTTGCTATGCCTGTATGTCGGCGCTCTTTGCTCTTGAACCTGTGTGTCGGTGCCTTTTGCTAATGAACCTGTATGTCGGTGCTTTTTGCTAATGAGCCAATGCTTAGGCGCTTTAAGCTTAGTGAGACGATCTTTTTATCAGGTCGATCACTTTATGTAATCAAGTCGATTACCTAATCATGTCAAATTGCTTAGAGGGGCTAACTGGCGTACCAAAGAACCCAAAATATATTGCAGAAGGCTAGCACAACCCCAACAGGTGACTGGCTGCTTTGGCGTCGCTGAAAATCAATCAGCGCCATCCTTACGGCATTAGCGCCATGCGCTGAAATTGGCGTCTGGTGCCAAGCACAGAAAGTGACGCCAATGCCTAGGGACTGGTGCCAGCACGGGAATCACTTTAAATTCCCGTTTTCAGTTCATTTCGTGCTCTGGTTTGTCGCGAACGCTGCTCGAAAGAAGTCGAAACTTCAATTGATCGTTGCTAATTCGTTTCTCAACCGAATTCGCTCAAATTTGTTGCAAATCAAAGCTCTTCTCATCCATATTCCCGATCTATGTAAGTTTTCCTCCAACTCACACCGGTTTTTATGAATTCTTGACATGTTCATTCACGAATTTCATGAAAATTCGAAACTTATGATGCTCAATTTGCTTTTTTTTTTTTATCAAGTTTTATGTCATGAAATTGCTTGTTTATGTTTGTATATTTCCTTGGGAGTAATTTGAGACTCGTTTGACTCAATTTGGTGAAGAAATGAGCAATCCGCCGTTGTTAGACCTCCTAAGGTCGTGAAGAACAATGTGACCCATTCTTGATGTTTCTGCTAGCAATTCTTGTTCAATTTTTCACAATAATCACTATAGTGTTGCAAGAAATTGTTTGATTGCTTGAAAAAATGTTGTCATGCTCAATTTGAATTTGTGCGCTGTTTTAGTACTACGTACTCTGTTTTTGCGAATATAGTATCATGCGGCTAGGCAAACCTTTAGATACTATAGAACCTTGATTTATGATGATTTTGCACAATGTAGCATGGCTAGACAACGAGGCTCAGGTTCACGGTCCCGAAACACTAGACGGGAGCATGAGCCCGTGGAGGACGACACCACACCGTCCACTTCGCTTGGTCAGTTCCCAGAGTGGGATAAGCAGACCTTGTTCTTTGCCCCTGTCCACCACATTTCTGAGAGGGTGAGACGGGGAACCGAGCCTGGGAGGACACGACATCACGGCTCTGGCTGTGATGGTCTGGCAATTTATATAGGATGCATATCGCCAGAGATCGAGAGACAAGACTCCTATGGGAGTCGTGCGGACTGGTTGCCCTGTTCGAGACCTCCGAGGCTATGGTCGCCTCTAGCGGGGGTCACCACATAGTACGCGCTCTGGTGGAGTTCTTTTGGGACACCACCAACACCTTTCATTTTCCATGGGGTGAGATGATGGTCACTCCTACAGACTTCAGTCTCATCACAGGACTGGAGTTCTCTTCTGTGCCGCTGCCATTTGACGGCGGTATCGACGTCTTTTCTCCAGAGGTCGAGGAACTGTTGGGGCCGATTGCTGTTCGGGCCCGAGCTGAGGTCGAGACGACTCAGTTCAGTGCTAGGGGGATTCGCCGCTCGACGCTGGCAGCAGCTCTTGATGACGATGCGACCACCCGAGAGCAGCGGGTGCACATCTTTGTGCTGATGTTGTTGTCAGGGACATTCTCCCCTGACAGGGGTAGTAGGGCGTTGCTTTACTATCTCCCTGCTATTCGCGATCTCCGGCGGATCGGGACTTATGACTGGGCCAGCTTGGCCTATACTGACTTCGTTCGCGCACTGAGGGACTCGTGTCGCCACCGGTCCTTTAGGACAAATGTTGCTTTGTCTGCTTTCTGGAAAGTCGTAGAGGTAAACATTATTCCCTATAAAGTTTAGCCCTATGTGTTAGGCAGCATTTACTCATGCTTTAGCTTTTTGTAGATCTGGTTCTATGAATACTTTCCTTCCATTGCGCCGGCGAGACCATCGCCGAGGGGGTATCCGGTGAGCGCCTGTTAGGGCGGCCACCATGTGGACCCGTCTACTGCACGTGTCCGGAGTCGGGTCATCTCGGTACGATTTTTAGTGTTTATCTTGCCCTTCTGCGACGTTTTAGACATGTTCTTACCCGATTGGTATTTTTATAGGGACCTGAGGTAGTATACCGACCATGGGGTGGTTGGACAGTCCCTGGATTAGTTGCATAGTACTCTGCTGAGCGCCGTTACTTTCTGGGGACCTACGGAGCTGTTGTGTACTTAGGAGAGAGAGTCGCCAGACAACACTCTTCCAATGCTTTTGTTGTTCCTGCTCCTCCACCACGCCACATGTTCAACGAGAGAGAGTTGTTGAGCATGGCTGAGGAGCCTGGTTCTCTTTGGCGGTCCCATGTGATCCTTGGGCGGAGTTATGCTGAGGATCTACTTCCTTTGTTGGCTCCAGCCCCCGTGCCGGCCGAGGATGTGAGGGTAAGATTCTTAACTTTTTGTTTTTCGCTGAGTAGCCCCCAAGTAATACCTTACTGATTTCTTTCTGTTTCATCAGGATGGTCCCACTGAGTTTGTGCCACCCCGTATGTCCATCCACTACCAGGGGATGTACGGGCCGATCGAGGAGATGATTTCTCCGGCTCCTGAGGGCGAGCGCTTCGTGGAGCGATCGATTCCTCGTCACCGGACCAGGGTAAGTCTAGCTCTAATTCAGAATCTTGTATTCAGTTATTGTGTATTTTTATTGACTTAACTTTCCTTGACAGTTCTCACGCGAGGTGGTTTCGGCTATGGCACGATGCCTAGATGCCTTCCGGAGCCAACTTGTCCGGATGAGGAATGCGGTTACCTGTCGTCGAGACGACGCTGTCCGAGAGGTAACTTTTCTTTACTTATTGTTTCTGCACTATGCTTTAGTTTTCACCTTGTTTCTGATTTAATTCTTTTTGCAGGGTCAGCCGATTGCTTCTCACACCCGTACGAGGCCTGAGGGGCGGAGAGAGCCGGCGAGGTCTAGCTTGAGACGTCGTCGCACTTCGTCAGGAGGTAGAGGTGGCTGTTCCGAGGCTGCTCGAGCCGACGTTGCTGAGGGCTCAGGGTCTTCTTCTGAGGATGCTCCTGCTGCACCGGTGGGAGAGGCTACCTCGGCTTTCAGAGGTGGTGGGATGTACGAGGTTGGCTCGTCATCGCAACATCCTCCGCGGTCTCAGCCTCAGGTTGACCTTGGCTGGAGCGGTCCTGTTTTGAGTTTCCCTCCTCCTACGGAGACTGGAGCTGGTGCTGAGGCCGGAGCTGGTGGAGAGGTGACTCCTCAGACGGCGCAGTTTTATGGCATGATGGGTCTACGTCCTCCGGCGCCGTAGTTCATTTCTGTATATGTATTTTATTTTGACTTTTTATAGAACTTTGCCTTTGTCTTGTTATTTAGACACTTTGTTCTGTATTATCTATTATTATGTTAGTGTATATTAGTGTGTGCAAATGTGATAACAATTTTGCGCAAAAATTCCGTCATTTTCATTATTGATGGAGGGTATTATCCGACTCCCCCCAAAAGAAAAAATAAAAAGGAAAAATAAAACGGAGAGAAGGCTAATTTTTGAATTTTAATATAAAATCCAAAAAAGGAAATAAAAAAATTAACTAAAAATAATTGCTATATTTAATAATTAAGAAAAGGATAGAAAGATATTTAGAAGAAATTAAAACAGGGCCATAAAGTCATTAACCGACTCTAATTTAAAATCAGAACGCAAATTGAGCACGCGCGGCTGTCCTGCTGACTTGGCGCCAGCCTGTGGCGCGTGGCGCCAGGCGCTATTGCTAGCGTGTGGCGCCAAAAGCTGTTGTGTGACGCCAATATCGGGGTTTTGACGCCAGTCGACGCTGACTCCGTATTTCATTCAGATTGAAAATCCTCGTAATTTGTGTATAAATAGCCCCCTGCTCAGCCGATACTTCACATAATTCCAGCAAAAAAAAAATTATTCTTCTCTTTAGAAAAAATAATAATCATGTCTTTAGCCACTAAAACCTTCACCTAATATTCTCATGAATGGTGTCGATCTCTCAATGCTAGAGAAATAAAAGAATTGGATTTATTTCACTTGGGGGGAATATATGGCATTAAAGGGGTAGATCTAGACATAGACTTCATACATACCGCTTTAGAATATTGGAACATTGATACACATTGTTTTAGAATAGGGTATGATGAAATTATCCCTTTGCCAGAGGAATTTGGTGCTATTTTAGGCTTCCCTGCAATAGACTTGGTAGTAATCCCTAGAGTAGATGCATATTACTATAAGGATTTTGAGCGCTTTTTTAACTTGAAGGAAAGGGATTTATCAAAAATAGTAGATGGCAATGTGGTGAATTTAAAAGAATTCGCACGCTATTATTTTGATAAATCGCTTTCTGAATCTTTTCACATATATAGAAGAAGGGCGTTCTTATTCTGCATGCTTAATCAATATTGTCTTAGTAGTGGTAAAATTAATGAGGGTCAATCAATTATAACCACTGTGCTTGAACAAATTGAATCAGGGAGAAATCCAATGCCTTTAATAGTTGGAGAGACTATGATTAGTCTAGATGAGTTGAAAAGGGACCCAAAAGCACCTCTTCGCGGTTCTCCAATTTTATTACAGGTAGAAAAATAATATTTTTAATTACAGAAATCAAAAAATATATTTTTGTATTGTAATATTAATTTATTTGCATTGGAATTATTTTTTCAGATGTGGCTAATGGAAAGGCTAGGATTAATTAGCCCTCCGGACGACATTGAAAGTTATACGCCCACTTGCTTTGTGAGAAGAAAGAAGCGCATCCCTAAAATTGGGCGCCATGGGTGGAAGAAAGTCTTTGAATCACGTGATTTCACTATCAAGTGGGTCATCCCATGGTGGAAAATAAAAAGGATGGTTGGTGTTAACAAGCAACCTTTCTGTCGTCTTCCAAGCTTGTCTCGCATGACATATTATTACCTCTGCAGAGTAAAGAGACAATATGGCTTGCTTCAAAATATTCCTTCCGCGGATCTTCGTCCTCCCTATGAGTATCCCATATCTCAAGAAGTAGATAAATTTGACACTTACTGGAGCGCTAGACCTTTATGGGAAGTGATTACCCAAAAGGTTCCTCCTTCTTTACCTAATGATGTAAAGAAGTGGTTGTTGAAGAAGTCTTCAATTGATCAGGGTAGAACCGATGTGAAGAATCGTCTAGGTGACAGGGTGACACCGGCCAAGGAACGCTTAGGTGCAAGAATTGAGTTCAAGACACCTACAATGCCTAAGAAGAAGAATACTACTAAAGACAAGGGGAAAAGGAAATCTACAGACAAGAAGGCTTGGGTGGAAAAGAAGCATGGGGTGCTAGCTGAAGGAGAAACGATCTATTCTAAAATTGAATGTAGGTCCTCTAAAGGATGCCTACTGGCTAAAGTAATGGATGAAGAGGAGGAGGCAGAAAAGAATTGGAAAAGAGCAAAGAAGGAGAAGAAAGACTAGACCATTGCTTAGCTTTAGATTTATTAGATTCTTAATTTTTATTTAAAGTTAATTAATTTCAGCCTTATTTAAATTCCATTAACAATGCAATTTTATTTCATTAATGAAATTTCAGCTTTAAATTAAATTGTTACTTTAAATTTATTTTATTAAAGCAATGAAAAAAACCGAAAAAAAAATTACTTTTCGGAAACCTTTCGAGTACGAAAGTCGAAAATTTTCCGAAAACACCGAAATTCGCCCAGATTTTACGACTGAATTGGCGTCAGTAATTGCATATTGGCGCCAGCTATTGAGGTCTGGTGCCAGGCGCCAATACCGTCGTCTGGCGCTAATGGCTTTTGGCTGGCGCTAGACTCTGTTCTGTGACGCCAGTTGCTTTTCCGACTTTTGTTGACTTTTTGTTGATTCTGGAATGCGAAGATGTCAAAAAATAAAGTGGCCGCACCCGTAATGGGTTTCCTACGTATCCTTTCCTAAGGAATCAGGCCAAACGTAGCTCTCTTGAGTGTCCTACTCAAGTAATTATGGGTAGTATTTTTTAAGTTGATCAAGATTGGTCATGTTTGAGAATTCATTGCCATCCATGTCAGTTAATTTTGCTGCACCACCTGACAGGATTGTTTTGACAATGTAGGGGCCAGACCAATTAGGTCTAAACTTTCCCCTTGGATCTAAAACATTTTTCCTTAGCGCTTTTAATACCAAATCTCTTACTTTGATATTTCTTGTCTTGACCTTCTTATTAAAATGTCTAGCCATACGAGTTTGATAGCACTGAGTGTGATGTAGAGCTTCTAGTCGTTTTTCATCGAGTAGGATCAATTCTTCATATCGTGCCCTAGTCCATTCGACTTCATCGAGTTTACTCTCTAGCGTAATACGTAGAGATGGTATTTCTAGTTCGACAGGTTGTACGTCATCCATTCCATATACCAAAGAAAATGGTGTATTTCCTGTTGACGTACGGATTGACGTGCGATAACCCCACAATGCAAAGTGAAGTTTGTCAGGCCAATCCTTATAATTTTCTGTCATTTTCTCGATGATAGTCTTTAAATTCTTATTAGCTCCCTCGACTGCTCCGTTTGCTTGAGGTCTATAAGGGGATGAATGATGATGTTGGATACCATATTTATGTAGCAATTCTTCACATTCGGCTTGAAAGTGAGTTCCATTGTCACTTATCATTTCATGTGGGACTCCATATCGACAAATGATATTTCTCTCGATAAAGAGTGCTACATGTTTTGCGGTGAGTTTAGCATATGACTGTGCTTCAACCCACTTCGTAAAGTAATCAATTGCTACTAGAATAAATTCATGGCCTCCTGTCCCTGGAGGAGCGATCTTGCCAATTATGTCAATTCCCCATGTAGAAAATGGCCATGGTGATGTGTAGGTGTAGAGAAAAGATGGGGGAACGTGTTGTAGATTGGCATAAATTTGACACTTAGGGCATCTTTTTACATATTGATGGCAGTCCCTATTCATATATGGTAGTCCAATAATACCCTTCTCGCATTATTTTCTGGACTAACATTTTGCCATTTATATGAGTTCCACAAATTCCTTCGTGGACCATTCTCATTATTCTTTGTGCATCCACTTTCCCTACACATAGGAGAGCTCGACCTTTAGGTACCCTTTTATGTAGCTCGTTGTCTATGAGTACATATTGAGAAGCCAAAAGTCTCAAGGCTCGTTTTGCTCTTTTGTCAACATGAGGAGGGTATTCTCCCTTGGTGACATAGTTTAGAATGTCTGTATACCATGATTCTTCTTCTTGTTCTTCATCTTCGTCTTGGACTGGGTCGTCGTCTTCTATAGCCTGTATATATGTTGGTTTGTGCCTTTTTTCGATAGTTAGAGGCATTTGCTCGATATCCGTGGGAATCCTAACCATTGAGGCTAATCTTGCCAAGGCATCAGCAAATTGATTTTCTTCTCTAGGTAGATATGTGTATTCTACCTTCTCTAACTGATCGGTAAGGGTTTCCAGATAAGTTTGGTAAGGGGCTAGGCTTTCGCTCCTAACTTTCCACCTTTTAGATATTTGATTGATAATCAGAGAGGAATCTCCGAATATCCTTAACTTCTTTACTCCCAATGCCAGGGCTGTTTCAAGGCCTACCACACATGCTTCATATTCAGCAGCATTGTTGGTAACGTCGAAATCAAGCTTTATTGAGATTGGGACGTATTCTTCTTTAGGTGATACTAGTAGCACTCCGACACCACATCCCTTTTGGTTTGAGGCTCCGTCAAAATACAAGGTCCAAGTATCATCTTCGGTGACCATCAAATCTTCATCTGGAAATTCATTGTCCTGTATTGGTGTCGAGTCTTCTATTGGAAAATCTGCCAGAAAGTCTGACACCACGGATCCTTTAATAGCTTTTTGTGGCATAAACCGCACATCGAACTGGGCTAAGTTGACTATCCATCTTGAAATACGTCCATTGAGTGTTGATTTCTCGAACAAATATTTGAGTGGATCCAATCGAGATACTACCAAAACGGTATGCACCAACATGTAATGTCTCAACTTAGTCGTGGCCCACACCAAAGCGAGGCACAATTTCTCGAGTGGTGTATAGCGTGTTTCGTATTCGAGCATCTTCTTACTTAAGTAATAGATTGCATTCTCTTTGTTTTCTATCTCTTGTGCTAGCATGGCTCCCATTGCCTCTTTGGTAACCGTTAAATATAACCTAAGAGGTATTCCGGGAAGTGCTGGCGCTAATACGGGAGGATTTGCGAGATAGGATTTGATCCGGTTAAAGGCTTCTTGACATTCGTCATCCCATATTACTGGTACATTCTTCTTGAGATTTTTGAAGATTGGTTCGCATATCGTTGTTAATTTTGATATGAACCTACTTATGTATTGCAACCGGCCAATGAATCCTCGAATCTGTTTCTCGGTCTTGGGCGGTGGCATTGACATGATTGCTTTAATCTTGGTTGGATCTATCTCTATTCCTCTAGAGCTTATGACATACCCTAAGAGCTTGCCTGAGGTGACTCCAAAAGCACATTTTGATGGATTCAACCTCATATTGTATTTTCTTAGCCTTTCGAAAAATTTCCTTAAGGCTACTTGATGGCCTGGACGGTTCTTTGATTTCACAATCATGTCGTCGACATATACTTCGACTTCTTTGTGCATCATGTCATGGAGCAAGGCAGTTGCTGCACGTTGGTAAGTAGCACCTGCGTTTTTCAACCCAAATGGCATTACCGTGTAACAGTAAGTGCCCCATGGTGTGATAAAAGTTTTCTTCTCCATGTCTTCTTCCGCCATGAGAATCTGATTGTACCCTGCGTATCCGTCCATGAATGAGAGAAGCGCGTGATTTGCTGTGTTGTCTACCAAAATATCGATGTGTGGCAAAGGGAAGTCGTCCTTTGGACTTGCCTTATTTAGATCTCGATAGTCGACACACATCCTTACCCTTCCGTCTTTCTTTGGAACTGGGACGACGTTGGCGACCCATTCGGGGTATTTGGATACCTTGATGAAACCTGCAATTATTTGTTTTTGAACTTCTTCTTTTATGTTAAGTGCTACGTCGGGTTTCATTCGACGTAACTTTTGTTTTACAGGTTTCATTCCTGGGATTAATGGTATAGTGTGTTGAGCTATTTCTCTGTTAATGCCTGGCATATCTTCGTATGACCAAGCAAATACATCGATAAATTCTTTAAGCAAGTTAATTAAATCGGTTCTTTCTTGTTTATTCAATGTTAGTCCGATTTTAACTTCTCTTTTATGAGTTGAATCATTTGAGATGTCAACTGTTTCAGTCTCTTCAATTACTGGTGTTTTCTTTTCAAGTGTTTCCATTGCTTTAATAAATTCTTTATCTTTTTCATCGTTAGCTAAGCAATGTTCGTCATCTTGGGTTAGGGAAGAACACGAGAAGTAAGGAGAATGAGCGATATTATTATACTCTGAGATCATTACATCAAAGAGTGATATGTCCTCAGGGACTGGATCACTAACTATCCTAGGAGAAGAAATAGGAAGGGTAGGCGTTATAGCTAAAGACTTAGAAGATTCTAAAGGGAAAGACTCAGACTCTGACTCAGACTCTGACTCTGACGATTCTTCAAACATCGGCCCTTGTCCTGTCGTGATCGATATCTTCCTTCCACTCGGAGTAGTCACCTTGATAGTCTTGCGCCACCCTTGCAGTGATCCTTCAGCTGGAGTAATTAGCTTTGAGGGGTCGAAGTTTTCGCTTTGTAGGACCGTTTGAATGAGTGAGGAGTTATCTTCCTCATAAACAGGCTCATTCTTTTCTCGCCCAAACAGTAATCCCATGACGTTAAAGTCAAAGCATGGGGGTGCTTTCTCCTTATGGACAGGAGTTGGGATTTCGTCAATGAAGTAGAAATCCAAGAAAATCTCGAATCCTGGTTGACGTATGCCATTTACGACAAATGGTTCGGGAAATTCATGGCATGGATAGTCCTCTCCTTCTTTTATAAACTGACCATTAAGCGTAAGAGGGTACTCATCCATTGGAATTGCTTTCTTTTGAAAACGAGCGTCCCTACGTGCTTTCAATTTGTCCTGGGCTCGCTTGAGATCTTTCCGAGTCGGTTCGAAACCAAGTCCGAAAGTATCTAGCTTAGGGAGGCCAGGAAGTGTCCTTGTTTCTTTAGCATAGTGTTGATAATCATGTTGGAATGGGGGTCGTGGCAAAGAGATGTCCTTTCATCCTCTTGGATTAAGGAGACTTCTTCGTTAAAGCCCCATAGGTCTTCATCATCTTCGTCGTGCTCCACGTTGATGATTGGATTCTCTATTGACTTGATCCTCATTGGCGAAGCATCAATAGTGCTGGGGATTCCTCCAACTATAGCTTTCACTTGTTGGTGGAGAGATGAAGGGACGACCTTTAGATCGTGGAGCCAAGGGCGTCCTAACAACAGATTGAATGAGGCTTTGATGTCTACCACTTGAAAAGTAGTAGCATGTTCTATTGCTCCTGCCGTCACATTTAGGGTTATTTTGCCAAGAGCTTGACGTCGAGTATTATAGTAAGCTCTTATTCCTTGTGTGGACAGAGTTAAATCCTCATCCTTTATAACGATCATCCTAGCAGTCCTAAGTGGACAGACATTAATAGCCGATCCATTGTCTACAAGAGTCATGGGAACATTCATTCTTTTGCAGACCACCGTAAGGTTTAACGATTTGTAGTGCTTGTCACCTTCCGGGGGTAAATCTTTATCAGAGAAGGTGATTAGATTAATTGGACTAGGGAGATCACTCGTGAGGAAGTTAGCTAGTCCCTCAGGAGTGGTGTCAGAATCTTATCCCGATTTTATCCAAGGCATTCATCACAACCAACCTATGTTCTCGAGATGTTGCCAGAAGCTTCCATACATTCATCTCCACTTTTTTCTTCTTGAATTGTTAAACGATGTCATTGTCTTCGATGACAGGTATGGGAACTTGCTGTACAGTAGGCATGGGTTTTGTTGAAACAGGAGGTTTTATTCTCCCGGATCTTGTGAGGACGTCTATTGATGAATCTTCTTCAGCCCAAATGTCGTCCGTGGTGTATGATATGGAAGGTGAAGGTTCTAATATGTATTTTAGATAGACATCTTCTTCATCACTGTCCCATACTCCATTAACATTTATATCCTCTTCTTGTTGAACTTGGACTAATTCTTTTCTATCAATCATTTTCTGCACCAAATCCTTGAATTTGAAGCAGTTTTCTATGGTGTGTCCTCCTGACTGATGGTATTGACAGTAATATCTATCTGTTCTTTTTAATGATTCAAATGGTCTCGGTTCGAGAGGTTTGACCTTGCCACTCTCGGAGAGCATTTTAAACATTTGTGCATACGGGATCCCAATTGGAGTATAAACTTTATTGCTCTTCTTGGGTCTTTCGGTGACTTGTAAGGGAAAGTATTTTGCCTCATAAGTCGTTTTTACTGGTGTGAATTCTCTCTTAGGTTCTTCATCATATTCCTTGTGAAATTCATTCAGAATTTTGAGAGTTTCATGTAACAGTTGCGATGTCTCCCTCAGATATAGTGTGAGTATTCGTATCTCTACCTCTTTTACTGGTTCTGGAAGATTATCTTCGACATCAAAAAAG
The DNA here is from genome assembly GCF_001683475.1 of Chenopodium quinoa. Lineage (NCBI taxonomy): Eukaryota > Viridiplantae > Streptophyta > Magnoliopsida > Caryophyllales > Amaranthaceae > Chenopodium > Chenopodium quinoa. Next base: position 1,635,913 of record NW_018743906.1, on the reverse strand, counting down.
GTCTCTTCTTCTTCTTCTTCGACGTTGGTTACTTTGACAGGCTTAATGAGAGATGAGGGGTCAACTTCGCCTTCTTCATCGGAGATAGCCAATGTGTGAGCTAGAGGTGCATTGTCAATACTCAGTTTCTTACTGGCAGGAGGCAACGACAGCTTATTACTGTCAATCAGGTCTTGGATAGCTTCCTTAAGCTTCCAACAACTTTCAGTAGAATGGCCCCTACCTTGATGATATTTGCAATGTGCATTGGGGTTCCAATTAGGCGACCTCTTCTCGACTGGTGGATCTCCAAATGGTCCAATGGGAGTTATAAGACCTTTTGCATTTAGCCGATCAAACGCGGTGTCATAACTCATGCCAATAGGAGTGAAGTTTCTCCTAAACGGTTTCTTTTGTCCTTGGTTGTTCATGGCGAGGACTTCTCCCAGATTAAAGGTGCTAACATTATTTGAGTGGGCGGTTTTGGAAGAAGAAGGATTGTCGTTCTTCTTTCCTTTCCAGCCACTGTTGGAGTTATTGTTGGAAGCTTTAGATTTAGCTAAGTCATCTTCAATATTAATCCCAATATCATAAACAACCTTAAAGGTATGAAGGTTATTTTGATATTTAAGATGTTTTGAATATTTTTCTTGGAGGTTTTTAATGAACAATCTCACAGACTCTTTTTCACTTGGTACCTCAATCATTTTAGCTGAGGTTTCTCTCCACTTGTTAAAGAAAGATGTGAAGCCTTCATTCTCCTTCTGCTTGAGAATTTCAAGTTCTCTATGGTCAGTTTCGACTTGAACGTTGCAATTGTACCTATCGACGAAAGCGTTTTCTATGGATTCCCAGGTAGAGGTCTTTTCTTTTTCAAGAGAAAAGAACCATTGTTGGCAAACGGTCTCGAGAGATAGCGAGAACAAAGAAGGGAAAACTTTCTTATCGATACCCTTGATACTCATTATTGTTTCAAATGCCCTTAGATGGAAGTAGGGGTTGTCGATTGCCCTAAACTTTGGGATGTCGTTGGCACTGAACTTTTGCGGAAGAAGATCTTTATCCACCGAGACCCCTTGGGATGTGAGTTCTTGAAACTTGTAGTCGCTGGACAACGTGCTTAGGCTTTCTTGCATGAGGTCCATTTGTTTTTGCTTCGCGGGATCCTCGATCTTAAGTGCGAGAAGCTTTAGTGTCTCAGTTACAGTAGCCAGTTGGTTCTTGAGATCATTAACTTCTTCCTGAGTTGCCATTATAACTCTTGCTTTCCTCTTGCGAGCTATAGGTTTGTCAAAAAGTTGGACTTGTACGAAGAGGTTATCTTTGATTAATCGTCCTTCTTTCTTGACCACGCGTTGTAAATTAAGCTAGTTTGCGTTTTAATTACTTGACTCGAATCAGTTTGACTTTATGGCTTTTTAAAAAAAAGTATGCATATTTTTAGGGAGCAATAATGTACATGTGTTTAGGGAACTTAAGTACTATTATTTATTGGAGGATTAATATCCAACTTACCCCCCTAAAAAAATGACGAAAAATAACGCCCGCACACAAGACTCCCTTAATCATGGTCAAGACATGTGTATTAGTGTGTGTATTGAGTGAAAGTGACATGCTTGGACTCTTGTGTAAGACCATGGGACTTAGTGCCTAAACTCGAATATTGATTCAATTAAGCATTATTGCTAGCAAAATTAACCGAATTAAACAGGAAACTGATTAATTAGACATTAGTTGATGACTCGACAAATAATTCGAACTGTCGGCCAAGCGACAGGACTGTCGTCACAATATGGTGGTTGGCGCCAGACGTTTTAGTAAATGTCTGGCGCTACACACCATACAGTGGCACTACAACTCAGATTTTGGCACCAATATTGGAGCCTCAGTCTGGGACTGTTTTTTATATTATTAGTCAACTAGGGTATGCCTAAAGTCGTACTAGGTCAATTCCGATTAAAAGAAGAAAAAAAATTTATTGACTCAAGTTAATTAATTAATTAGGCAAAGTTCTTTAAGTCATTAACACAAATCAACAAACGGTTAGGAGGAGCATAAAATATATATGCACAACAAATAATGCACAATTAGGCAAGTAAGCACAATATGATGCAATGAGTTCGCAACCTAACCATGGCTCTAGTTCTCTAAAGTTCGGGATATGGTTTAGTCAAATAGGGTCCATGGTTAATTGTTCAGATCCACCGCGTAGAAGCCTAACCGTGAAGGGTTAACGCATGTGGATAGAACACCGCGAGTTTCTAGGAAAAACTCACTTGCATGGTTTGGTGAATTCAACCTCTCAGATGTACCCTTTGTTGCCAGGAGCGTTCAATCGGGTAGATAGAGCATGAATTCCCAGAGGGTTATGTCCATATGTAGAACACATATGGGTTTCAGAAAAATGAGAAAAAATTCAATCAGGAAATAGGATCGAGCAAACAATACGAAAAACCGATCGAAATTAGAACGCATATTTCTGGCTCGGTATTGGGGGAAATTGGCGCCAGCAAACAAAGACTGGCGCCAACTTTTGACTGTAGTGCCTGGCGCCAATACTGGCGTCTGGCGCTACGGCTAAAAGTTTGGCGCCAAGCTCATGCCCCTGACGCTACTTCCCACATGCCTCAGCAACTTTCTATGCTCAATAAAATCATCCAGTTTCGCGCGGTGTTATTTCAGTCCTAGTTGTGAAAGACATTTCTCAAATTTCCTACATGTAAAATCCTATGTTTTTTACTCATTACGGATGGTCTTTCCAATGAGAACCTTTTTATGAATATGACAATAATGTTAATCAAAATTACGCACATGAAATACTTAGAACTTTTCGAGTCTCATCCACTCATTTTAAATCATTGCCGAAACAAATTCAGGAATTAAAATAGAAATCCTCCCCAGTGGAGTCGCCAAAAACTATAGGGAATAGTTTCAAGCCTTAAAATCCCACTAGCTTGAACCCCACTGTGATCATACACTAAAGTACAGTGGCGTCCAAAAGGGAAGAAGATAGAGCAAAAGAGTCGCCAACAAGTTTTTAAGGAACTTGTAAATCGTTCACGAGGTGAAGGTTACACCCCTTAACGATCCAAGAGATCGTCAACTCCATAAGGTCATGAACCAAATAAGGGTTCAGGGATGAAGGTAAAAATCCAACCTAAAAGAGATTGAACCTGCCTTAATAATAGGCCTCTACTTTATTTTGCTCGTATTCATGTGCGCTTTTTGATTAACATACAATCAATAGATCAACCCTAAACCTGTTTAATCTATGTTGGTTGAATATAAATGCACAAATAAACTATTATTGGCGATCACTTGAATTATAATCACAATTAACCTAACAAGGTTATTAAACTATCTTATCAAGCGTGATTGCAAATACCAATTTCCTTTAACTTGCAATAAAAGGTGATCAAGCAATAACAATATAAAATAATATGCATATCAAGCAACATAATAAATAATAATCAATTAATCATAATAAATATAAATATTAGGAAGAACATAGGAAGCATCGTACTTTTAAGCATACTTAATATTAAAGATACCCTAGACATGATACTAGGAATCATCAAAATAACAATCTAAGCATGATTTCTACATCATGAAATCAATTAAACCATTAAAGTACTTACTTGGATGCCTCGTACCTCTTTCTAATTACAAAGTACACGCGTTAGTAACTTCAAGGAAAATAATAATCAAAACAATTAAATTAAATAAATGAAATAGAGATTTGGGACCAAACCCTCAGAAATTAAAACCTTTCACGTCTAGGGCGAAGACAACTTCGAATATGGCTAGGTGTTTCTAGATCTTGTGAATGCGGAATTTTGTATGAAAAAGTAAAGTTTATAAAAGAATGCTAAAAGATTAATGTTATTGAAAATTGATGAATGAATGATAAAGATGAAGAGAAGAGAGTTGATGAATGAAAAGAATTGATTATTGGTAATTCATAAAGTGATTGTTGATGATAGATGATTGTACATGATTAATGAAACGGAGTTTTTGATACGATATTTATAGAGAAAATCATCCAAAAAAGATAATTTATCAAAACAGAGTCTGAAGACCACAAAACTAACTTGGCGCCAGCCCTGGCTCATTGGCGCCAGGACCAGTGGCTAGCGCCAGGCGCCAATGGCTGGCGTCTGGCGCCAATCCTGATTCTAGGCGCCAAGGCCTGGGGTTGGACGCCAATTTGGATTTCAACGTGTTTTCGAAAATCTGATAAATTTCCCGTACTGGAAGATAAAATAATATAATTTCAGTCGAAAATGCTATTTGATCTAATTAAAACTCTGAAGAATCCTAATTGAATTAAGAATGATAAGACCTTCTAGAATGTTCTAGAAGACCAAAACCGTTCCTAATTACATTAGGAATGATAAATCATATTAGGCCCTCCCCTAGATCATTGGGCCGTACTTAAAGCTCAAACCGGCCCAGTTTAGTAAATTGGCCATAAATTCCTCAATATTCATCGGAATTGGGCTTATAATATATCGTTGGAAAGGTCTTTGAAAGCCCCATCCAACTACACCACTATTGGACCCATATCATGGACCAACCAAACTGGATTGGCTGTTTTCTTAAAATAAAGTTTTCAAAAACAGAGAGAAGAGAAAAGAAAAGAAATAAAACTTTCCGCAACACTAGACCTTTCCACACTTTCGTTTCATTCGATTATGATACAACGTGAAAGGCAGTCATCACTGGGTTTGGTTTTGGGGAGACACAAATGGGTGTCTACACATATTTTGAAAAAAAAAAATAGACTTTGGAGTTTTGTATAAGATAGATAAAGGAAAAGTTAATTCCCGTCATATATGCATTGAGTTTTGGGTGTTTTATCTGATTCACCATTTGGGCTAATCCAGATTTGAGGATCAGTTCTAGGTTATTAGGTTCCACTCCCCTTCCGATTGTTATTGTAGGGGAGCATACAGGTCCTCCCTACCAAGTGTAGTCTCAATCACCACTACACCAACAACCAATTGGTGTAGTGGTGATTGGGACTACACTTGGTACGGAGGACACATGTTATAAAATATTATATTATATACGTATACTTTTTTATATTATAAAAATTATTATATTATATACACATACTATTATAGTTAAAAGTATTATTATGTATAAAACAACATAAATTATTGCACATGATTGTTGTATATTTAGTATAGTACATGAGCAATGCACGATTTTTAAATCAAAATGTTAGTTTTTCTAAAAAAAAAAAATCATAAGTAATTTCATTGTTAATACGAATATTACAATTTAAAACATAAGTAATAGTTATAATACATTTATATCTATCCCTTTTCCGTCAAATGTCTAATTCAATTTAACTTTTATTCCTCTTATTTAGATTGGTTATTAGTTCATTTTTTTTTTTATTTTTTTTATGCAAGAAAAACAAAAGGTCATTGTAAAAGACATTGTATAGAAAATGAAAGGCCGATTAAAATTAAATTTATGTTCAAGATTATGTATTTTTTTCCAAGACAACATTTCGGCTCAGCATTCAGTATTTGTCAAGGAGTACAACAAACAATTAAAGTAATTTTTACACTATTTTGTATCTTTATCAAAAACTTTTGTATCAAAAACTTTTACATTATTTTGGGTAAATTTTATCAATAAAGCATAAATAACTTTCATTCATTACATGGTAGCTTTTATAATAGGTGCACAATATTTTATTGTACATCTGATTTTTTTAAAAATGTTTATATTGATTTCATAATTGACGTCAAACTAAATATTATCGATTTCATTTAATTTTCATAAAAAAAACAATATTAGCCTTTCAAAATACGAAATATTTGTTTCCTTAATTATGCCACTTTAATCATATTGCTTCAAATTAGTTATTATTCTTTAACTTAACTATAAATAAAGATTGAAAAGATTTTATGGATTATTTGTAGTATTGGAAAGTATATATTTATTATAAAAAATTAAATCAATATTTATGTTAGGAAATCATGAAAATCTTGTGCATGTATAGAAACTTGCTTTTATTGTTTGAAGTTTAACAAAAATAACTATGATTAAATATGTAAATAGTAATTATATAGATATATTTTATACATAAGATAATGTTGATGTTTAAAGGTTTTGATGATGAGGAACTTAAGTTACAACAAACTCATCTCATAAAGACTTTTCAAGTGTTTGTGCAGCCTAGGTGAAATTGATCTTGGAGATGGAAGAAGTAACTAAAGCTGAGAAGACTTGAAGGAGTTCTTTATCAAGAAAGTTATTCAATATAAAAGAAGAGTTCCCTAACAGGAACTGAGTTCCCTCACAGGAACGTTCCTTCACAGGAACTTGAAGATTGCTGACTAAGATCTTTGGAGGAACTTAGTAAGCGTGGAGTCCAAGTAAACCTACCAGAACAAGAGTACAGCGCAGCAATGTTTTAGTTAAGATTTTATCTTCTAGATTCATTGTTAAATATGTTAAGTAGGATATGCATGAAACTTATTAGAAGCGTGACAGTTAGCTTGGCAAATAAATTAAAATCGGAAAAGATAAAAGATAGAAATCGGAAAAAGATTTTCTTTAAATATTTATCTCTTAAAATCAGTTTGTTAAAAAGATATTATGCTTTTTAATTCAATATTTCTATCTTATTTTCTGAAAAGATTTTCTTCAAAGGATTTAATTAAAAAAAACCGTGTTTTAAGATAAGTTAAGTTTTACTTATTTATCTTTATGTAAACCTACTGTTTATACAGGTAATACTCGTATAAATAGTAAAGAATAACATGAGCCTAGGTTTTTGTGAGTTTTATGCGTGAAGAATTTACAGAGCTATAGTTGTGTAAGTTTGCCAAGCTTATCATACTGTCATATTAGTTTCGAGTTTCATGCATAGCTTGCCTATCATATACTAGGTGTTAATTCTTGTATTTGGTTTCGGGTTTATTAGGGTAAGAGTATTTTTATCATTGCATACAGAGAGAGCTTCTGGTGAGAAGGGGGAAGATCTGTACTTAGGGAGTACGAGTGAGTTTGAGTGTGGGACTCAAACTGGGTAGAACAAGGTGTTGTTCTGTAGCAAGTTCATTTTGGAACTTGAGAGTAGAGGCTGGATTATAATAGGTTGTAACTTGGTGTTTGCCCTATTGTAGTGGAATTATTTGTGTTTGAAATCCCTAAGGTAGGGTCGAGGTTTTACTTCTAGTTGGGCACTAGAAGGTTTCCTCGTAAAATCTGTGTGCATCGCAAGTTCCTATTTTGTTCTGTTTTATATTTGCAAAATTATTATTTAGGAACTCAACTACAATTCACCCTCCCTCTTGTAGTGTTCATCTTAATTAACAATTGGTATCAGAGCACGGTTCTCACGTGCAAGCAGATAATTTTGCTGAGTAAGTTCCTGGAGAGATGAATTACAAGGATTTCACCAAGTTTAATATGGAACAAGTAGCTGGATTATTGATGACACATGAACTTCATCTGAGTTCCAATACTGAAAGTTCCAGAAGTAAAAGCCTTGCACTTAAGGCTCAAGATTCAGAAGAATCAGAAGTTGATGAGGAAGAGATGGCTATGCTAGTGAGGAAATTTAAAAAGATGATGAATAATAAGAAGTTCGACAGGAACAAGAAGTTCACAAGTTCTAGAAACACAACGTGCTTCAGGTGTGGGTCAAAAGATCACTTCATTAAGGATTGCCCTGTACAGGATGGAGAGAAAGGAAAGACAAAAGGCAAAGAGCAATCCAAAGAGTCAAAAGTCTATAAGCCTTACTTCACCAAGGACAATGTGAAGAAAGCCATGCTAGCTGCTTGGGGAGATACAGATTCAGAAGAAGAGGAGGACCAACCATTAGAAGAAACTGCTCATTTATGTTTAATGGCAAAAACTGATGAAGCTGCCAAACTAAAGGAGCTTGAGTCTGAGGTATGGTTCTCTTACAATCAATTAAAACATCTATCTAAAGATGTTAGTTGAGACGAACACTACAAGAGGGGGGGTGAATTGAAGGTGAGTTCCTAGTGACTACTTTTTGAATATAAAACAGAATAAAATAGGAACTTCAATGCACACAGGATTTTACGAGGAAACCTTCTAGTGCCCAACTAGAAGTAAAACCTCGACCCTACCTTAGAAATTTCGAACACAAACAATTTCACTATAATAGGGAAAACACCAAGTTATAACCTATTATAATCAAACCTCTACTCACAAGTTCCTGAACAAACTTGCTACATAATAGGACTCTATTCTATCCAGTCTAAGTCCCATACTTAGACTCTCCCTCGTACTCCCTAAGTACAGGCTTTCCAACTTCTCAACAAAAGCTCTCTCTCTGTATGCAATGATAACAAAATCACTCACACCCAAATAACCCAAACCAATTACAAGTACAAACACCTAGTATATGATAGGCAAGCTATGCATGAAACCCGAAACTAATATGACAAGATGATAATCTTGGCAAACTTACACAATTATAGCTCTGTAAATTCTTCACGCATAAACTCACAAAAAACCTAAACTCCTTTTCTTCTCTACTATTTATACAAGTATTATTTGTATAGAAAGTAGGTTTTCTTAAAGATAAATAAGTTAAACTTAACTTATCTTTTCACACGGTTTTTATGTAAATCATTAGAAGAAAATCTTTTCCAAAAAATAAGATAGAAAGATTGAGTTAAAAAGCATAATATCTTTTTAACAAACTGATTTTAAGAAATAATAATTTAAAGAAAATCTTTTTTGAATTCTATCTTTTATCTTTTCCGATTTTAATTTATTTGCCAAGCTAACTTGCCACGCTTCTAATAGACTTCATGCATATCCTACTTAACATATATAAAAATGAATCTAGGAGAAAAAATCTTAACTAAAATATTGCTGCATTGTGCTCTTGTACTGGTAGGATTACTTGCGCTCCACGCTTACTAAGTTCCACCAAAGATCTTAGCCAGCCATCTTCAAGTTCCTGTGAAGGAACGTTCCTGTTAGGGAACTCAGTTCCTGTGAGGGAACTCTTCTTCTGTTTCGAATAACCTTCTTAAATAAAGAATTTCTTCAAGTCTTCTTAGTTTCAGTTACTTCTTCCATCTCCAAGATCAATTTCACCTAAACTAAACAAACACTTGAAAAACCTTTATTAAATGAGTTTGCTGTAGTTTAAGTTCCTCATCATCAAAACCTTTAAACATAAACAATTTCCCCCTCTTTGATGATGACAAACTTAAGCAAACTCTTAGAGAAGATTAAAACAAAATAGAAGGAAGTATTTTTGTATTTTTGATTTATAAAGAAAAAGTAAACACGCAACTGAATTAAAAACAAAAACTAAAAGCAAAAATAGACAAAAATAACTAAGACAGAAGTAAACTAATCTAACAGCATCATATCAGAAGAAAGTTTTGATACTTTATCAACTGGAACCCAGAACAACTTCAGCCTCCATGTTTGCTTCTTATTTTCCCCCTTTTGGCATTATCAAAAAGTCCTTCTTTTTCAAGTTTATTAAGCATCTACCTACAGCCCCACAAGCAATTCATCGTGTGTGGGAAACTAAAGGCAGCGCTACTAAACAACCTCAAGTAAGTTCTACCCTACATCATAAGTGTTCAAAATACATATAAACACACAAGTATAAGCAGAGTTCCAACTTTTTATTAAAAACCAAAAGATTTATCATCCAGTTGAACAATTTAGAAAAATTTACAACCAAAATTAATTGTTCAAATACTTAAAGACAGAAATTAAAATTGTTCATGACTGAAACAGAGAAAATAGGCTAGGCTGAATATGAAATAGGGCAGGCTAGGTTTCAAGGAACTCCAGAATTTTCTTAAAGTCCTCCTTTGTCTGATGTGCTGAGGCCTCCAACCTTTCTTCAATACCCTTGAGTTTCACCAGGAACTCCTCCTTCTGTTCCTGTAGAGCCTTGTTTAGTGCGTGCTCTTGAAACTCCTTTTGCTCTTGAAGTTCCTTGTTCTGTTTTAGCACCATCTTCTTGAGATCCTTTAACTCCTTCCCCTACTCCTGTACCAACTTTTCCAGAGTCACCACATGAAGCTTTCCAGCAGAGTCCTTCATTTGACTCACAACCCTTTCCATTCTGTCAACCAGTTCAGCAACTTGTCCATTGAGGATATTTTCCTCAACATCCAACTCCAGTGGCTGTTCCATACTAGTTTGAGGAACACCACTGGAAGAAATCCTCCTGCTCTTTCTCACAGGCTGCTCAGACACAACCTTTTCTTTCCTCTTCCCTGTCACTTTCTCTTTCTTTTTCTCTCCCTTCTCTAATTTTTGAATTTTTCCTTGTACCACTTTCAAACTTAACCCAACCAAGGTTTCCTCATTAATCACATTTTCTGGCTTTTCATCCAGAGCCCCATATTCCCTTCAGAACTACTCCAACATTTTCAAATATAGTGGACAAAATGGCACCATACCCTACTTTTGTCCTACTAGGAACACAGTGTGCTAAGTGCTGGTACATTAAAGAAGGAAAATTGACCTTGATTTTCTTAGAAATACAGAAAATCACTGCCATATCCAACAAACATGCTTCCCCCTTTTTAGCAGTTCTGGGCAGAATAGTCTTCTTTACCAAATTAAACAACAGCTTGCTTAAGGGGCTAAGATCATTATGACTCATGACCTTCTTCCCTCTCTGACCACCTAAGGCCTCAACAATATCACCAGTCAAATAGCTACCTATATTGACACTTCCCTTCCCCTTAATATAGGTGTCATACCCTTCAGTAGGAGTTTTCAGAATTTTACCTAGGGTTTCAATGTTCAATTCGATTTTTACCCCATTGACAAAACTTGAAATTGTCCCTAATTTTGCTTGAAAATTTTGGCAAAATTCAGTCATAGCTACAGGGTACATATAGTTTGCTGAAACTCTTGACAACAGAAATTCCCAACCTTGGAACTTAATTAAATCAAGAAATTCTAGAAATCTTGCTTTCCTACACCAAACAACATCAATTCGATGACCAAGTACATACCTTCCAGCCTGTGACTCAAGTTCCGCTTGATCAGTCACTTCCTCTTCTTCTTCTTCCTTTTCAGACTCTTCCTTTTCTGAATTGTTTTCCTCCTCTTTATCTTATTCTTCTCCCTCACTCATCTCTTCTTCTTCTTCTTTGTTCTCCTCTGTTGTCTCTTCTGGGTTTTTCCCTTGAGCAAACTTGTCGACTTCCTCAATTTGCTCTTCAAGAGACTTTTCACTTTGTTTCTTTTCTTTCCACTCTTTTAGTCGTTGAAGAACATTTGAGACAGAGGAATCCCCTTGATCGCTTTTAATTTCTACTTCTTTTGGTTTTGGGGGAGATTTTTTAGGGTTTTCAGACGATTTGTTTGAGGTGGAGGATGATTTGTAGTTTACCATGGCTAAGGGAGATGTTTCTTCTTGAATTGTGTTTTCAGAGTGTTGTGATTCTTCTGAGGAGATAAATTCAGCAATGATCACCATTGATGCTTTAGGAAAGGTTTTAAATAGGTTTAAAAAATTTTACTGGAAAGGGATTAATTTGATGTGACAGTGAGGTGAAAGAAGTGGGTGAAATCAGCTTTTATAATAAATGAAGCGGTGTAAGGGAATTTAGGAAGTTTCACTGTTCAGTCATTAATTTAACAAATTCAATTAATTTTTTAAATTTTAAAAACTGGATGAATCTTTCAAAAACTTAACTTTCCAAATTCAATGAAGTTTCTATAAAACACAATTGGAACACGCTTTCTAAATATGTGCAATGTGCAAATTTAATAGCTTATACCATTGAGCAATTTAATGAACTTACCTTTGGTAGTTAACAACGGTGACACTTTAGCTATGTTTATCACACCAAGGTTGTGGTAGAAGCTCTTTTTGCTTTATTTACATTATTTTTTACTTTGCCATATCTTGGAACTTCAGAGGCTAGTACTTCAGCTTGATCATCCCAAGTTCCAGTCTTAATTTCTCAAATCTTTCTCTGTTCAAGGGCTTGGTTAGAATATCTGCAATTTGATTTTTAGTTTGACAAAATTCTAACTTTATATTCCCTTGCTCCACATTATCTTTTAGAAAGTGATGCCTAATGTGGATGTTTTTTACCTTTGAGTGTTGAACTGGATCCTTAGAAATACATATAGCACTAGTATTATCACTGTAAATAGGTACACATTAAAAAATAATACCAAAATCTCTAACCTGTTGTTTTATCCATAGAACTTGAGAGCAACATGTTGCTGCTGCCACATATTCAGCTTCTGCTGTAGATAAAGCAACTGTGTTTTGCTTCTTGGAACCCCAAGAAACTAAACAAGGACCTAAAAATTGTACCATACCTGAAGTGCTTTTTCTATTAACCAAATCACCTACATAGTCAGCATCAGTAAAACTATTTAAATCAAAAGAATCAGTTCTGGGATAGAAGAGACTCAAATCATCAGTTCCTTTCAAGTATCTTGGAATTTTTTTTACTGCTGTCAGGTGAGACTCCTTTGGATTTGCTTGGAACCTTGCACACAGACCTACACTAAAAGATATGTCAGGTCTACTAGCTGTTAAGCAGAGTAGTGAGCCTATCATACCTCGATACATAGATTGATCAATGCAAGTTCCAGATGAATCTTCATCTAATCTAGTAGAAATTCCCATAGGATTATTATTGGTTTTGGCATTTTCCCACTTGTATTTCTTGATCAGTTCCTTAATATATTTTTGCTGATGAATCATGATTCCCTCTTCAGTTTTCTTGATTTGCAAACCCATGAAGAAATTTAATTCTCCAGTCATGCTCATTTCAAATTCTCCACTCATGAGGTTAGCAAAATACTTGCATAGAGATTCGTTAGTTGCACTAAATAAAATATCATCAACATAAATTTGTACAACTAAGATATCAGTTCCATTTGATTTTAAAAACAATGTTTTATCAATTTTACCACGTTTAAAACCATTTGTCAAAAGGAACTTAGATAATCTTTCATACCATGCTCTAGGAGCTTGCTTTAACCCATATAGAGCTTTGTCAAGCTTATAGACATGGTTTGGGAACTCTGGATTTTCAAATCCAGGAGGTTGTTCCACATAGACTTCCTCATTTAAATATCCATTTAAGAAAGCACATTTGACATCCATCTGGTACAGCCTAAATCCCATAAGCAACAAAAGCAATAAGTAAACGAATAGCCTCTAACCTGGCTACTGGTGCAAATGTCTCTTCATAGTCTATTCCTTCCTGCTGGTTGAAACCTTGTACAACTAGTCTTGCTTTGTTCCTGACAATAATACCATGTTCATCTAGTTTGTTTCTGAATACCCATTTTAGTCCAATGGACTTCTTGTCTTTTGGTCTAGGTTCCAGATGCCAAACTTTATTTCTTTCAAATTCATTTAATTCAGCTTGCATGGCATTAATCCAGTCACGTCAGTTAAAGCTTCAACATAATTCTTAGGTTCCATGGAGGAAAGGAATGCATTGAATGCACAAAAGTTCCTAAGCTAAGACCTGGTTTGAGTTCCTTTTGTGATATCACTCATGATTGCATCAACTGGATGTGATTTTTGATGTTTCCAGGGCCTTGGAGTGAAATCCTTGATTGGATACAATCTTTCTTTATTGTTGTTGACTAGTTCTTCTGTAGGAACTTGTTCTTGGAACTCAGTTTGAACTTCTTTAGGAGTTTCCACATTATGGTCTTCATTATGTATATTAGTCTGTTCTTGAAGTGGAGTTCTTGGTGTATTCCCCATCTCAGGATCAACATTTGCTTCAAGATTCGTTACTTCAGCAATTTCAACTTGCTGCTTCTGCAGTGATGCTGGTTCCTCATCTGGATTCTGCTTTCGCACAAGTCCAATTTCGAAATCATCATCACAATCCTGTACATCAACCAAATGTTCAGTTTCGTCAAATATAATATGTACAGACTCCTCAACACACATAGTCCTTTTATTATAGACTCTATAAGCTTTACTATTTGAGGCATATCCTAGGAATACTGCCTTATCACTACGTTCAACAAATTTATCCAAGTTCCTTTTACCATTATTGTGAACAAAGCATTTTCATCCAAAAGATCTAAAGTAGGAAATATTAGGCTTTCTCCCTTTCATAAGTTCATAGGGAGTTTTATTGGTGATGGCCCTAACAGGTACTCTGTTAAGTATATAACATGTTGTGTTTACTGCTTCAGCCCAGAAGTTCCTAGGCAGCCTGCTTGATATCAGCATTGTCCTTGCCATGTCTTCAAGGCTCCTATTCTTGCGTTCCACCACTCCATTTTGTTGTGGAGTTCTTGGGGCAGAGAAGTTGTGATCCATAACATACTCAGTACAGAATTCATCAAATTTTGAATTCTCGAATTCTGTTCCATGATCTGATCTAAGATGTATCAATTGATTGCCTGTTCTTCTCTTTTCTTTCTTTACAAAAGCAACAAAATCATCAAACGTTTCATCCTTGCTTACAAGAAAGAAAACCCAAGTGAACCTTGAAAAATCATCAACAATAACCATTACATATTTCTTACCACTTCTACTTTGGATTCTCATTGGACCACAGAGATCCATATGAATGAGTTCCAAAGGCCTTTTGGTAATTACCATCCTTTTGGACTTGAAGGAAATTCGGGTCTATTTTCCTCTAGCACAAGCTTCACACACTTTGTCATACAGGAACTTAATGCAAGGAAGTCCTTCCACTAAGTTCTTGGTGTTGGGGTTTGGTGAGTCCGACTCACCGCGGAAACAAACCCCGACCCAAGGAACCACTCGCAATAATTAAAATCATAAAGTATAAATAAATAATTACTAAGAAAAGATAACAAATCTTACCCTCGAAGCGAGCTTCGCCCAAAAACCGGGGCTCTTACTTGAAATCTACGAGCAGGTCAAGCGCCGCCCCTCCAACGGTATCCACCCGCAAAAGGGCGAACACAACTTTAAGGTCTACTACCTGGGGGTTAGCGAGGTCCGACCAAAACCCGAGTGTTATATGAGTTTAAGAGTTTTTCCAATATTATGGAATGCTCTTTTTAACTCCCACTCAAGCATCATTTCCTATGCCCAAAGTTGGGTATTTATAGGGAATGATGGAGTATGAAAATCTCTCCCATCAATGTGGGACAATGAGATTTTCTCATTTTATTTTAAAGCTAAAATAAAATTATTAAGCAAACTAGTAATAAATCAACAAGTGTCAAGCATACATGAGAGAGTAGGTGAGGACCACTTGGAGATGGGGACCAAACTTGCTCCCCACTCTCTCCCTCACCTTGTGCCACATGGCAACCCACTTGCTCCCAACCTTCCCCTTATACACGGCCCTATGGCCCGAGACAAGCCACGAGCCAAGCTCGAGCCAAGCCACGAGCCAAGCCCGAGCCCGGCCGACACCCAGCCCGCAGCCAGCCCGCAATCAGCCCGCACCTGGCCCGAGCCCAGCCCGCACCAACTGCTTCTGTGGCATGGTGCGGCTGCGGCTGCTGCCGTGGTGCGGCGCGGCTGCTGCTGTGCCTAGCCCCGGCTTGCTATGCCTAGCCGCGGCTGGCCGTGGCTGCAGCACGGTGCGCCGGCTCGTCTTGCCCCTAGCATTCGGATGCTCGGGGCACTCCGATGCTAGGGTATTTTCGGGAATATTGTTGATTTATTATTATTTTTGCGTGTCTCGTCTTTTATTATTTAGACTCGACTTCCGACGATCGGTTTCGACGCTCTAAGCTCGAATTACCGACTTCTAATTATTTAACACTCGGGCGACGAATTAATTTCTTCCGAATTAATTCGTCGAGTTGGTTCGCATATATTTGCTTGGGTGTGACCCGAAGGGTTTAGTCAAGATTAAGCTGTAATATTAATTATATTAATATTACTGATCGGAAGCGGCCTCCACCTAGGCATTTCGATCATTTGACCTTACTGAATATATTAGCTTTCTAATAATTCTGAACCTGCTATCAGAATAATACACTTGTTCGAAGGACACTATTCCTTTCAATCTCCCACTTATCCTTCCGAACAAGTGTGCATTTAGTGTATAGCCCTTATCCTATTTCTCTTCATGTCTCTTCATGAACTACAGAGTAAGATTACTAGTCATCTCTGTTACGTCCAGAAGTGTTTCTCGAAATCCGAGTTTAACTGTTAATAAGCAGATGATTTCTAAAATCCATCTGAGCACGGCCATGCATTTTTCACAGTCTCGCTCTTCGAGAGGCCTTTTAAACAACAAGACATGTTCCCTATTGTTAGTAGGGGGACATTTCCAGTCTTGTAATGTAGCTTCTCTTACTAAGAGGACTCACCCGACCAATATCTGTCTTTATAATCCCCAGTTACGGCAAACGTTTGGCGGATACCAAAGCGGATCAGTACTCAAACAAGAGATCTCCCACTACTCATGGTCAAAGGAAAAGAGTTCCGATAGTAATAATGAGAAAATACTTATGACGATTTTAAATCTCTTAAAGTATCCTCATAGGTCGATCCAGTATGGTTCTAAACCTATACCTGTGCAAATGATTTATATCCTCATAGCACAAGAAACGGTGCTATAAATCATACTACACACTAATCTCTGATGGTCAACAATCGTCCATAAAATATGACCTTGATTAGGGATAATTTTCGATTAAAATATTCAATGTTCACTTAATAGGTGTTTCTTTATCCAAGCCATTGACTTGATACCCTATTTTGAATATTTATTAAAATCGAATGGACTCATTATTTAATTCTAAACCACAATTAAATAGTTTTGTGGAATATTTAGAAATATTTTATTCCACTATGAAACTTCACAATGTTTCATCTTATGATAAATTGTTTTTCCCAAATGTTTAAAGAGTAATACTCTTCATAAAACATTCATAGAAATCACACCCATATTTGATATGCTTGATTTCTTTCATGCAATTATGAATGTTGTCGTTCATTTATTGCAAAGGTTTAGTTATAATTACTTTGCAAACCTTAGCATCTTCATTATCCACCATTTCCATAATAAGATGATAAAATTTTGAGAGTGTTAATGGATTACATGTGATTCAGGATTTATTGTCCAAGCAATGGCTCCCACTCATTTTCATGATTTGAGACCTTCTACTTGACAACCTACAATCATCAACGTTCAACAACGAACTTTTCCATTTAACATCTTTCCTTATTATTGCCTTTAAGGCAACAATATTCTCAACATATATTTTAGTAGACTCCCTGATGATGCCTTGCTTGGGTTTCACTCCAAGCGACTCACAACGATTTGGGATACCCTAATCACTTGTGATCATGGAAATTTTACTTAAATTCCCACACATTATACATGGATGCACATCCATGTTACCATTCTCAAGCCACGACACTTCTTGCCTCGTGCTTATAAATGGATTCCTTGCTAAGGATCTAATCCTTGTTAAGGTTTGTGCTTGCAACATCAAAACTCAAATTATATTTGTTTCCATGCGTCAAGAACTCATCCAACTACTTATCTAAGTTCTTTGGATGTTCTTGACTATAATCTAATGATCTAATACTTAGATTAATGTCGATTGGTATTATATACGTACTTCACATGCTCTAAGCATTTAAGTCATCTGATGATTCCATATCATCGCTTTACATGATGGATTTAATTCTAGAATTATTCTCAATTTTATTCCATCCATGTAACATTTAGCTCATACAGTTACACTGAGTCTTGCCAAATTGTTCGCTATATGATGTGGTTGAAAGTCTCCTACTAGAGTCCTTTCGTTTGACTTAGTACTTAGCCTAGCTTATACATAGGTCAAACATTTACTTAGCTTCATACATATGGGTCGAAAGCCTTTCAAAGTCTTTCATGTTTAACATGGTAATTTCTTTTACTCATTTAAACATTTAATTAAGTCTATACCATAGAACTTAATTCCCAACATGTACTAAGTATCGTCTTTAGCTCGGTCCATTGTCGAAAATACTTTCAAATCTAAACATTTAGCATTTGATGGTTGTTTCACAATAGAGTTTGTAAACTTCTTGTTGGACCATTACTTTTTTCTCCCACTAAACTTCTTGTTCATCAGAATTTCTATGTTTCTCCATAAGTTAATCCTCTTATTAACTTTATGAGAAAACACGTTCCTATTCCTTCATGCAATGCTTCCTTTAATCCTATGACGGATTCCATGTGCTTGCTTTCAAATCTAGCATTATTTAGATTTTCAAAACCCTTAGACTATTCCATAGTCACTTCCAAAATCCTATTTTGGGTAGGCGGTTTTTGTATCTATTTTTCCATATTTCATATGCGCAATTTTGCTAGATCAATCACGAAAAGACTTGAGCATTCCGATTGGTGAATGGGATTTTACTAAAATCAACTCCTTGAAATTAATTATATCCTTTACAACCAATCTAGCTATGTATGCATATACATTTCCACATTTGTTAGTTTTCTCCTTGAAAACTTATTTGCAATCGATGGGTCTTTCACCTTTCATGCAAATTAATCAAGTTTCAAACATGATTTTCAAACATGGAGTCTATTTCGGATTTTCATGGCTTTTAACCATTATTCGGAATTTGGATTTGTCGTAGCTATCTTACAAGACATTATTCCTTTACTATCTAATAGTAAATAGTATGCTTGTAAGTCTTAGGTTTGTTTCTAACTTAATAGAAAATTTATAGGATTCAATCCAAGCCTTTGGTGAATTCTATACCTATACGGGGCATCAAACACTGAGTTTTAAGGCGCTTTCAAAGCCCTTTTATTATGTTGATCTTACTCCAACATCTTTAATGTTTTGTGAGTAATGAATTCTCTTTTAAGGCACTTGTAAAGTCCTTTTGAGTATTCTTGATCAAGCATTATCACGAAGTCCTTTAAGGTCTTCCGAGATTCTCAGTTCTAGTTTGTTGCTAAGATCGATGGTCATCGAGTTCATTTTTCTCCCACTTGTCGTTTTGGAAACGTGTTACTTTCCAGAAAGACACTACTTAGAGCAACAAACAATTTTTGTTCTCAATTAGGATGTGGAGGTAATACCCGTAGTCTCACTTGAATGCTTACAAAGAGACATGTATATTGTCTTTGGGTAAAAGTTCGTTGTGAAACAAATAGTTAGCTCTTACTTGAGCTATCTTAGTCTTTATTGAGCCATTCAGCTCCCAATTAGTCACCTAGCTCCCACTGAGCCACTTTGCTCCCACTGAGCTAGTGAACTCCTACTGAGACTAAGAGCCTTAGACATATACTTGAAAAGACTTTTAGAAGTTATTTCTATCCATAACTGAATATGGCGTCCTTTCTTAGCTTCGACACATTGTTTAGTGTAACATTAGTCATTTGTGCAAATCTTTAAGAACTTTATAGGAAGGGTTGTGAACCATCATTGTTCGAGTCATTTTCAAATGACACCAACGTCTCCATGATGACACACTATGTTCTTTGTGGAGTTATTTATGAAAATTTCCATTCATAACTTTGAGATAGTCACGCTTGGCTCAAGCAAACATCGCTCGATCTAATCTAGACGTTTTGATATCTTGCCAAGTCGATTCTGTACTTCACCAAACTCTTGAGCTACTTAAGTCAAGTTTGTTCAAATTTGATGAATAAAGCCATATCCTTTTAAATTCTTTGTGAAACGTTGAAGTAATTGAATCCTCTTTAGCCTTCGGAGTCAATTGTATATACCAAGAACAATAGCTCTCTGCTTTGTCGGTTTCAACAAGTAAGACTTTCTTGTCTTAGAACGATTCCAATTCAAGCAACTATCAAGAGCCTATTTAATAGGGCCTTGAGTACGTTCTTGTCGATGTGACATTGCTAAAGATGTTTGGAACGCAAATCAAGCCCATGACTTGAACTTAGTGAGTTTATCATGTTAGAGAAATGTTTGTTTATAATCAAGCATTCTTAACTCAACGCTTGGATAACCATCCCATTCAAATAAATCTCGCAACTATTGCTCATTACTTTGAATGTGAGTCTTTCCGTGTGTAAACGGATCAGTTGCTGATTATGGAACATAATAACCATTACTTGTTCCAGCCTTTGGCTTAAAAGGTCTTTAAACAAAACATACGACCTTACAACTGATGTAGCTCTTCTTGCTTCATTCTAAGCTTGTAAGTCGATAACTTAGCTTAACTTCAATAGTTTGAGGTCACTATCATAGTGGAACACTCAAGCAGTATCCGATACTTGTGAAGATAACGAATTGCTAAGTAAATAACATGAACTCGTGAGTTGAAATGAAATCTAATTCCTTTTCTTCGTTCCTTCTTTCCTATATTTCTTATCATACAATATCTCATAATCTTACTTTAAGAATCATTTCTTTAAGTACCTTGACTCTTATACTTTGTTAGGCATAATCAAGCACCTAGTGCGCCGTTAAACAAAGTTTCATCTTTTCCATTAATTCTTACTCGAATTACTACATCAATGAGTCCTACTCAATTGTGATGCGAAAAGATACATTGGTTGTCAAACATTGACAATCTTGAGTTTGCAACTCAATACCTCATGTTTTATCAAAACTACCTAGTATTTTGAATACATGATGTCCAACCGTCCTTTCGGACTTAATTATAAAAGTCATTCATGAGAATTGTATTTTAGAAATGCTTTTCCTTTCTTTGAGAACTATTCTCAAGGATTTCCTTTACCAATCATGGAAACAATATTATTTGATTTAGAATACTATAAATATAAGTGCTAAGTATAACTATTTATCAAGAACATAATAAGTTTGAAATTTAATAGCATTCATGCAAACTTCAATCTTATTAACGTCTTATTTACGCATAATAACTGTCCCTATTTGGCGAAAATAAGGCGATTCCAAGATCCGAAGAAACAAAGACTGGTTAAGCATGCTTTGGCTTGTCTTAAACACTCAATCTTCTTGGGTAAGCATTGCCTTGCTAATGGCTCTAAGCCACTCTTGGTTAGATAATCGTTGCATCTAATGCATCTTTGACGATGTGTCTCTTTTGCCACGGTATGTGAGGACTCCTCACCCATACCGATGAGTTAAACCAAAACCAACGTGCACACCCGGTGTGCCTTATGCCCCTTGGAGAAGTGATGGCACCTCGCTTTGGCGTATCCTACCATCACTCTCGTTCGGTTAATAAGTGTTGTTTGGAAAGGCAAGTTTGACTCAATATTATTAGGTACCTAGGATTTCTATGTTGGTTGATTTAAGTGAAGTTAACTAATCATCGCAACATCAAGAAAACCTAAACATGCATCTAACAAATAATTCACACATATATATAAGCATAAAATATAAAGCGAAATTATAGATGCATATTGGCAACTAGCATGACCCCTTGAGATCTTCATATCTTCAAAAGGTCTTCATTTGCAATTCGAGGCTTTGTCTTCCAAGATACGCTGTCTTCAAGACTTAACCGAACTATGCAAAAACTAGTGTCTACAACTAGGAATAATCTAAATATTAAAGTACAAAAATACTTAACGGTGCGTAGACCGTATTTAGATTTACAAAAATACATAACGGCACGTAGTCCGTATTTTCTATCCTAGACGGGTCCCACTAGTTGCCATTTCATAAAACCTGTGAGAGAGAATATATACATATATCCCATTCATCCATTCACTATTTGTGAATGGCCCATGCAATTTACAAATCAAAACAAAGTAAAATGCATTTAAACAACGCGCGCACTAGTAACTAATCTAGGTGGTTAACCCGATTAACACGCCTAATTAAAACTAGTCAAAGTTGTTTAACCGATTATATAAATTACGTCATTAATAATTGAAGCTCCCACTAAATTCCGCATTTCCTTAATTAATCCAATTAATTAAGTCGGTAGCACCCAAACTTGTCAAAATGAAATTTTGCCAATGCCGCTCAAAACCGAGGCCTAGCCTCCCAAAATTTTAATTAAAATAAACAAAGTTAATTAAAATAAGTAAAACGGCAAAATAAGCAACTTCAAGCCTACTATGGCTAGCCACCTCACCGCACCAAGTATACACACACGCCAAGACCACAAACACACGGCCCACGGCACAGCCGCGCGTGGCTGCTGCCGCGCGTGTGCTGCTGCCTTGCGTGGCTACTGCCGCGCGTGTGGCCGCAAGTAAGGCGGTGCTGCCACCTTGGCAGCCACATATGGGCTGCTATGCAGCCCGGCTCGCCAAGGTGATGCAATGCCTCGTTTTGCGTGCCACGACCTCGGGATTTGATCCCTTTTCGCAAGACAACAATAATTAATTCTAAATTAATTTTAGAACTAATTTAGAGAGCAAAATAAAATTTTAAACAAGTCTAACTTAATAAAAAATTTTAAAGTGCAAATAACCAAAATAATTCCAAGAACCATTCTTAATTAAATTGGTTTAGCTTGGTGCAACATAAAATTGAGGCAATTTCTCACTTTCAATTTAATCAATTTCAATTAAACTTGAGAATTTGACAAAGTAAAGGGAAGTTGGAAAAAATATGAACTTTAATGTTCAAATGAAAATTCCAACATCTAAATTTTGTGAATCCTTGAAAATTATATCTTCCAACATGAAGATAACCAAATTTCTATAACAAAAATCGAAACTTTATGTTTCCAATCAACTCAAAACGATTAAAACATCAAAGTTTAACACAAAATAACATGGAATTTAGTGGTTTTTAAAGTTTCAATCACTTATGACAAATAAAGATTGAATCTTTAACACTTATTGAAGCCTCAAAATTAAAACTTTCACACTAAAAAGCAATTAGTTTGCAATTATGTGAAAATAAATCAACCTTTAAGCATCAAATACTACCAAGTAAGTGTGCTTTAGGGGACATAAAATTGCAGAAAATAATGCAAATAATCAACCATGTAATCAACAATTTATGCCATTAATTTCAAGGTTAGAAAAGACTTAAAAAATTTTCGTCAAAAACGAAAAACCCCTAGAAATAGGCATTTCTGGTCAGAATTTGGCTAAAATCACAGGCCCCTATGGGAGTAAAAACCTTTCCAGAACATGTTTTCCACCCAAAATTCACTAGTCTTGGGCGAAAATCTGGGTTCTGGGCCAAAATCGACATTAAAAACGGGATTAAAAAAAATAAAACTGAGCTACTAATCTAATTAGCAACTTAAACAAGAAAATTAAGCCAAAATAAACCTTGAAAAACATGATTATAAAAATAAACGAGCGGGGCTCCGATACCGCTGTTGGGGTTTGGTGAGTCCGACTCACCGCGGAAACAAACCCCGACCCAAGGAACCACTCGCTATAATTAAAATCATAAAGCATAAATAAATAATTACTAAGAAAAGATAACAAATCTTACCCTCGAAGCGAGCTTTGCCCAAAAACCGGGGCATTCTCCCTTTCATAAGTTCATAGGGAGTTTTATTGGTGATGGCCCTAACAGATACTCTGTTAAGTATATAACATGCTGTGTTTACTGCTTCAGCCCAGAAGTTCCTAGGCAGCCTGCTTGATATCAGCATTGTCCTTGCCATGTCTTCAAGGCTCCTATTCTTGCGTTCCACCACTCCATTTTGTTGTGGAGTTCTTGGGGCAGAGAAGTTGTGATCCATAACATACTCAGTACAGAATTCATCAAATTTTGAATTCTCGAATTCTGTTCCATGATCTGATCTAAGATGTATCAATTGATTGCCTGTTCTTCTCTTTTCTTTCTTTACAAAAGCAACAAAATCATCAAACGTTTCATCCTTGCTTACAAGAAAGAAAACCCAAGTGAACCTTGAAAAATCATCAACAATAACCATTACATATTTCTTACCACTTCTACTTTGGATTCTCATTGGACCACAGAGATCCATATGAATGAGTTCCAAAGGCCTTTTGGTAATTACCATCCTTTTGGACTTGAAGGAAATTCGGGTCTATTTTCCTCTAGCACAAGCTTCACACACTTTGTCATACAGGAACTTAATGCAAGGAAGTCCTTCCACTAAGTTCTTGGTGTTGGGGTTTGGTGAGTCCGACTCACCGCGGAAACAAACCCCGACCCAAGGAACCACTCGCAATAATTAAAATCATAAAGTATAAATAAATAATTACTAAGAAAAGATAACAAATCTTACCCTCGAAGCGAGCTTCGCCCAAAAACCGGGGCTCTTACTTGAAATCTACGAGCAGGTCAAGCGCCGCCCCTCCAACGGTATCCACCCGCAAAAGGGCGAACACAACTTTAAGGTCTACTACCTGGGGGTTAGCGAGGTCCGACCAAAACCCGAGTGTTATATGAGTTTAAGAGTTTTTCCAATATTATGGAATGCTCTTTTTAACTCCCACTCAAGCATCATTTCCTATGCCCAAAGTTGGGTATTTATAGGGAATGATGGAGTATGAAAATCTCTCCCATCAATGTGGGACAATGAGATTTTCTCATTTTATTTTAAAGCTAAAATAAAATTATTAAGCAAACTAGTAATAAATCAACAAGTGTCAAGCATACATGAGAGAGTAGGTGAGGACCACTTGGAGATGGGGACCAAACTTGCTCCCCACTCTCTCCCTCACCTTGTGCCACATGGCAACCCACTTGCTCCCAACCTTCCCCTTATACACGGCCCTATGGCCCGAGACAAGCCACGAGCCAAGCTCGAGCCAAGCCACGAGCCAAGCCCGAGCCCGGCCGACACCCAGCCCGCAGCCAGCCCGCAATCAGCCCGCACCTGGCCCGAGCCCAGCCCGCACCAACTGCTTCTGTGGCATGGTGCGGCTGCGGCTGCTGCCGTGGTGCGGCGCGGCTGCTGCTGTGCCTAGCCCCGGCTTGCTATGCCTAGCCGCGGCTGGCCGTGGCTGCAGCACGGTGCGCCGGCTCGTCTTGCCCCTAGCATTCGGATGCTCGGGGCACTCCGATGCTAGGGTATTTTCGGGAATATTGTTGATTTATTATTATTTTTGCGTGTCTCGTCTTTTATTATTTAGACTCGACTTCCGACGATCGGTTTCGACGCTCTAAGCTCGAATTACCGACTTCTAATTATTTAACACTCGGGCGTCGAATTAATTTCTTCCGAATTAACTCGTCGAGTTGGTTCGCATATATTTGCTTGGGTGTGACCCGAAGGGTTTAGTCAAGATTAAGCTGTAATATTAATTATATTAATATTACTGATCGGAAGCGGCCTCCACCTAGGCATTCCGATCACTTGACGTTACTGAATATATTAGATTTCTAATAATTCTGAACCCGCTATCAGAATAATACACTTGTTCGAAGGACACTATTCCTTTCACTTGGATCTTTTTTTATCAAGTAAAGAAAAGCTTGCATGGCCAAACCTTTTGTGCCATAAAAGAGGATCATCCTCAATAACACTAAGACATGTTAAACTGCTATTAGAAACCTCATTAAGATCCACAACATATGTGTTCCCTTTACGAGTTCCTTCTAAAATAATGTTCCCAGTGTCATTGTGGATGATTCTACACTTATTAGAAGTAAAGCTAACAGAATTATCTTTGTCACAAAACTATGAAATACTTAACAAATTGTGTTTGAGACCCTCGACTAAAAATACATTATCAATGGCATGGGAACGTGACCTTCCTATCTTTCCAATAGCAATTATATCGCCTTTCATATTATCACCAAAAGTCACTGTTCCACCATAGTAGGCATCCAGTGAGAGAAATCTAGATTTATCTCCAGTCATGTGCTTAGAACAACCACTGTCGAGGTACCAAGTGTTGTTCCCCCTCACTGGAACCTGCAAGAACGAAGAATTAAGCGTTAGAGTCAGGAACCCAGGTTTCCTTGGGTTCCTGTGTAACAGGAGTTGATTCATTTTTCTTAACCCAGATTTGTTCTACATGTTCGACATTCTTCTGAGTGCTTTGTTCTTTCTTAGGACACTTAGCCTGCTTATGTCTTGTATTGCCACAGAAATAACAAACAATGCTACTAGGCAAGTTAACATACTTATTTTCTTTCTGGAACTTCTTTTTAAAACCTAAACCTTCAGTTTTCTTGGTTTGAGCCTTAGTAATCCAATCAGGAACTCTATACTCAATTGGTTGCTTACCTTTGCTAGCTCTCTCAAGTTCCCCCTCAAGACGTGCTTTATCCCTTTTTAAATCTTCCAAATCATGTTTTAATTTTTCAAAATTCGAATAATCAGTAGGTGGAGGAACTTCAGAGTTAGGATTATCAACACTAAGTTTTAACAAAGACAATTCCACATTCAAGAGTATGTTATCTTGTTTCAAGTTCTCAATAGTCTCTTTCAAATTTTTATTATCATCAAACAGACTAAAGAACCTGTATTGAATGTCAAACTTCATGTTATCAACCCATTCACTGTTCTCTTTGTAAGTTACTAAAGCTTTATCACTTTGCTGTTTGGATCTATGTAATTCCTTTAAATCTTCTTGAATTTCCAAAACAGTATTTATTATATTTTCTTTAGACAGATGTTTTGATTGATTGTAAGAAAACCATACCTCAGACTCAAGCTCCTTTAGTTTGGCAGCTTCATCAGTTTTTTCTAGTAGACATAAATGAGCGGTTTCTTCTGATGGTTCGTCCTCCTCTTCTTCTGAATCTGTATCTCCCCAGGCAGCTAGAATGGCTTTCTTCACATTGTCCCTAGTGAAGTAAGGTTTATATACTTTTGACTCTTTGGCTTGCTCCTTGCCTTTTGTCTTTCCTTTCTCTCCATCTTGTACTGGACAATCCTTGATGAAGTGATCTTTCGACCCACACTTGAAGCACGTTGTGTTTCTGGAACTTGTATATTTCTTGTTCCTGTCGAAGTTCTTGTTATTCATCATCCTTTTAAATTTCCTCACTAGCATAGCCATCTCCTCCTCATCAACTTCTGATTCTTCTGAGTCTTGAGCCTTGAGTGCAAGGCTTTTACTTCTGGAACTTTCAGTGTTGGAACTTAGATGGAGTTCATGCGTCATCAATGATCCAGCTAGTTGTTCCATATTAAACTTGGTGAAGTCCTTGGCTTCCTGCATAGCGGTAACCTTGGATCTCAAGCGTTCATCTTGTGGTAGGCTTCTTAAGATCTTCCTAGCCAGTTCATCAATAGGAATATGCCTCCCAAGGGAGTTCAGTTCATTAATAATATCATTGAATCTAGTAAACATCTCTTCTATGGTTTCTTTAGATTGCATTTCAAACCTTTCATACCTAGACATCAGTAAATCTATTTTAGAACGTTTTACCTCGTTAGTACTTTCATGAGTTACCTGTAGCAAATCTCAAATCTGTTTGGATGACTTGCATCCCATGATACGGTTATGTTCACGGGGTCCAAGTCCACAGTGCAAATACTTTATTTCTAAAGCATTCAGTTCAAGTTTCTGATAATCTTCTTTGTCATAATCAGAAATAGATTTAGGAACTACCTCATGTTTGTCATTGGTTGCAGTTATTTCAAAATCACCAGTTTCAATAACACGCCAAACCTGGTAATTTTCAGCCTTGATGAAGATCTCCATCCTGTTCTTCTAGTAGGCACAGAACTTACCGTTGAATATAGGTTGACGTTGGGTTGAGTACCCTTCTTCAAGTTTCTCCTTGTAATTCATCTCTCCAGGAACTTACTCAACAAAGTTATCTGCTTGCACGTGAGAATCGTGCTCTGATACCAATTGTTAGTTGAGACGAACACTACAAGAGGGGGGTGAATTGAAGGTGAGTTCCTAGTGACTACTTTTTGAATATAAAACAGAATAAAATAGGAACTTCAATGCACACAGGATTTTACGAGGAAACCTTCTAGTGCCCAACTAGAAGTAAAACCTCGACCCTACCTTAGGGATTTCGACCACAAACAATTTCACTATAATAGGGAAAACACCAAGTTATAACCTATTATAATCAAACCTCTACTCACAAGTTCCTGAACAAACTTGCTACAGAATAGGACTCTATTCTATCCAGTCTAAGTCCCACACTTAGACTCTCCCTCGTACTCCCTAAGTACAGGCTTTCCAACTTCTCAACAGAAGCTCTCTCTCTGTATGCAATGATAACAAAATCACTCACACCCAAATAACCCAAACCAATTACAAGTACAAACACCTAGTATATGATAGGCAAGCTATGCATGAAACCCGAAACTAATATGACAAGATGATTAGCTTGGCAAACTTACACAATTATAGCTCTGTAAATTCTTCACGCATAAACTCACAAAAAACCTAAACTCCTTTTCTTCTCTACAATTTTTACAAGTATTACTTGTATAGAAAGTAGGTTTTTTTTAAAGATAAATAAGTTAAACTTAACTTATCTTTTCACACGGTTTTTATGTAAATCATTAGAAGAAAATCTTTTCCAAAAAATAAGATAGAAAGATTGAGTTAAAAAGCATAATATCTTTTTAACAAACTGATTTTAAGAAATAATAATTTAAAGAAAATCTTTTTCGAATTCTATCTTTTATCTTTTCCGATTTTAATTTATTTGCCAAGCTAACTTGCCACGCTTCTAATAGACTTCATGCATATCCTACTTAACATATTTAACAATGAATCAAGGTGATAAAATCTTAACTAAGACATTGCTGCGCTGTGCTCTTGTACTGGTAGGATTACTTGCGCTCCACGCTTACTAAGTTCCACCAAAGATCTTAGCCAGCCATCTTCAAGTTCCTGTGAAGGAACGTTCCTGTTAGGGAACTCAGTTCCTGTGAGTGAACTCTTCTTCTGTTTCGAATAACCTTCTTAAATAAAGAACTTCTTCAAGTCTTCTTAGTTTCAGTTACTTATTCCATCTCCAAGATCAATTTCACCTAAAGTAAACAAACACTTGAAAAACCTTTATTAAATGAGTTTGCTGTAGTTTAAGTTCCTCATCATCAAAACCTTTAAACATCAACAAAAGAGAATCTAATAAATCCTGTTTTGGAAATTTAAGAAGATTTAAAGGAATTACATAGATCCAAACAGTAAAGTGATAAAGCTTTAGTTACTTACAAAGAGAACAGTGAATGGGTTGATAACATGAAGTTTGACATTCAATACAGGTTCTTTAGTCTGTTTGATGATAATAAAAATTTAAAAGAGACTATAGAGAATCTGAAACAAGATAACATACTCCTGAATGTGGAATTGTCTTTGTTAAAACTTAGTGTCGATACTCCTAACTCTGAAGTTCCTCCACCTACTGATTATCCGAATTTTGAAAAATTAAAACATGATTTGGAAGATTTAAAAACGGATAAAGGCACGTCTTGAGGGGGAACTTGAGAGAGCTAGGAAAGGTAAGCAACCAATAGAGTATAGAGTTCCTGATTGGATTACTAAGGCTCAAACCAAGAATACTGAAGGTTTAGGTTTTAAAAACAAGTTCCAGAAAGAAAAGAAGTATGTCAACTTGCCTAGTAGCATGGTTTGTTATTTATGTGGCAATATAGGACATAAGCAGGTTAAGTATCCTAAGAAAAAACAAAGCACACAGAAGAATGTCAAACATGTAGAACAAATCTGGATCAAGAAAAATGAATCAACTCCTGTTACACAGGAACCAAAGGAAACCTAGGTTCCTGACTCTAACGTTTAATTCTTCTTGCAGGTTCCAGTGAGGGGGAACAACACTTGGTACCTCGACAGTGGTTGTTCTAAGCACATGACTGGAGATAAATCTAGATTTCTCTCACTGGATGCCTACTATGGTGGAACAGTGACCTTTGGTGATAATATGAAAGGTGATATAATTGCTATTGGAAAGATAGGAAGGTCGCGTTCCCATGCCATTGATAATGTATTTTTAGTCGAGGGCCTCAAACACAATTTGTTAAGTATTTCACAGTTTTGTGACAAAGGTAATTCTGTTAGCTTTACTTCTAATAAGTGTAGAATCATCCACAATGACACTGGGAACATTATTTTGGAAGGAACCCGTAAAGGGAACACATATATTGTGGATCTTAATGAGGTTCCTAACAGCAGTTTAACATGTCTTAGTGTTATTGAGGATGATCCTCTTTTATGGCACAAAAGGTTTTGCCATGCAAGCTTTTCTTTACTTGATAAAATAAGATCTAAGAACTTAGTGGAAGGACTTCCTTGCATTAAGTTCCTGTATGACAAAGTGTGTGAAGCTTGTGCTAGAGGAAAACAGACCCGAATTTTCTTCAAGTCCAAAAAGATGGTAAGTACCAAAAGACCTTTGGAACTCATTCATATGAATCTTTGTGGTCCAATGAGAATCCAAAGTAGAAGTGGTAAGAAATATGTAATGGTTATTGTTGATGATTTTTCAAGGTTCACTTGGGTTTTCTTTCTTGTAAGTAAGGATGAAATGTTTGATGAGTTTGTTGCTTTTGTAAAGAAAGAATAGAGAAGAACAGGCAATCAATTGATACATCTTAGATCAGATCATGGAACAAAATTCGAGAATTCAAAATTTGATGAATTCTGTACTGAGTATGTTATGGATCACAACTTCTCTGCCCCAAGAACTCCACAACAAAATGGAGTGGTGGAACGCAAGAATAGGAGCCTTGAAGACATGGCAAGGACAATGTTGATATCAAGCAGGCTGCCTAGGAACTTCTGGGCTGAAGCAGTAAACACAACATGTTATATACTTAACAGAGTATCTGTTAGGGCTATTACCAATAAAACTCCCTATGAACTTATGAAAGGGAGAAAGCCTAATATTTCCTACTTTAGATCTTTTGGATGCAAATGCTTTGTTCACAATAATGGTAAAAGGAACTTGGGTAAATTTGATGAACGTAGTGATGAGGCAGTATTCCTAGGATATGCCTCGAATAGTAAAGCTTACAAAGTCTATAATAAAAGGACTATGTGTGTTGAGGAGTCTGTAAATATTATATTTGATGAAACTGAACATTTGGTTGATGTACAGGATTGTGATGATGATTTCGAAATTGGACTTGTGTGTAAGCAAAATCCAGATGAGGAACCAGCATCACAGCAGAAGCAGCAAGTTGAAATTGTTGAAGTAACGAATCCTGAAGCAAATGTTGAACCTGAGATGGAGAATGCACCAGGAACTCCACTTCAAGAACAGAATGATGTCCATAATGAAGACCAGAATGTGGAAACACCTGAAGAATTTCAAACTGAGTTCCATGAACAAGTTCCTACAGAAGAACCAGTCAACAATAATGAAGAAAAATTGGATCGAATCAAGGATTTCACTCCAAGGCCCTGGAAATATCAGAAATCACATCCAGTTGATGCAATCATGAGTGATATCACAAAAGAAACTCAAACCACATCTCACCTTAGGAACTTCTGTGCATTCAATGCATTCCTTTCCTCCATGGAACCTAAGAATTATGTTGAAGCTTTAACTGATGCTGACTGGATTAATGCTATGCAAGCTGAATTAAATGAATTTGAAAGAAATAAAGTTTGGCATCTGGAACTTAGACCAAAAGATAAGAAGTCCATTGGATTAAAATGGGTATTCAGAAACAAACTAGATGAACATGGTATTATTGTCAGGAACAAAGCAAGACTAGTTGTACAAGGTTTCAACCAGCAGGAAGGAATAGACTATGAAGAGACATTTGCTCCAGTAGCCAGGTTAGAGGCTATTCGTTTACTTATTGCCTTTGCTGCTTATATGGGATTTAGGTTGTACCAAATGGATGTTAAATGTGCTTTCTTAAATGGATATTTAAATAAGGAAGTCTATGTGAAACAGCCTCCTGGGTTTGAAAATCCAGAGTTCCCAAACCATGTCTATAAGCTTGACAAAGCTCTTTATGGGTTAAAACAAGCTCCTAGAGCATGGTATGAAAGATTATCTAAGTTCCTTTTGGCTAATGGTTTTAAACGTGGTAAAATTGATAAAACATTGTTTTTAAAGTCAAATAGAACTGATATCTTAGTTGTACAAATTTATGTTGATTATATTTTATTTGGGGCAACTAACGAATCTCTATGCAATTATTTTGCTGACCTTATGAGTGGAGAATTTGAAATGAGCATGACTGGAGAATTAAATTTCTTCCTTGGTTTGCAAATCAAGCAAACTGAAGAGGGAATCATGATTCATCAGCAAAAATATATTAAGGAACTAATCAAGAAATACAAGTTGGAAAATGCCAAAACCAATAATACTCCTATGGGAATTGCCACTAGATTAGATGAAGATCCATCTGGAACTTGCATTGATCAATCTATGTATCGAGGTATGATAGGCTCACTACTCTACTTAACAGCTAGTAGGCCTGACATATTTTTTAGTGTAGGTCTGTGTGCCAGGTTCCGAGAAAATCCAAAGGAGTCTCACCTGACAACAGTAAAAAGAATTCTAAGATACATGAAAGGAACTGATTATTTGAGTCTCTTCTATCCCAGAAGTGATTCTTTTGATTTAAATAGTGTTATTGATGCTGACTATGCAGGTGATTTGATTAATAGAAAAAGCACTTCAGGTATGGTACAATTTTTAGGTCCCTGTTTAGTTTCTTAGGGTTCCAAGAAGAAAAACACAGTTGCTTTATCTACTGCAGAAGCTGAATATGTGGCAGCGGCAGCATGTTGCTCACAAGTTCTATGGATAAAACAACAGGTCAGAGATTTTGGAATTATTTTTGAACGTGTACCTATTTACTGTGATAATACTAGTGCTATATGTTTTTCTAAGGATCCAGTTCAACACTCAAAGGTAAAACACATCCACATTAAGCATCACTTTCTAAAAGATAATGTGGAGCAAGGGAATATAAAGTTAGAATTTTGTCAAACTGAAAATCAAATTGTAGATATTCAAACCAAGCCCTTGAACAGAGAAAGATTCGAGAAATTGAGACTGGAACTTGGGATGATCAAGCTGAAGTACTAGCCTCTGAAGTTCCAAGATATGGCAAAGTCAAAAATAATGTAAATAGAGAAAAAAGAGCATTTAACACAATTATGGTTTGCTAAACATAGCTGAAGTGTCACAGTTATTAATCACTGAAGGTAAGTTCATTAAACGCTCAATTAATTTTGCTAGTACTAATTTACATTGTATATGTGTAGAAAACGTGTTCCAATTGCGTAAATAGAAACTTTGTTTTTGCAAATTAAATGAATTTGGAAAGAAAAGGATTTTTGGTAAATTCATCCTGCGCATTTTATTTTTGGAAAATTAATTGAATTTGTTCAATTAATGACTGCTCAATAAACCCCTTAAAATTCCTTACACCGCTTCATAAAATATAAAAGGCACTCACAACCACCTTACATCATCACGCTGTCAAATCAAATTTACTCCACTGTGAAAAAAAAAATTCTACACTCTTCTAAAACCTCTTAAAGAAGAAAACCATGGCCATAATCACATCCCTCAGTTCATCTGAAAATTCACACAACAACCATCCCTCTGAACAAGAAAAAGTTTCATCACTTCTGATTGTTTCTTGCACTGAAACTCAAATCATAAACCCGCCTTCATCCACCATGCAAAACCCTAACCTTGAACAGTTGGAGAAAATCACCAAGTCGGTACTTGACAAATTGAAAGAATGGAAGGAAAAGAAAGGTCAAGAAAAGACTCTGGAGGATCACATTGAGGAAGTTGAGGAGTTTGCTTGCAACTTGGAAGAGGAGGGTTATGAAAAGGAGAAATCAAAGGACGAAGAAGAATTTGATCAAGCTGAGCTTGAATCACAAGCAGGAAGGTATGTTGTTGGTCATCGTATTGATTTAGATTGGTGTAGAAGTGCTAGGTTTCTAGAATTTGTTGATTTGATTAAGTTCCAAGGATGGGAGTATCTGTTGGTTAAAGTTTCTGATAATTTCATGTATCCGATTGCTATGACTGAGTTCTGTCAAAATTTTCAAGCAAAATTGGGTATAATTACTAGTAAGGTAGGTGGTATAAATATTGAATTAGATGTGGAGACACTTAGTAAAATTCTGAAAACCCCTATGAAAGGGTATGAGACTTACAGTAAAGGTAAGACAAGTGTTAAGGTTGGGAATTACTTAAGTGGTGACATAGTTGAAGCCCTTGGAGGAAAAAGGGGGAAGAACACTATGAGTCATAATGATCTGAGTCCTTTAAATAAGCTATTGTTTAACCTTGTTAAGAAAACCGTCTTGCCAAGAACTGCAAAGAAGGGTGAAGCATGTTTGATGGACATGGCTGTGATTTTTTGTCTGTCAAGGAGAATTAAAGTTAATTTTCCCTCACTTATGTATCAGCACTTGGCACACAGTGTTCCAAGTGGAACAAAAGTAGGATATGGTGCTATTTTTTCCACTGTGTTTGAAAGTCTTGGAGTGCAGTTGAAAGGAAAGTATGGAGGCTTAGATGAGAAGCCAGAGAATATGATTAACGCTGATACTCTGGCTGGTCTGAGTTTAGAGGTGGTTCAAAGAAAGATTCAGAAGTTAGAGAAGGAAGAAGAGAAGGTAGAAAAGTCTATAGGGAAGAGAAAACAGAAGGAAATGAGTGACAAACCTGTAAGAAAAAGCAGGAGGCTATCTGCAAATGCTTTGCTTCAGACTAGCATGGAGAAACCTTTGGAGCTGGATGCTGATGAGAAAGTACTTGAGGGGAAAGTGGCTGAACTGACGGATAGAATGGAGAGGGTTGAAATTCAAGCCAAGGAATCAGCTGGAAAGGTTCAGCTTCAAAAGCTGGAGATAATGGTGCAGGAGCAGGAAAAGGCACTAAAAGAACAGAAGAAACTTGTGCAGGCACAGGACAAGGCTCTGAAGGAACAGAAGGAGGAGTTCTAACAGAAGCTACAGAGTCTTGAGCAAAGGATGAAAGCTCTTATTGCACAACAAAAAGAAGACAGCAAACAGATTCTGGACCTCTTGCAGACTTAGCCATTTCCCTCTTAATCTTCCTTAAACTAGCCTACCTTAACTTCCTTTAGCAGTCATGAACAATTTCAGTTTATGTTTTTTATAAAAAAAATTCTTGAAATTTTTCTTTGGTTTGTAATAATTTTTATCTAGCAGGATGATAAATCTTTTGATTTTAATGAATGCTTTTGGAACTGTTTATACATGTGTGCTTTAGTATGTTATGAATGCTTAAACAGGAGAGTGGAACTTTTGTAGGGAAGTTAGCAGCGCTGCCTTCAGTTTCCCACACTCGATGAATTGCTTGTGGGGTTGTGGGTAGATGCTTAATAAACTTGAAAAAGCAGGACTTTTTGATAATGCCAAAAGGGGGAAAAGAAGAAGCAAACATGGAGGCTGAAGTTGTTCTGGGTTCCAGTTGATAAAGTATCAGAACTTTCTTCTGATATGATGCTGATAGATTATTAGTTTACTTTCTGTCTTAGTTATTTTTGTTTTCTGTTTTTTAATTCAGTTGTGTGTTTACTTTTTGTTTGTAAATCAAAAATACAAAAATACGTCCTTCTATTTTGTTTTAACTTTCTCTAGAGTTTGCTTAAGTTTGTCATCATCAAAAAGGGGGAAATTGTTGATGTTTAAAGGTTTTGATGATGAGGAACTTAAACTACAACAAACTCATTTAATAAAGGTTTTTCAAGTGTTTCTTTAGTTTAAGTGAAATTGATCTTGGAGATGAAAGAAGTAACTGAAACTAAGACTTGAAGAAGTTCTTTATTCAAGAAGGTTATTCGAAACAGAAGAAGTGTTCCCTCACAGGAACTGAGTTCCCTAACAGGAACTTGAAGATGGCCGGCTAAGATCTTTGGAGGAACTTAGTAAGCGTGGAGCCCAAGTAAACCTACCAGTACAGGAGCGCGGCGCAACAATGATTTAGTTAAGATTTTATCTTCTAGATTCATTGTTAAATATGTTAAGTAGGATATGCATGAAGTCTATTAGAAGCGTGGCAAGTTAGCTTGGCAAATAAATTAAAATCGGAAAAGATAAAAGATAGAATTCGAAAAAGATTTTCTTTAAATGTTTATTTCTTAAAATCAGTTTGTTAAAAAGATATTATGCTTTTTAACTCAATCTTTCTATCTTATTTTTCGGAAAAGATTTTCTTCTAATGATTTACATAAAAACCGTGTATAAAGATAAGTTAAGTTTAACTTATTTATCTTTA
This sequence comes from Chenopodium quinoa, assembly GCF_001683475.1. Taxonomy (NCBI): domain Eukaryota; kingdom Viridiplantae; phylum Streptophyta; class Magnoliopsida; order Caryophyllales; family Amaranthaceae; genus Chenopodium; species Chenopodium quinoa. Next base: position 1,599,976 of record NW_018743906.1, on the reverse strand, counting down.
AGAAAACCTACTTGCTATACAAGTAATACTTGTATAAATAGTAGAGAAAAAAGGAGTTTAGGTTTTTTTGTGAGTTTTATGCGTGAAGAATTTACAGAGCTTTAATTTTGTAAGTTTGCCAAGATTATCATCTTGTCATATTAGTTTTGGGTTTCATGCATAGCTTGCCTATCGTATACTAGGTGTCTTTACTTGTAATTGGTTTGGGTTATTTGGGTGAGAGTGTTTTTGTTATCATTGCATATAGAGAGAGCTTCTGTTGAGAAGTTGAGATGATCTGTGCTTAGGGAGTACGAGAGAGAGTTTGAGTGTGGGACTTAGACTGGGTATAATAGAATCCTATTCTGTAGCAAGTTCGTTCAGGAACTTGTGAGTAGAGGTTTGATTATAATAGGTTGTAACTTAGTGTTTGCCCTATTACAGTGAAATTGTTTGTGATCGAAATCCCTAAGGTAGGGTCGAGGTTTTACTTCTAGTTGGGCACTAGAAGGTTTCCTCGTAAAATCCTGTATGCATTGCAAGTTCCTATTTTATTCTGTTTTATATTTGAAAAAGTAGTCACTAGGAACTCAACTACAATTCACCCCCCCTCTTGTAGTGTTCGTCTCAACTAACACTAGGGATGGTTGTAGGGAATATTTCAAGCACCCCACACTTGAGCCCCACTGTGATCATACACTTAAGCATGGTGGCATCCAAAGGGAAGGAAGCTAGAGTAAAAATAGAAGAAGAGTTCTTTAACAAGAACTAAACTCCTTAACAGGAATGTTCCCTAACAGGAACTTGGAAGATGTAAGCTGAAGACAGTAAGTTCCATAAGTAACTTAGGCTGCAAAGTTCCAGTTGAGGACTAGAGATCAAGTGACAGCAGAAACTTGTTCCTGGTCTGCGTGAAGCCCAAGTAATTCAGGTTTACAGAAACGCGGCACAACAACAGTAATTTAGTTAAGATTTTATCTTCTAGATTTATTGTTAAATATGTTAAGTAGATATGCACGAAATTCATTAGAAGCGTGACAAGATAAATTGGCAAATATGATAAAATTGGAAAAGATAAAAAGATAGATTTTAGAAAAAGATTTTATTTAAACTTGTTTATTAAAATCAGTTTGTTAAAAAGATATTTTTTTTTTAATTATATCTTTCTCTATTTTCTAGTAAAAGATTTTCACAAAATATGTTTTACGTAAACCGTGTTTTTGAGATAAGGAAAGTTAAGTTTTATCTTTTTGAAAACCCTACTTTCAAAACAAGTAATACTTGTATAAATAGTATAGAAGTGATCTCATAAGGTTTTTGTGAGTTTATGCGTGAAGAAATCTTAGAGCTTAATTCGTGTAAGTTTTCCAAGCTTTATCTTGTCATATTAGTTTCGGATTTTGTGCATTGCTTTCCTAACATATTCTAAGTGTTATATTTTCTGTAATTGGTTGGGTTATTGGGTGTGAGTTTATGAAATCTACAATCGTATGCAGGTGAGACAACTTTATGTATAAACTATAAAGGCTGTGTTTGTACTGTGAGAGTACAAGTGATTTCAAGTCAGGGGACTTGAATTGGATAGGATAGAGTCCTACTTTGTAGCAAGTTCTAGCTGGAACTTGTGAGCAAAGGCTTGTCTTATAATAGGTTTGTAACTTGGTGTTTGCCCTATTATAGTGGATTGGTTTTTGTGTGAAAATCTCTTAGAAGGGTCGAGGTTTTACTTCCAGTTGGCCCTGGAAGGTTTCCTCATAAAATCTTGTGTGCATTTCTAAGTTCCTTTTATGTTTTGTTTATAATTTGCAAAAGTAGTCACTAGGAACTCAACTACAATTCACCCCCCTCTTGTAGTGTTCTATTGTGAATGCGCAAGTTCGCTGCAATTGTGGGAAGGAAGCTCTACTTAAGACAGTAAGGAAGGGCCCTAATTTTGGGATGAAATTTTATGGGTGCCAGTAAGTTACAAATTAATATTGAATTGTTGCAATTGGTAGCTTTATTTTCCTTATTTTTTTTCTAATTTGTGTAGGATACTCAATGCGATTTCTTTAAATGGGTAAATCAGCACAATGATGTTGAAGAGTACCAGTTCAAGTTGTTGGAAAAGGATACATTCATATGCAAATTAGAGCTTGAACAAAGTTTCATAGATGAAAAAATTAAGAAATTTTAGTTGAAGAAAGCTAATTTGGAGGAAGAATGGAAAGAGGTGAAGAATGATGTCATTAAATTGAGGATTAGGAGGCAGAACTTTGGTAGGACTGAAAAAATTTTGTACATGGAATTAGTGATTTCTTGGATGTTCTTTGTTGTTGTTTATTTCCTTAATTAGTTTGACTCATAAGTAAGGGTTGTAATTGATGTCTATGGATTTGCTATGTTGAATAATATATGGAATTTGGGTAGTGTTTGTTTACATTTGCACACCTATTTTGACGTACCATATTAGAATAATTGTCCTACAATAAAGTGATAGTAATACAGAAATGGCACAAAATTGTGTGTGAAATAAATAAAGAAAACAGAATGACAAATTTTGCACAAAATGATAGAATCTAAATCCTCATCATACATATCAAAATAGTGTGCAAATACACATCAAAATAGGCACTTGAATCCATTGTTTAACAGCACTTGTAGTGCACATACACATGAAAATAGCAGCAGCGGCATTGTTTAACAGAATAAGTATAATAATCTAAGTTCCTTAAATCCAAAAAAACAAGTACACATCATTTCAAGAACACAGAAACAACAGAACAAACCTTAGGCTACACAAAAATCAGAGACATAAGGAATTAATTTATTTTACAAAAAACAAAAAACAAAAAAAAAATAAAAAACAAAAGAATCAGAAAACAAAGAAGCTTACCAATAGGTTTCCATCATCACCAAACACCACACCAAAACCAATTGGTGTCTTTGCTCTTCCTTGACCTAAAACTGGTGCATTACAAGATTAAGAGTCTCTCTCTGCAACTCCCCTTCCTCTGGCTTTCCCATGTCCTGCAATAGGTGCTTCAGCAGACTGGGAGTCTCTCCTTGCTCCTCCCCTTCCTCTAACTCTAACCCTCTCTCTTCCCTGACTTGCATCACTTCCAGTTGCAAGACCCTTGCCTTTTCCTACATTACTTTGTGATCTAGTAATGGTTTGAGACACACCTCTAGCCCCCTCAGTAGACAGAATCATCCTTCCACCCCTACCTAACTGATTGGGTACAGTTGTGCAGAAGTGTTGTGATGGGCAGAGGTTGCTGTTGGAGTAGGTCCTGTAGATGGACTTGAAGTTGAAGCTAACTGGGATTGTAGTTGTGTTGGTTCAGGAGTTAAAGTTGCACCTCTTGGTCTTCCCTTTGCCTTTTTTGTAGGTGGTTGTGTTGGTTCATAGTCCTTCTCTTGGAAGCCCCTCTTATTGTGCCCCTTCTTGTTGAAAATGGAACATGTCATTTCTATGCCTGATCTACTCAAAGAACCTAGCTTCTTAGGATTCTCAAGAGGGTGTTTAATCCTGTTCTTTTTAGGCCTTCCAGGACCAATCTTGATTGGTAGGGGTCCAAATTGCATGGAATCCTTGGCCAATACTTCTCCCCTTCACAAGGAGGTATACAACCACTATACACCTTATATGTCTCCATTTTGTAGCAATCATCAACATAAGCCTCAAGTTCTTTATTTTGAAAATAAATGCAAGTAATAGCATGGAAGCATGGAATGCCTACCATATTCCACTTTCTACAACTATAGCTCCTAGCAACTAAGTCTACATTTACCTGATAATAGTAATATCTCACATTGAACTTACTCTCAGAGGAAGGCATTACATCACAGTTTGCTACCTTTTCCTTCTATTTCTCTAACCTAGCTTGTACTCTAGGACAAATTACAGAAGTCCATTTTTACATTTCTTGTCTTTTTTTCACTAACCTCTGCATCAATGCTACCCTAATATCCTCTAACATGAAAATTAAGTGCTTAGAGCTAGCATTAATGATGTAAGCATTGAATGTTTCTGCCATATTGTTTGTGATAGCTTCAGTTTTTATGCATGGCTTCATGAATGCTCTATAAAAGAAGTTAGGATTATACCTCCTAAATGCAAGAGCAGAATCTGGATTCATTTCACTCAATTCTTCTATTGCCTCATTGAAATCAACTTCATTGTAGCATTTGGCTACCTTCCAAAACTGCAGCTTCATCTCATCTCCTTTATAGGTCCTGTGCCATAGGGCATAAATATGCCTGGCACAGTGCCTATGCTCTATCTTTGGGAGCACTACAGCAACTGCACTTAGTATAGCCTACAAGAACAACAATACCACACCAAAAAATAATCATAACTTTACCATTGAAATCAAATACCAAATAAAGCAAATAAGTAGAAACTTTTACCTGATGCTCATCTGAAATTACAACAATTCCTTCACCATATCCTAGGTCCAAGCAAGATTTGAGATGGTTGAAGAACCACTCCCATGAAAGGTTGTTCTGTCCCTCCACCACAGCCCAATAAATAGAACATTTTCTCATTAGGGTCCCTGGAAACAACACTCAAAATCTGACCCCCTAAGAAAGTCTTCAGAAAAGCTGCATCAACACATATCACTCTCCTACATCTTGTTTTCCAGCCCTCTTTAACACCATCAAAACATGTAAAGAGTCTTTGAAACATTGGGGTAGAAGTGTTAGGTTGTGGAGCAACTACCAACTCCAACATAGTCTCTGGACTCTCAATTTGCAATGCCTTCATGTAGCTCTCAAAATTCGTGTAATGCTCTTTCATAGAGCCATGAAACATTCTGTGAGTCCTATACTTGACTTTGTATGCAAAGTATCTAAACACAATCATTCCGTAAGCTCTTCTTACATTTTCCACAATCTCTTTAGTTGGCCAATGTGGCCTAGCTCTGAAAACCTCTAGCATCTGACTTGCCACCTAAGTTGTTTTAAGTTTCCTATTCTTACTTATATTCCTATGGCATGTATGTGAATCAACTACAGTCTTCACCAGCCATGTTGAATCCCTTGAATGCATGGAACAGTATACAAAAAAAGGGCAATCTCCAACGCATTTCACACCCAACCTCTACCTGCCTATCCAACTCACAATGTATTTCAAATCCCTCCCTTGTATAACTGCATACTTAGTTACAATATCCTTAAAGTCTGAACTATTTGCAAATCTTTGACCTATCTTCTATTTAAACTTGCTGAAATCACCATTAGGCCTCATTAACTCTCCCTTAACACCATCTACCTCATCATCACTACCAGTTGGGGTGTCAATATCTTCATCCTCATTACAATCACTTCTCAAACCTCCTTCTACTGCTTCTGCTTTGCCAACACCACTTTCATCAACAACTTTCCCCTCACAGACTTATTTTTCCAACTGATCAGCTAGTTGAAGTATCCTAGAGTTGCAATCCTTCACTCTATTCCTTGCTTCCCTTAGCTCATCATCACCCTCATTAGTTTCTGCTTCAATGCATTCAAAATCTTCTAGATCTTCAGCTGCCTCAGCATATAGATCTTCATGACCCACTTTAAAAGCACCCTCATCTTCTACACCCTCCTCTTGTTTGTCTCTACCACCTTCCCCCTCATCCTCAGGATCATATGTTGGATCCCCTTCATCACTAGACTCACCATCAAAACCTATTAGATTATTCTATTTCAAAGGGTTGTCTGGCCTACTATCTTCCTAATCATAGTCATGCACAAAATTTGTGTCTACATTAGGCAACTCAGCAGTTGACATAAACTCTAAAGATGGGAATTGAGAAAGGTTTGGAAACTCATTTTGGCTAAAGCTAGGAATTTGAGAAAAGGGTAAGGGGGGTTCTGTTTCTGCTGGTTTAATTGTGGTGGTTGGGTAAGTGTATTGTGATGAAGATGTAGGTGGTTTTTGGGGAAGGTATGCATTTTTTTTAAAGGATGATGTGGTGGATGATTTTGGTGATGATGTGGCAGCATCTTTCTTTTGACCAGGACTATTATTTGGGGATGTGACCAACTTTGTCTGTGGTCCCTTCTTAGGTGTCATTTTTTTTCCTTTGTTAACTTTAGGTGGGGGGATATCAAGTGGTTTGTCTTCTGTTTTGGATTGGGGAAATCTGCTAACATCACTTTCCTTTTGGATAGGTTGGCTCACACAAGTATCCTCAATCTGACTAGGCTGGACATGTGCATGAAGCGTGTCATAATCATACTGCACTACATACACAATAATACCCTTATGTTTAACACCTAACTCACTCATCACTCTACACTCTGCATCTCCATTTAATACTCTCAAACCTTTATCCACATTCATACCAGGAATTTGATAAAACAACTGATTCACCCAATCAAGTCCACTTTGCTTGCCAAACTCAAGCAACTCCCAATAATAGAGTTCATCTGGGTCTATAACAAAATTAGTACACTCACCACCATTATACTCTAATTCACCATTCTTACCCAATTTAAACTCACCCCCATGCCAGAATATGACAATCAAACTATCAAATTGTTTACTCTTTGCAACCTATAATTACATAGCACAATTAGGCTACAAACAACAACACATTCATCACATCAATACTTCACCAAAACCCTAATCAATCACCAATAACATAACTAATCAAAAAACATTCACCGCAACAAGCATTCCTTACAAATTTCCTAACCCCCTCAACTCCAATAATTACCCAGCATAATTATAATCAAGTAAACAAACTAAATTACATGACAAATCACTTCAAATTGAAATATAAATGCACGAAATTCCTAATTCAAACAATCACAATCAATTTCATGGAGTTTTAGCAAGAAAAACGTACCTTTTTTTAGGCATTTACACAAAAGATCGAAACTTTTCTTCCTTCAATCTGCACCACAATCGTACTCAATCAATAGAGTTCCTTTCCGTAATTAATTTGATCTATAATTCAATTTGCTTGCTTCAGTATTTCAGAGAAAATACATGGAGAGAGAGTGAAATTAAGAGGGAAATGAAATTAAAAGGGAAACAGAGAGTGGTTGGGGAAATTAAATACATGTAGGCTTAGGGGAGGGGAAAGTGAAGTTTATGCTTGACTTTACCCCAAAATACAAGCCACGTCAGCATCTTAACCTGCAAAAACCGGTTACCCATTAATTTGTACCATTTAGGGAAGAAGTACATGAAAGGTGGTGTTATTGTGGAATAATCAAAAGGTGGTGTTATTCCTGGCAGACCACTTAAAGGTGGTGTTATTCCTGGAAGACCACTTAAAGGTGGTGTTATTTTTGACAAATTTTCCATCAATATATTAACCCTAAACCTGTTTATCTATGTTGGTTGAATATTCATGCACAAACAAATCTATTATTGGCGTTCACTTGAATTATAATCATATTAGCCTAAACAAGATTATTAGTTATCTTATTAAGCGTGATAACAAGTAAAAATTCCCTTTAAACTTGCAAGAGAGGGTGTGATCAAGCAATAACAACAATATAATCAAGCAACATAATAACAACAATCATCATAACAATAACCTCAAGGCATAATAAAATTAGCAAGATCCTAGGCATGATACTAACAAGATTAATAATAGATAGCATATCACTATAGACACCCATTTGTGTCTCCCCAAAACCAAACCCGGTGATGAATACCTTTCGCATCGAATCATAATCGAATGAAGTGAAAGTGTGGAAATTCTAATGTTGCGGTTAGTTTTTATTAAAAAATCTCTCATTCTGTTTTCGAAAACCTACTCTATTTTATATAAATAGCCAATCTAGTTTAGTTTGGTCCATAACAAGGGTCCAATAATAGTGTAGTTGGATTGAGCTCGAAAAGAGCTTTCCAACAATATATTATAAGCCCAATTCCGATGAATAATGAGGAAGTTTTGGCCAAAATACTAAAATGGGCCCGGTTTGATTTTTATATGCGGCCCAATGATCTAGAGGAGGGCCTATTATGAATTATCATTCCTAATGCAATTAGGATTGATTATAGTCTTTTAGAATTTTCTAGAAGGTTCTTTTGAATCCTAATGAGATTAGGATTAATAATTATGTTTTATGAGTTTTATTTGGAATAAAGAAGTGTTTTATGTGAAATTACGATTTTACCCTTCTTACGGACTTTTACGACTTGATTTTATCAAAAAATAGAAAACGTGTGGAAAAACCTTCTGCAGCGCCAAACGTAGGTTGTCACCTAGCGACAGACTCTATCGTGCGGCGACAGGTGCTGTTGTTAGCGACAGAGGCGTGTTTTATTCCTCTTTGGACTCTGATTCGTATTATCAAATCCGGACTATTTCATTATAAATAGCGTCCTTAGACCTCCATTTTTAATCACCAATTCTGATCAACTCTCATCAAGAATTTCTTGATTCTCTCTCTGTCTTTCTAAACCAACCCTTTTGCAAACAAAATTCCGTATTCACAAGATCTAGACACACCTAGCCAAATTCGAAGTTCCTTTCGCCCTAGACGTGAAAGGTTTGATATTTTTGAGGGTTTGGTCCCAAATCTCTATTTCAATTACTTAATTTAATTGTTTGATTTTATATTTTCCTTGAGGTTACTAACGTGTGTATTTTGTTATTAGAAAGGTGTACGAGGCATCCAAGTAAGTACTTTAATTATTTAATTGATGTTTTGATATAGAAAACATGTTTAGCGTAAGAATAGTTTCCTTATATCAATTATGATTTCTATGATGCTTCCTATTTCTTTCTTAATATCATGTTAGGGCTAAATCTTTGATTTTTATTGTTTAGTGACATGCTAGGGTTTGTTATTAATCTTGTTAGTATCATGCCTAGGATCTTGCTATTATTATGCTTTATTGTTAACATGATTATTTTTATAATTGTTATAATTATTATTATGATGATTATGATTGTTATGATTATTATTATTATTATCATTATGTTGCTTGATGCTTATTATTTTTATTGCTTGATCACACCTTTTATGAATGTTTAAAGGGAATTGGTACTTGTAATCACGCTTAATAAGATAATTTATAATCTTGTTTAGGGTTAATTTGATTATAATTCAAGTGATCACCAATAATAGATTTGTTTGTGCATTAATATTCAACCAACATAGATAAATAGGTTTAGGGTAAATCTATTAATTTCATGTTACTCAGAAAGCGTACATGAGTACAAGAAGAATTAAGTAGAGACCTATTATTATAGGGCAGGTTCTTTCTCTTTTAGATTGGATTTGTACCTTCATCCCCGAACTTCTAGTCTTAGTTCCAGACTTATTGGAGTTGACGATCTCATGGATCATTAAGGGGTGTAACCTTCACCCTGTGACCGGTTTACAAGTTCCTAAAACTTGTTGGCGACTCTTTTTCTCTAGCTTCTTTCTCTTTGGACGCCACCATGCTTAAGTGTATGATCACATTGGGGTTCAAGTTTGGGGTAATGTTTGAAATATTCCCTACAATCACTAAGCATAAAGATCAAACTTTATTTCTAACATGATATTAAAAAATAGGAAACAACTTAAACATGATACTAGAAAGCAATAAAAGCATCATAACATGATACTAGGAATTAAAATAATATAAGCATGATTCTAAAGAATGTGAAGTAAGCTAATAACTTACTTTGATGTCTTATATCTCTTTCTAATAACAAAATACACACGTTAGTAACTTCAAGGAAAATATTAAATCAAACAATTAAATTAAATAATTGAAATAGAGATTTAGGACCAAACCCTCAGAAATTATCAACCTTTCACGTCTAGGGAGAAGGCAACTTCTAGCTTGGCTAGGTGTGTCTAGAACTTGTGAGTGCGGTATTTTTATTTGAAAATGGAAGGCTTAGAAAGAGAGAGAAGAATAAGCTATTAGCTTAAGAGAGTTATTGATGATTGTTCATTATTGTTGGTGAATTATAAAAAAGAAAAATACGACCTTATTTGTAGAAAAAATAGTCCGAAAACGATAGAAAAGAATCAGAATTTGAATCGGAATAAAACTAGCTCTTGTCGCCAGCGACAGGATCCAACGCGAAACGACAAGCATCATGCATGGCGACAGCAGGCTCTGTCATCCGACGACATACTTGTCGTTTGGTGCTGGTTAAAAGATAAAATGTGCTTTTGTACGTAATCCTTTTCTTAAAAAAATTAAGAAATTAAACTCCGTGTTTATCAATTTTAAATTAGATTTTATCATAATCAAACACTTACTTTATTCGAAACCAAATTCATTATTTTTCTAAAAGATAATTATCGATCCTAAATCTATTAGAACTCAAAATAACCTTTATAGACTATTCTAGAAGTTTGGAATCAATCCTAAAAACTTTAGGAATAATAATTAACGGGCCCTCCACTAGATCACTGGGCCATAAAACCATTTTAGACCCAACTTAGTACCTTGGCCATAACTTCCTCATTATTCATCGGAATTGGGCTTATAACATATCATTGGTAAGGTCTTTGCGAGCCCGATCCAACTACCCTATTATTGGACCCTCGTCATGGACCAAGCTAAGTTGGACTGGCTATTTTCATAAATAGAGTAGATTTTCGAAAACAGGAAAAAAAAATTTATTAAAACGACTGCATCACAAGACTTTGCACACTTTCACTTCGTTCGATAATCAAGTGACGTGAAAAATATTCATCACTAACCCTAGGTGGAGGTGGAAGGGGAGAAGAGATGGAGGGAAAAGGATGTCGGTTAGTGGTGAAGGAACCTCGGGCGGCGGCGGATTGGCATGGTATCTGTACTGCGGAGTAGGCATACCTTGGGCTGGAGGACGAGTTCAGAGACGAGCTCATGCTCGCTGCTCGTGCTCACTACTGTTGGGAGGATGGCGATGTTGGAGTAGTGGTGGAGGGTGGCCGGCGTTTCTGCGGTATGTGGTGGAGGGTTTCAGGAGAATTGGCGGAAGCTCAAAAAATTCAAAGGTACGAAAATGAAAATGACGAAGGAAAGGGAAAAAAGAAGGAAAGAAAAAGAGGCCTTATATTACTTTGGCACCGTTTTAAATGGAACTGGTGGCAATATGCTTACCCCTAATCCCGCCCATTTTTTTTCCCACCGGTTTTTAAAAAACCCGGGGGCATTAGTCAATGCCCTATTGATATTTTCTACTAGTGATATGCCAGGTCATCCACTTAATTCTTCAATATGCCACGTCACCCACAAAACCGACAATACTTCATGTGTGTTTCAACTAAATTAAAAAAAATGTGGATGAGAAGGCTTTACTCAACCTCTTTGAAGAAAGATCATTATTAGCCATCTAGGATAATTTTCACTCATGTTCATATCTTGCATAGAAAAAAAAAAAAAAAAAAAACTAAAGCGAAGTTCTATGCTACAAAAGTATTGAAAACACATACTCCACTATTAAATGCCTTTTAAAAATTAGCAGTTGCACAATACAAAAGTAGCAAACCGGGGCAATGCCCGAGCCATTCACTAGTTTATGAATTAAAATTAATCTTTCTCTTTCTCTCTCACCCTAGTCTAATTTTGGGAGAAAATTGATTTCTTCAATCTCCCATGCATTAATTATGAATTAAAATTAATTATTCCTTCAATATTTTTGTTAATTCCTTCTATCTCCCATACATTAATGAATTAAAAATAATCTCTCTCTTTCTCTCTCAACCTAACCTAATTTGGGGAGAAAATTAATCACGTCAAAATTCTAAAAAGGCTAAAGGACAACGCTTAAACTGTACTTTTTTGTGAAAAATGGGAGAGCTAGAAAATTTGAGATTTTGGGTTGTGAAAGTTTTCCAAGAAAATTTATGTTGTAGAAGGAGAAGTAATAGAGATATGAAAATTTAGGAGAAAGAAACATCAACTTCATCATTTGAACCACCATAATTAATCTAGCATGTTGATCATCAGCACAAACATCGACAAAAAAAAATTAGGGTAGTGCACGACAACGGTAGTGCATGGAGGAGGTGGTTCATCAGTAGTACGTGGAGCAGGGAGTTCGAATTCATCGTTGCAGAATAGTGTGCAAATCCTAGGAAATCTCACTGTAGAGATGGTTGTGAACAAATGATAATTATCTAAATAATATTATTGAGAAGTGCATGAAAAATTCATGAAGCATTAAGATGGTTAATTACATATTAGGTCATTGTTGAAGATGGTTTCCCAACATACAATGTATGGATCATGCTTGAGTTCTTGAGAGGGAAGTAGGGAACACAAAGAGAAGAATGAAGAGTTCATGTGGGGGAACACAAAGAAGAAGTCTAAACGTACAAACGTTTACACTTTATATGCACTTCCAAAGAAGAAGGAGAAGCGGTTCCTTACAAGGAATAAGCAACAGTTCTTGAGTGGGAACAAGCAAAGAGAAGTTCCTTTGAAGGAGAAAAAGCTTTGGAGTAAAGTTTCATCAGAAAAACATGAAAACAAAAAATAAGAGTATATTTTATTTCTAGAAATCATGTATGTTGAATAAAAGAAATTGTTTGGAGCAAGCCTAAAGAACTACTACATTGGAACTTCAGTCAGTAAGGAAATCAGTGTTATTGACCAGTTACTTCCTTACGGGTTAGTCTAGAATTCGTTTATAGGAGGAACACAAGTTTGCACAACACTAAAAGTCAATTTTTTACGTTAGTAGTCATTGCATTATACGCTATATTTTCTACTAGATTTAAGGATTTGTTTTGGGTCAGGATTGTTTTCTGTTTAATCTCTAAATAGTTTAATATTTCAAATTAAACATGTTAGTTATTTTAGAATAAAATATTTTAAAAATATTTATTCTTAATGAATAAAATCAAAATCAGTTTTTAATTGTTAAAGTCTTATATATTTGGTTAGGATTTTAATATCTTTTATTTTTTGTTTGTATTTATTTATTTTTTGGAAAATAATAATTAGTTTACACGTTTAATTTGAAATAGCTTTTTAGTGAAGGAAAATAAGGAGATCATGGAGAAAATGTTTTCGCCTTCAATCCATGTCTTCCATTACTTCTTTTGTTCATGGAGTCAGTGTAGATGATGCATAGAGTCTAAAGCACTTAGCTTCTATTATGGATAAAGATCATGGGGTGAATGGGTTTGTCTTTGAAGCACTATAAAAGGCGACTTTCTCATTCATTCCAAACCGTTTGACTTTAGAGAGTCATTCCATATAGTGTCTCACTTGAGTGGAATAGTTTTTCTTTAGAGATATATTATGTCTTTCACATTGGTGAGTTAGTTCCTTCGGGTTTCAAGCTCCTTAAAAGTCTTAAAGTGTCCAACATATTAGTTTTATTTAGTTTATCTTTTATAAGAATTTGAGAATTGTTTAAGGGTTTGAGTGGACTCTTGTATTAGGGTGAGAACTTGAGTGAGTTCTTTGTATGTATGAAAAAGATTTGAGTGAAACTTGACAGATGGAGAAGAGTAAGCCTTTGACTGAAGTCTTGAGTGGGAAACTAGAGAGATAGTGTTGAGGGAAGATCTCAATCTACAATTATTAGAGGAAATGGTTTTTGGGAGTGTGAGTTCGTTGAGGAACTCGGTAAAGGCTCAAGTTGGCCTATTTTAGTGGAAATTTTATATTTAAAATCCCTTGGGGTTGAGGTTTTTCACTTCCTATCAGACCTAGAAAGTTTTCCTCGTAAAATCTCTTTTGCACTATGTAGACACCTAAAAATGTCTCCCCAAAACCAAACCCGTTGATGAACACCTTTCACCGCCATTATTGGTCAAGTTGAGTATTTAATCTTTGGAGTGCTTAAATTCATGTTCTATCCAATATATTTCATGAACCAAACCAATTTCTAGCTCATTTCCCTAAACCATAACCTATTTTCCACTTTTCGTGTCCACATCGCAAAACTGAGAGAAACTGATTTTATGGATATACAATTTTGATCCATTTATTATTTTTTTCTATAGGCCTTTAAAAAAGCTTTCCAACCATATATCATAAGCCCAATTTCGAGCTATAACGAAAAAGATATGAGCAAAACACTAAACTCGGCCTAAAACCGACACCCTTCCACTAAAACGACTATATATTAAAATCTACATATCATTTTACTTGATTCCAATTGGGTTGGAAATTAGACTTGATAAGATTTCCAATGATATATTTTATGCCTTATTCAGAGTTACGGATCAAAAGTTATGATTATTTTAAAAACGGGTAAAAAACTGAAATTACCGCGCAGCAGCAAAAATGCCGCGACGGGGCAAAAGGTGACGTGTCACGGGGCTTATTCCCGTGACACGGTGCCCATCTCTGTAATTCTGCATAATTTTCCCCCGTGTCACGGGATTTTGCACAGTCTCACGGTGCAATTTCCCGTGTCACGGTGCCCATTCCGTGACACGGGAATATTCCGTGTAATTTCCGCGTACTTTTTACATCGTGACACGGCATACTACACTGTGCCACGCTGGAAAATGTCGTGTCACGGCATTTCTTCCTGTGTCACGGTGCACATCCCGTGCCACGGGATTGCTCCGTGTTTTCTCCGCGTAATCCCTAAACGCGTTTTCACTTCCCGTAACCTAATTATTTCTCGCGTCACTCAGTTTTTCCCCGTGTCACGGGATCTTCCCCCGTCTGACGGTGCCTGTCACCGTGTCACGATGCCCTTTTCTGTGACACGATATTATTTTTTAGGGTTTTTATCTTTTTAGGGTTCCGTGTGCTCACTCATCACATTTTCCCTATAAATAGGACCCCCTTTCTGCAGTTCGGGGCACCAATAATCATTCTCTCTCACCTTACACCAAAAATCATTCTCTTCTCCCTCTTTAACCTAATTTCTAGCCTCCTTATTATTCCATAACAATTCCCCTAAGCACTCCAAGGAGTCTATACTTAACCCGAGGTTCCGTCATTAAACCAAGGCGTGAAAGGTACAAATAACTGAGTGTTTAGACCAAATCAACTCTACTTTTTATTTAATTTAATTTTCATTTACTTTATATTTTTTTTATTGAAGTTACTAACAGTTTATTCATGATGTAGCAATTTAAAGGAACGCGCAGAATGCGAGTAATTAATTAATTTAATTACTCTTATTTTATTTTTAATATTGCTAGTATCATGATTAGGGTTGTTATTATTATTATTTGATTTGTCTAACACTATTATTGTTAAATTGCTTCCAATATTAATGTTTATTCTATTATATTTTTTATTGATCACCATATTGCATGTTTAAAGGGAATATGTAATTGAAAATCACGCCTAATAAGATAATTTGGACAACCGGTTTACGTTCCTTTTTAATCTTGTTGTTTGATCAAGTGATCACAAATATTTTAGAATTATATGTTGCATTAATATTTAACCAATTTAGCTTAATAATAGTTTGGAGCAAATTGAATATTTTGGTTTGTATGTCTTTGAGATTGTAGGAATGATTTTCACTATAAGAATCGAGTAGAGGCCAATACGGGCGAATGTGACTCCATGACTCACTTCGTACCATCATCCCCGATCCTCCTTTCGTGGTTCCGAACCATATGGAGTTAGTAATCTCATGGATTATGAATGGGGTGTAACCTTCACGGGTCAATCGTTGTTGCCTTTGTTGTCCCTTATTCGTGATTGCCTTTTTATGATCCGTGAACGGTTTACAAGTTCCTTAAAAACTTGTTGGCGGCTCCCTATTTTCCTTGTCCCTAATCGTATATGTCGATTCCCACTTTCTATGAGTGCCAAGCATATTCACAACATGCTTTTAACGTAGGCGCACTTCGAGCGACGCCTACAATTTGGCGACTCCACTGGGGAGGATTCTTGGTTATTTATCGATTTGAGTGATCGATATTTAATTAAGATGAGTGGATGAGACTTGAAAGATTCTTGAAAAATATTCCTGTGATTAATTTGGCATTTTTGCATATGCATAGACGTTTTAACGTCGCATTTAGGTCTGTCCTGTAGGAAAAATTGAATAACTTGATTGCGTACGAAGGAAAATAGGGCACCAGTCAGATTTTCTGACTGCCGTGCCACGACAAAATCTGCCGTGTCACGGTACAGTGCAGCGTCTGACGATGGGCCGTACCGTGGCACAGGAATCATTGCCGTGTCACGGCAGTCCTAAAATCAGTCCGGTGGCTTATTTTCTCTTCTCACAGTCAACTTCTTTTGATTTTTCTGAAAAAACGTATGTGTTCTACATACGTCTTAGCCCCGGGGGATTGAAGCTCTATCAACCCAAAAACGCTCATGGCAATAAGGGTTCATGTGAGTTATTAAATCCACTCAAACCATGGAGTCGAGTTCGATTTCATCACGAACTCGCGGAGCCGCCCGTTGGCATACACCCTGAAGGGAGGCTGCCTTGCTAACGCCTCCAAACTCTTAACCATGGTACCCTATTGACACCAAATAAACTTGGCCATAGTCGAACATAGAACTTGACCTTAGGTTGCGAACTATTCTTTGCATCATTGTGCCTACATGTTTTATGTTTAGTTGTTTTGATCCTAACCTTAACGATCTTTCTTTGTTTATGGTGGATTATTTTATGACTAACGATTGTCAATGGACCATACTCACTTAGTAATTAGGCAAAAAAAAAAAAAAAAAAAAAAAGGGAAGGGTTGCCGCGACACGGGACTGTCCACCGTGGCGCGGTGGACCTGCAAAAAAAAAAAAAAAAAGGTCTGTCGCGCCACGGGAGCCTCCACCGTGTCACGGCACGGTGGATTTTCAAAAAAAAATCAAAAAATAAAAAAAAAATTCTCGTGCCACGTCAGCATCCACCGTGGCACGGGAATGTTTACCGTGACACGGTGAACTAACGGGAAAGTTCACCGTGTCACGGCGATTTCCACAGTGACATGGTGGATTTTCCAAAAAAAAAAAAAAAAAAAAGGCGTCAGTCTAGTCTTCCATGTTAATTTGGTCCTCGCGTCAGTCATTTTGGTTATTGTTCACATGTCTAGCCATACGATCATACCACGAGTCTTATAACATCACTTAGTCACTCACGAGTCAAGTATAGTCCACACACTTTCTTTATGTTTCGACTCGAGTCGTGCACCAGGTCGTTTATGATCGTATATTAGGTTCATGCACCCTTTTTCGTCATAATAAAAAAATGAGTGGAGTTTTCTCTCCTGTTTTCAAATGTCTATTTTTTTTCTTCCTTTCCTATATTGAGAAATGAGTCAATCAATTAAGTGAATTATTTTATTTCACAGTGCTTGGTCAAGAAATAGGGATAGATTAATACGGTTCGAGTCATTACCGCAACAATCTCTCAGATCTAATAGGCGTTCAAAGAGAACTTTTCCATCTCCATTACTCATCACCTTACAATGGCCACTAAAGAAGATATTGAGAACATCAACAAATCCATCGAGGCACTGTCTTCCATGATGCAAACCCTTACCACTAGGGTCACTACCATGGAAGAAAACAAGGTCACTGTTTCCACCCTTGACAAACTGAAGGAACAAATGAGTAAGATTAATGAGGATTTCACTTATGTAGAACGGCCTCCCACTCCTTTGGATGTGAAGGACAGGCTCCCTGAAAAGTTCTCCACTGCTGATATTCCAAAGTTCAAGCCTACTGACAATCCAATATTCCATTTGAAGGCGTTCTCTGCAACCATGGCTCTTAAGGGATTGGACGTAACACTCTTCCCTACGGTGTTCCCTCTCTCCTTAGAACATGCTTGCCAACAATGGTTTTATTCCTTAGATGTCAAGCATACTACGACTTGACAAGATGTCACCAACAGTTTCATGAATCGTTACAAGTGTAACATTCAAACCAACACTTCTGAACGTGAACTCTCCATTCTCAAACATAAAGAGAATGAAGGCTTCACCGCTTACCTGAACAGGTGGAGGGAAACAACTTCACTCTTGGTAGATCCTCCCAAAGAAAGAGAGATGGTTCGCCTCTTTATTCAAAATCTGACTCATAAATATAGGGGACATCTCAAATTTCTTCCACTGAACACTTTCGAAGCTGTATACGACATCGGCATCAATATCGAGGATGAGCTAATAAAGACTGTTGGTAGTAACAATAATAACACTTGGAAAAACAAGAAGAACGACCATCCTTCTTCTTCGTCTTCTAAGCACGAAAATATTACCAACAATATAAGCCAAGTTGATATCAATGAAGTGTTAGCTCTTGATGCTCCATTGCCCAAGAAGAAAAGAACTTACACTCCTTTAGGAATGACTTATGATGCGGCCTTTGATCACCTTTACGGTCAAGGCTTGATCACACCTATTGGGCCATTTCCAGAGCCAAAACTTGAAGAAAGGAGCGCCAAATGGAATCCCAATGCCCATTGCAAGTACCATCAAGGAAGGGGCCACACTACGGAGCAATGTTGGAATTTGAAGGACGTCATTCAAGACTTGATGGATGAAAACAAACTTCCTATCCCTCCAGGCGGCAAGAAGTAATGAATACAAGGCGCACAGATCATTCGTGCAAGATTTCATGATTTCTTTCTTTATCATTCATCTCCATTCCCCCATTCATGTCTAGCATAGGTTTTCCACTTTGAATTTTTATATGTTTCATGTGTTTCGTTCACCTTTTCCATTAATAAAATGAGAAATTTTCCTTTACATCTCGATCATAGAATTTTTCATTCATTCATTCATTCATTCTCAAAAAAAATAAAAATAAAAAAAAAATTAAAAATAATTTCATTACCGAACTAAACCCAAGGTACACCAATGACTTGAGGCACCTTTGCAACCCTGTCATTCCCTGTCAACCGTTCAATCACATTTCATTTCTTCATCAACCATTTTGAGCCTCGTCTAACGTTTGGCCTTCATTTCTTCAACTCACATTTACTTAAACCTGGGATTGGAAGATGTGTAATTGCATAACATTCAAAAGGCAAGTAAAAAAAAAAGGCAGCAAAGCAGCAATAAAACAATGTCTAAAGGCAAGTGTTCCAATGTCTTTGATATGAACATGTCTCAAATTGCGTCTCTCATCGAGTTCTTGGTATCGTGCCTGAGAAACATGAATGCTAAATGAGTGATGGACCGCATGATCTGAGATTGCCTACATTGATTTAAAAGAATGAAAAAAAAAATGTTGAAAATAAACTTGCAAAATTCAAAATTTTGAAATTCAAAATTAGGGGATTCTCTCGGGTCTTGAGCCTTTTATCCCTTTCTTCCTTAAACCATCAACTTAACCACATTACAACCCTTGAAAGATCTCTTTGAGGTGTACATACACTTGTGCAAAGTTCGGTTAGAGCTACGTTCGGCCTGATTCCTAACGGATACGTAGGCAACCTCATATTGAGGTGCGGCAACATTCATATTCATATCCATGCATGATTGAGTCAAAGAATATCCAATGCTTACCCCTACCCATTTAGAGCTAGACTTGGGGGCTTGAACCCACATCATTTATCCTACCTAGCCTAAAGAATCATCATCTTTGACTCTTCTCACATCTCTTTCCATCGCCATAACCCTTGCAGCCAGCTTTAGTATCACATTCACACACTTCACTCACACATCCATATCCATATCGATCATATTTCCCTTTAAGAGCCCTTTATCATGAAATCTTGTTTCAACACTATGCATGTTTCATCGTCTTTCGGGACAACATTCATTACAAGAAACATTGTATACTTGCTTAGCTTCCTGACCTTAGCAATATTCATTGTTTCATGCATCGCATAATGTGCTGAGAAACATTTATATATCAATGATTTTTAATCATTCAAAGCATATCGTGCTTAGCTACTTGACCTAAGCAACGTTCATTATGCAATAATCACTTCATCTGTATACGTGCTTAGCTTCCAGACCTAATTGACGTTCAAGATCGCTTCTTTACACCATAAATGATACTTAGCTCCAAGACCTAAGTTAATTCAACTATCGTGTCACATGATGTAATTGTCCTTAGCCTCCTGGCCTAAGGACATGCATCATGCATACATTACTTTCAAGAAAAGCAATTTAATCCATGTGATTCATTTTGTCTTGCTCAACGAGGAAGTTCAAAACTTCTTTCCTTTTTTCGCGTCTTTTCTTTTGGGGAAGTTTAAAAAAAAAATTCAAAATTTTCTCATCGAGGGAAGTTCAAAAATAAAAGTTCAGTTTTCACATCTATCTTTTTCGGGAGAAAGTCGGTACCCTCCACTCATGACAAAAATCGACGGAAAATTGCTTTTGCATCTTCGTTTGCTTGTGTCTGCACACACATATACACACACACACTCACAAGTCATACACATGTCATGTCACATCAAGTCAAACTTGGTCAAGTCAGTGGTTAAGTCAATCACAATATATACGAGTCCATTGGCAAATTTATTTTTGCAGGTCTCATCTACAGCCCACGTTCGGGGACAAGCGAACCAACTACAACCCACGTCCGGGGACAAGCGGACCAACTACAACCCACGTCCGGGGACAATCGGACCATCTACAGCCCACGTCCGGGGACAAGCAGACCATCTACAGCCCACGTCCGGGGACAAGCGGACCATCTACAACCCACGTTCGGGGATAAGCGAACACACTACAACCCACGTCCGGGGACAAGCGGACCATGTACAGCCCACGTTCGGGGACAATCGAACTACCATCATTTCATGACGCAAGGTTCTCGATACACAGATACTTGCATTCTCATCATCTCTCGACTTTCCTCAAGCATGGAAAGTATTATCCGGTGGATTTCTTCAAGCATAGAAAACCGCCAAATTCCTTTGTCGAATTTCCTCAAGCATGGAAAGTATTATCCGGTGGATTTCTTCAAGCATAGAAAACCGCCAAATTCATATGCCGGCTTTCCTCAAGCATGGAAAGTATCATCTGGTAGATTTCTTCAGGCTTAGAAAGTTACCAAATTCATCAGTCGGCTTTCCTCAGGCATGGAAAGCGTTTCAACAAACTTCATCCGGTGGATTCCTTCAATCATAGGAAGCTACCAAGCTCATTTGCCACCGATACACTGGTGTTAGATAAGCATTCTATCCCTTTACTCTTTTATCTGTAGAACTAACATTTTTCTGCAGTATCGGCGTATACAGAATGATTTAGGATCGCAGAACGTCTTTAATCATTCTCCGTCCCTATCGGCTACTTTGACTAACGTTTTCGAAACTGACGTTTCTACAAACTCAGTCAAAGTGGGGGCTTCTGTAGACACCTAAAAATGTCTCCCCAAAACCAAACCCGTTGATGAACACCTTTCACCGTCATTATTGGTCGATTGAGTATTTAATCTTTGGAGTGCTTAAATTAATGTTCTATCCAATATATTTCATGAACCACTCCAATTTCTAGCTCATTTCCCTAAATCATAACCTATTTTCCACTTTTCGTGTCCACATCGCAAAACTGAGAGAGACTGATTTTATGGATATAAAATTTTGATCAAATTATTATTTTGTTGGATAGTCCTTTAAATAATCTTTCCAACCATATATCATAATCCCAATTCCGAGCTATAACGAAAAAGAAATGAGCAAAACACTAAACTCGGCCTAAAACCGATACCCTTCCACTAAAACGTCCATATATTAAAATATACATATTATTTTGACTTGATTCATATTGGGTTGTAAATTAGACTTGATAAGCTTTCCAATGATATATTTTATGCCTTATTTCGAGTTACGGATCAAAAGTTATGATTATTTTAAAAACGGGTAAAAAACTGAAATTACCGCGCAGCAGCAAAAATGCCGCGACGCGGCAAAAGCTGACGTGTCACGGGGCTTATTCCCGTGAAACGGTGCCCATCTTTGTAATTCTGCACAATTTTCCCCCGTGTCACGGGATTTTGCACCGTGTCACGGTGCAATTTCCCGTGTCACGGTGCCCATTCCGTGACACGGGAATATTCCGTATAATTTCCGCGTACTTTTTACACCGTGACACGGCATACTGCACTGTGCCACGGTGGAAAATGCCGTGTCACGGAATTTCTTCTCGTGTCACGGTGCACATCCCGTGCCACGGGATTGCTCTGTGTTTTCTCCGCGTAATCCCTAAACGCGTTTTCACTTCCTGTAACCTAATTATTTCCCGCGTCACTCAGTTTTTCCCCATGTCACAGGATCTTCCCTCGTCTGACGGTGCCTGTCACTGTGTCACGGTGCTCTTTGCCGTGACACGGTATTATTTTTTAGGGTTTTTATCTTTTTAAGGTTCCGTGTGCTCACTCATCACATTTTCCCTATAAAAAGGACCCCCCTTTCTGCAGTTCGGGGCACCAATAATCATTCTCTCTCACCTTACACCAAAATCATTCTCTTCTCCCTCTTTAACCTAATTTCTAGCCTCCTTATTCTTCCATAACAATTCCCCTAAGCACTCCAAGGAGTCTATACTTAACCCGAGGTTCCGTCCTTAAACCAAGGTGTGAAAGGTACAAATAACTGAGGGTTTGGACCAAATCAACTCTACTTTTTATTTAATTTAATTCTCATTTACTTTATATTTTTTTATTGGAGTTACTAACAGTTTATTCATGATGTAGTAATTTAAAGGAACGCGCAGAATGTGAGTAATTAATTAATTTAATTACTCTTATTTTATTTTTAATATTGCTAGTATCATGATTAGGGTTGTTATTATTATTATTTGATTTGGCTAACACTATTATTGTTAAATTGCTTCCAATATTAATTTTTATTCTATTATATTTTTTATTGATCACCATATTGCATGTTTAAAGGGAATATGTAATTGAAAATCACGCCTAATAAGATAATTTGGACAACCGGTTTAGATTCCTTTTTAATCTTGTTGTTTAATCAAGTGATCACAAATATTTTAGAATTATATGTTGCATTAATATTTAACCAATTTAGCTTAATAATAGTTTGGAGCAAATTGAATATTTTGGTTTGTATGTCTTTGAGATTGCAGGAATGCTTTTTACTATAAGAATTGAGTAGAAGCCAATACGGGCGAATGTGACTCCATGACTCACTTCGTACCATCATCCCCGATCCTCCTTTCGTGGTTCTGAACCATATGGAGTTAGTAATCTCATGGATTATGAATGGGGTGTAACCTTCGCGGGTCAATCGTTGTTGCCTTTGTTGTCCCTTATTCGTGGTTGCCTTTTTATGATCCGTGAACGGTTTACAAGTTCCTTAAAAACTTGTTGGCGGCTCCCTATTTTCCTTGTCCCTAATCGTATATGTCGATTCCCACTTTTTATGAGTGCCAAACATATTCACAACATGCTTTTAACGTAGGCGCACTTCGAGCGACGCCTACACACTATTTCTCTCTACTTGCGTTAAGTTTCTTTTAATATCGCAAAAAGTAACTAGCAATCCTCATACTACAAATCACGCCTCTTCTCTTGTAATATTCTATCTAAATTAAATAGCACTCACTTCCCATGATTTTTTATGTCAACCAAGCAAGTAGTTAATATGATTGGGGATTTCTTGAAGTTGAATTATATTATTGCAAGTAGTAAACATGATTCGTATCCTACAACAAGTGGTGAAATTTAAATTTTTAAAATTTAAGGGTGGTATTTAATATAAATGGAAAAACAAGTGGTAAAATACAAAATTTCTTTCCTTTTTCAATAAATTATATTATTACAATAAACAAGTAGTTAACTAATGAATGTTTGGTTCACAAATATATATATAATAAACAAGTAGTTAACTAATGAATGTTTGGTTCACAAATATATATATATATATATATATATATATATATATATATATATATATATATATATGAGCATAATCAAACGCTTTCAAAACTTCACCAGCAGGTTAAGCTAGGAGGGCAAGCTGTGCAACGTGGGTTGGGCGTGTTAGGTGGGTTGTATCAACTAGTATTTAAATGGGTCAAAGTGGGTTGGGCTGAAAAAATGGACCCACGACACATCCACTCCTGAGCTCGAGTTGTGTCGAAACGAGCCGAACCCTGGTAACCCAATTATTGGTCTAAGCTGCACCTTTGTGCAGCTAGTCTAGGTGCAACACTAACCCATAAGCTCACAAGCCCAATTTAAAAAAGCCCTAAAACAAAACTAGCCAACACAGAACATAATATTACGCAGCCCACCTACACTCATTTATAGAAGATCAACAACAACTTTTTTTTTTAAAAAAAAAATATCATTTAAAAAACGCATTCCACCCACACAAATTTTACAAAAAAACCCATCACTTCCCAACTGCCATTTATTTTTTGAAATATCAATTTTTTTTTCTTTTTTGGTAATAAACCTTAAATATATTTTTTATAAAAAAAATCATTTAGTCATTTCCATATTAAATTTCTGAATTTAATTTCTCCTCCTTGTGATTTTCTCTCTCACACAATCAAACAAAGTTCATTCTCTCTCATCTATATGATTTGGATACCTTATGTTCATAGAATATTCTGAAATTTTATAGAATAACTATTATTTCCCAACTGCCATAATTTTTAAAAATATACTTCACATATATTTTATTTAAAAACTATTATTTCCCAACTGTCATATTTTCTTACAAATTAATGTCTACATATATATTCATATTTTGAATGCTTATGTTCACTTTCTTAAATGCATATATTCACATTTTTTATGCATATGTCCACTTTCTGAGATGCATATGTTTACTTTCAAGGTACCAATGTAAATGTTCATATTTTGAATGCGTATGTTCATTTTATAAAATGCATATATTCATATTTTTAATGCATATATATGTTCATATTTGTAATACTTATAATTCATATAATTCATAATCATTTTATTTTACATGTCTTCAATTTTCTTGTGTTCATAATTAAATACCTTATATTGGGTATATTTAAAATGTTTGTTCATTCCGTAGGAGGAATTTGGAAAAAAAAAATTAAAGTATCCTTCCAATTCACAAAATCAATCAAAATTCATCACGAAATCAACAAGTAATCAATGAAATTAATATAATAATATTCATCAGATTATGAAAAAAAAACCAATGCAAATACATCGAAAAAAATTAAAAAGTCATCAATTCATATTAATTACATATTCATAAACCTAACTAATTACATAATAATTACAAAAAAAAAATACAATTACAAATTAAGCAAAATCTAACCTAAATAAACCTAATTATAAATCAACACAAAAAAATAACTTAATAACAACTAAATCCATATTGGGCAATGAAATCAATTGAAACAAAATTATATTAGAGAAAACAGAAAAAAGAGGACATCTTGAATGAAAAAGAAAATATTAAAAACATAGAGAGGAAATGTATATCAAAAGAGAAAACAAAAGAGAGAGAAAATTGGGATCAAAATTATTATAGGAAAGAAAAAGGCTAAGAAAAGTGAAAGAAGGAAACTAAGAAAAAAGGGAAGAAGTTATATCAGGGAAGAACATTAAGGGTGAGGAAAAAGAAGTTAGTCAAGTTACTATTGCGTTTCATTAAGAAACAAACAGATAAGGTGGCTAAACGCCTTGAGGTGTTTGCTGTGATGCATCTCCCTTGCATGCTGCAAAGATGACCATCATTAACTTGGTGCTCCTTGCCTCGTTATATTTTTTTCTATTTTTCAGATTCCAGAAACTATATCTCTCGGGTGGACAATTTGTTAGCCAAGTTTTGGTGGAAATCTTCTCAATCGAGTCGTGGGATGGCTCTTTGTTCTTCTAAGTTGTTGCACTTTCCGAAGGGACTAGGGGGTTTGGGTATTCATATTCTTGAATCGTTTAATTCGGCCTTATTAGCAAAACAAAGTTGTCGTATCATTCAATCCCCGCAGCTGTTGGTTTACCGTCTTCTGTTTGCTAAATACTCTTCGTTGGTAGGGGGTGTTGCGTCTTCGGTATCTCGTCCTTCTTGGGGTTGTCATGGTCTTCTATCAGGAAAGTCTGTTTTGCCTAAGGGTTTGGTTTGGAAGGTTGGTTCGGGTTCTCGTGTTCTTATTTTAGAGGATTCTTGGGCTCCTGGTGGACAGGTTTAGTTAAGGGATCTTTCGTCAAAGGCGGTTAGGCCAACTATTGTGTCTTCTATACTTGATTTTCGTTCTTACGCGTGGGATACTTCGATTGTTTATAGGTTGTTTGATTCTCCGTCGGCTACTAGAATTCTTTTGTTGGATCGGCCAAGGAGGCTAATGGATGATTTTTTATATTGGAAGTTTGCCAGGGATGGGGTTTTCTCCACGAAATCGGCTTATGCCTTTCTTTTCCAGTTCCCTGTCACCCCTGATTTTGGAAGCCGGTTGACCCCGGGCTGGTGGCGGAGGTTTTGGAGACTTCCTATTCTTCCTCGATAGTTTGGCTGGAAACTTTTACATGATGCTCTTCCGATGGCATCCCTTCTACATTCCCGGGGTAGTCCGGTTGACCCGGTATGTGCTTTTTTCCATCAGGAGTGGGAGGAGGTGTCGCAAACCTTCAGAGACTGTCTAGCTATCAGATCTTTATGGCGGTCTGGAACGTTAGGGGTTTGTTGGGATCTTTAGAAGTTTCATCAGTTCGGGGATTGGCTAGATGACACCTTTTCTTGGTTCTATTATAACAAATTTTGGAAGGGTATTATGTCTTTATTTTCTCTCCTTTGGGTTATTTGGCTTTCCCAAAACCAGTTAAGGTTCAGACAGACAGTTTGGTTGCCCAGGACGATTAAAGTTTTGGCACAGGATTGATTCAATCATTGTGTTCAGTCCCAGGATTGGAAGAAATCCGTATTGGGATCCTACTCGCCTAGTTCGCTTGTGCTTTCAGGTGATCCATGTTGTGTTTGAGGGTACTATGATATGTCTATTTTATATAGTGTTTTACCCCCGTCCCTTGGTCATAATTGGTATTGTTTTTGGCTCTTTAGTGCCACTTTTATTACTAATTGGTGTTTTCTAGTGTTTTCGTAGTTTTGGTTGACTTTTGTAGGGATTTGCACTTTTGGAGCTTTTTCCCGGGATATTATGAAGTGACTACAAGCATTGGAGCATGGCCAGTTTTTATAGCCCAGGACCGGTTAGTCATCAAACCGGTGATTAAGGACTTAGCATTTGAGATTTCGAGGCATTTGGACCGAGTATTCAAGACCCAAAGAGGAAATCCGAATTGGGCCGAAGAATCGAAGCCCAATCGAGAATTACAAGCTTGCCCAAGTGTACGGGCCTGGCCAAGTAGGCTCCCGCCCGAAGACGCGCCCGGCCGGGCGAGGAAGATTAGTTCGCGCCCGGCTGGGCGCGAGGTTTTTAGGAGCTGATTTCGGCGATTTATCTTAGTTTTAATTAGGAGTAATTATTTTGGTATAAATACGATTTTAATGCTTTCGATTAGAATCTCTTCTCTTAGACCTTCTCTCTCTACTTAGTTTTATATTAGTTTCTTTTTCTACAACTTTGTTCTCTATTTTGTTCTTAATTCATCTCCTTAATTCCGATTACTTTGGTAATGATTTCTTCTACTTTAATCTCGGTTATTTACTTTATTTCTTTCACTATGTCTCCTTTAATTGCTTTGTTTAGTTTATATTTAATTATGTCTAAGTAGTTTTCTTTCTAGGGTTTATGGGGATCCATAAATAATATGAAGGGGTGTGATTTATTGTTGTTAATTGTCAATGGTGGATTAATTTCCTGTTGATTGATTTAATGTTTTATGACTAGATTAGGCCTGATCTTTTATGCATGAGTTTGACTATATTGATTCGAGATTCGAGAGATAAGAATTGATGTTTAGGTCTAGTTTCAATAGGCAGGTTAATTTATATATGCTTAAGTCGAGATTAAAGAGATGAGATTTAATACCGGTAAATTAATTCTGTGATTGTAATAAGTAGCGAGAGACCTTTATGATCTGATTAATTGATGCATTGATGATTGATTGTTATGCTTTACCCTGGAATATTATTTATTGGTGAACCTATGCCCTAGGTCTTTTATCCCTTGATATTCTTCCTACTTTTATTCCTTCCCACTTTTACTCCTAGTAGTTTAGTTCCACTTTTTAATAACAAATTGGTTACTTAATAATTTAGATTGCTTTAATTAATTAGGAATAGAAAGACCAGTTTCCCTGTGGATTCGACCCTACTTCCCTATCTGCATTAGTTAGAGGATTTAGGAATTACTTTTGATTGGGTGATACGACTTTAGCTTGCCAGACTACATAGCATATGCCCCACAGTTTCTTTTATCGTCGATGGAGCTTGGGATTGCTCCACTTGTAGGGTAGGGGCAGGTTGGGTAATCCGTGACCTTTTTTCTTCAGAGATTCCAAGTGAAGGTATAGTAGGGCTTTTTTGTCTAGGTCGGCATTACAGTCTGAGCTACAAGATTGTTTATAGGGACTTCAAGTGGCGGTTCGCAAATGATTCTTGAAGATTCGAATTCATTCTAATTGTGCGGCCTTTCTTTCTTTGCTTTCGAATTCAGGTCCAATGGACATTTTCGATTTGGTGGCTTACTCTGGAATTGCGGGCGGTTATTGAGTTGTTTTTGGTGTGTCAAATTCGTAAGGTTCCTCGGTCCTGGGTTTCTTCGGCTCACTGGTTAGTTGGTTGCGCTCAGCATAAGCAATTGTTGTTTTTTCAGTTCTAGTTTGTTTATTAATGTTGTTTGTTTTTTATTTGATAGCTCTTTGTCAAAAAAAAAAAAAAAACAAAAAACACTGCGTTTAGCAGTGGTGTAGCTATTCTAGAAGCACAAACATGTAGCTAAGAAAATGCCTAGGTGGCCCACTAGCTATTATATTCCACCCTTGCAGATCAGGGTGTGTTGTTTCCAACCCCGCCCACTAGCCACCTCTGGTGATAGGATACGATATATTCACCTAGAGGTGAGACTACAAATGATAATATCGAAAGTGGCCAATTTTGTTAACTTGGATCCTTAAATCATTTTTTGAGGAAAATTATGTTACTAAATTCAAAAACCCGGAGCTCTTTTACAGTTGTTTCACTTAGAGAGCCATGTGCGATCGATCACCCTGCACATGCTCAAAATCATCCCTATATTCACCCTTGTTCCAAAGAATAATTACCTCCAATCAATCCTGCTATTAAAACAGTACAAAGGAGTCGATTAATGTATAGTTTTTTTTGGTACCAATTGACTTTTTTTGGTACAAATACGTGTTACTTTGGCATTGTGATAATGAAAAAATGTGTGTGGAATTGTCTTAATACCCTGCTCGAGTCTATTTAGATATGCTTTGTGATTTAGGCCTTATTCGATCTCTTCATCTTAATAAAAATAAGTTCAGTTCAATAAAATAAGTTCAGCTTATTAAAAAATTTATTTAAATAAAAGGAATAAATATAATAGAAAATTAGAAAAATAAGTTTTAATTAGTAAAATAATTACAGTTGAAATAAAAATAATTTAAATTCATACAAAATATTATCATTTCAGCATAGATAAGGTGAAGAGACCTTATTCTTCTATCGTTATCTACCCATTAGCCAGTAAATGAAAGTAAGTATGCAGCAATCTCTTTTTCATTCTACCTTCAAGTAGATAGAGGTGTTTAAAACTAAGTGAGTCTAATTTAAAACGACTGAATTTAGAATTTAATCTTTATAAACAAAATAATTTAACATGTCCCAAACCTTAAATGATCCAATCCAATGTGAACTAGACCCGAACTTGACCAATAGTTTTAATGGGCACCTATACTGGATTTCTGCCTACAAGCCACTCGAGTAGAGTGCTCCACTAAAACATTACTTGTAAACGAGACATAATTGCCAATCATCATTAACATACATCATTATTTAAGCTTCTATCATTAATTACTTGGTACTAATGATATGTGGGAAATAAATGCTCATTATCCAGGACCATCTACCATGTCATGTGTAAACAAAAATGAATAGCGCAGCCAAAATTTCTATTTTATTTGACAAAAACTTGGTTGTCATATAATTGATTAACTAAAAAATTAAAAACCCTGTAATTAATTTTTTTTTTGTTGGCTGTACAAAGCAACAAAAAAATACATAAAGAAAAGATGAAGCACATGGTTTGTGAGCTGGCATGACCTTACTATGCGCCTCACTCTCCCACCTTTGTAAGCAATTAATCCTTCCTACCCATCTTTTTTATAAGTGTTGAACAAAATTAATTGAACTTCATTCTATCCTATCTTTATCATTTTATTTGTTTATTATAATTTCATAGGTTATTCTAGTTTATTCACCCTTTTCACTCTAATCCACCGATTTTATAGTAGAGTCCGCACATCAGGTGGTAATATCACCTTTTTTTTTTTTTTTTTTTTTAATTTTTATTGTTAATCATTAGAAGCCTTATCATAATTTGGTAGGTCAACTATAGTTATCATCGCATGCGGACAAAGTACAGTGATGGATCAAAAAATATAAGTATGTATTTTGTACAATTTTAAGTCGGTTTAAAGAGTTAAACTTAATTTCAATGACAAACTATGAAAATATCTCAACATTTTGAAATATACAATTCTAAAATAAATACTTTATATTGTCATTGTAGCTTCATGCCTCTACATGAGGTTATCGATTGATGGGAGAACTTATTAATAGGTTTAAAGTTCGAGCTCTTAAAGATATAATTTTAATGACAAACTATGAAAATATCTCAAAATTTTGAAATATACAATTCTAAAATAAATACTTCATATTGTCATTGTAGCTTCATGTGTCTGCATGAGGTCATCGATTGATGGGAGAAATTAATAATAGGTTTAAAGTTCAAACTCTTAAAGACCTGATTGGTCGTATTTGCCTATTTAGATTAATTGGAGTCTAATAAACTCAAAATCCAGATAATTTAAATTCAATTATAACGTGATTTATTAAGTATTTTTATCAATTAACTTGCTTTGCTTTGTTATAAAGAGATTTATACAAGTCTCTCATGAACTCAATCATGTAACAATAAAGACTTTAGTAAAGGATATCCATTGAGATATA
Source organism: Chenopodium quinoa (assembly GCF_001683475.1). Lineage (NCBI taxonomy): Eukaryota > Viridiplantae > Streptophyta > Magnoliopsida > Caryophyllales > Amaranthaceae > Chenopodium > Chenopodium quinoa. Next base: position 1,569,140 of record NW_018743906.1, on the reverse strand, counting down.
AGGAGTAAATTTTATCCTTTTACAAATTGTACCAACCCAAAATTACTATAATAATAGGATTTATACAACTATACTTGCATAGAAGTATAGAACATAGTTACATTTCTTCCAAATGATGCAACTGTCACAAGGGGGGTTAGAGGGTGTATAAAATAAGGTATAATACAAAAATTGTGACCGTATTATATATAAGATGATTGCCTAAAGTCACATGGCCAACCCAAGTCAGCCAATTCACAACTATTCATGTAACAAACTTTATAAATTAAACTTAGATCCATCATATATATATATATAAAAAAAAAAAAAAAAAAAAAAACCTTGTATCTCCCATGTGGGGTACATGTTACGCGTATAACTTGTCAAAGTTTTTTGTTTTTTGTTGCACAAAAGTCTTAGATAGATTAAGATTGGTTAAACTAACTAGCTAGAAATTCAAGTATAGTTTTGGCAATGGAGGAGAAAAATGGCCATGTTGTTGGTAATCTCTTTGAAGATAGTTGGTTTTTTGGAAATAGCTTGTTAAGTAGGTCAAAATCGTCCAAAACTATGGTAAGGTGTAACTCTGATCCTTGTACTTCTTCATCGAGTAGTACCAAGGAAGAAGGGTTGATATCTGATCAGGATCACCCTGCAATGATTAGTAGTCTCCTCCGAACACCATCGCTTCCAGTTGGGTTCGGAGGAGATAGGAAATATCAACTAGGTGACAATGATGATGAGGAGGAGGACGAGGATGAGGAGGGGCCGAGGATGGGTGATTTAATAATGCAAGCAATGCCATTGCCTAAACAAATGCCTAGGAGAAGATTGGATCGAACACCGTCTCTTCCCCCTTGTAGGGGGAAAGAGGCTGTTTCGACGGTGGCAACGACCGGAATCCCGAATGGTGCGGGAGTTGGAAGGTTGAGTCGGAGGGAGTCGTTAGACCCTTCTGTTATGTTGCAAGAGAAAGGTCCTATTGCTGCAATGACTAAACTTACTAGAAGAGCATCCATTGATTCTTCTATGTTGTTGCCTCCTAAGTCCACTACTTCTAAGGTATGCAAATTTTACTATGTTTTAGTCTTGATTAAAATGTTCATATTGTTACATGTGCATATGAAGTCTAATGCTTCTACTTTTTTATTTTAATGAGCTCCAACTATTGGACTTAAAAACTAATTAATGCAGTGTCTCTGAATTTCTTCACATATTCCCTTTCTTGTAAGCAAGAATGGTCAAGTTCCATTAGTGTCGCCGTGTCGGTCACTCTAATTTATAGGTTGAATTTACTAATTTTTAATGAACTAATGATTTATTTACTCGTGTTCGATAGAGTATTACCAGGTCCGGACTGTATGGTACATGTGTCATGTCTAGCAGGTTAAGTCAAGTTTGATCGAGTCTACTGCTCTACTCGGCTAGTCTCAATTATTTCAGAGTTTGCTACGCTTTCATGAACTAAATTTGTTTGTAGTTATGAAATTTGGAGTTTGTTTTGATGCATGTTTATGTTTGTTTCCCGGTCCATCAAGCTAACATTTGACACGTAAATGATTTGTTATGATCTAGATTAATGTAACAAATAAGTTTTCAAGTACATTCCACATTAACTATTGTTCTTTTAGACTGTTGTTTAGTCAATAAGGGACATTAATCATGATAAGAGTGAGTGCTTTTGTCACATGAAAGTGTACTTTTCCCAACAATTACTATTATGTACAGTTTTTTTTGACAATTGTTATTATACATTGTTTCTACACAACATTGGAACTTGACAATTTGTCAATTTGTTTATGTTGTTACAGGGCACGAAGCAGAGTATGAGCAACTCCAAGAATCGACCACACCGGAAACTGGAGTCTCCTAGCATCAACAGCCAAGCAAAACACGACACAAAAATCGAAAAAATCAACAAGAGCAAGTCTCAAAAGAGTCTAAGCGACTTAGAAGTTGAGGAATTACAAGGTTTTAAGGACTTAGGTTTTTCTTTTGATAACGAAAAGTTAAGCCCAAGTGTAACAAAAATACTTCCGGCCTTACAAAGACGAGCTAGCCTTGATAGTAATCATGTAGATATTGGTAAGGTACGAAGGCCTTATCTTTCGGAGTCATGGCAAAGAACAACAACCTCGTCTCCTTTATCAGCGCCTCCAATTCCTAAACGAGGCGATCCAAAAGCCCCGTCAAGTGATGATATGAAGGCTCAAATCAAATTTTGGGCTCGAGCCGTGGCTTCGAATGTGCGCCAAGAGTGTTGATCATACTAAATCAAGAAAATTACTCATCACTAATTATGATTTTTTTTTTATTTTTACTGAAATTAAATAAATTTAGGATTGTTGACTTGCACATTTAAATAAATTCAACCTTGGGCATTGACTTTTTACAGCAAAATTTTTGATACTTCTAAGGAAAGTAAAATGGGATATGAAATTTGCAAAATATCAGTAATAGATTTAATTTTTTAATGGAAGGATGGTGGAGTAGTGTGTTGCCAAGTAATGCCAACTTATTGCCATGATATGAAAAATAATGTAATTTTGTAAATTGTGACATGATCATTATTGTATTGTTATATAAATAATCTTCAAAGATTTCTTAAACAATTTTGTCTCATGAGTCATGACTCATTATTTGCTTCAACACTCATAATTTGAAAATGAAAGTAGTACTCCGTAAAAAGAGATTAAGTAACTTGCATAAAAAATATTTCAATGTCAACTTCATAGTATATCTTTTTGGGTAGACCACTCATAATAAGCAGATTTTGTACTAGTTATCTACAGATTAGATTGTTGTATTATTTGTTTTATTAGTGGTACGACCGACCTGAAAAAAAACTATCTATTTTAATTGTAATCGATCCAATATGATCCGAGAAATTCAAGACCCAAATCCAATCTGTAATCAAACTGAATTCAACCCGAATTCGAACTTGACCCGATCTGAACTTAATCCGACACCGATTTGATTCAACCTAAACTCAACCCAAATCCGATTTGACCCGACTTGAACTCAAATTGAACCGATTTGATCCGAACCGAGCTCAATCCGATCCGAAATTGACCCAACAAATAACCGACCTAATTAATCTGATTTGTTTTGACCCGAACTGATATTAATCCGACCCAATTTTAACTCGATTTAATTTTTACCCGATCCGAATTTAACTCGACCATAATTAATTATTAACCTTTTTATTCAAGTTCTTATACTACTCCGTACTATATTTACTAATTATTAATAAGTTAACTGTAGGGAATAGTTTCAAGCCTTTAAAATCCCACTAGCTTGAACCCCACTGTGATCATACACTAAAGTACAGTGGTGTCCAAAAGGGAAGAAGATAGAGCAAAAGAGTCGCCAACAAGTTTTTAAGGAACTTGTAAACCGTTCACGAGGTGAAGTTTACACCCCTTAACGATCCAAGAGATCGTCAACTCCATATGGTCATGAACCAAATAAGGGTTCGGGGATGATGGTACAAATCCAACCTAAAAGTGATTGAACCTGCCCTAATAATAGGCCTCTACTTTATTCTGCTCGTATTCGTGCGCGCTTTCTGATTAACATGCAATCAATAGATTTAACCCTAAACCTGTTTAATCTATGTTGGTTGAATATTAATGCACAAATAAACTATTATTGGTGATCACTTGAATTATAATCACATTAACCTAACAAGATTATTAATATCTTATTAAGCGCGATTACAAATACAAATTCCCTTTAACATTCAATAAAGGTGATCAAGCAATAAGAATATAAAACAATATGCATATCAAGCAACATAAATAAATAATCAACATCATTAATAATAATAATATCAATCATAATCATAATCATGTTAAAGCATAGCAAGATCCTAGGCATGATACTAACAAGATTAATAACAAACCCTAGCATGTCACTAAGAAATAAAAATCAAATCTTTAACCCTAACATGATACTAACATGAATTAATATTAGGAAGAATATAGAAGGCATCATAGCAATCATATTTGATATTAAAAATACCCTAGATATGATACTAGGAATATCATAATAACAATCTAAACATGATTTCTACATCATAATATCAATTAATCAATTAAAGTACTTACTTGAATGTCTCGTACCTCTTTCTAATAACAAAATACACGCGTTAGTAACTTCAAGGAAAATAATAATCAAAACAATTAAATTAAATAATTGAAAGAGAGATTTGGGACCAAACCCTCAGAAATTAAAACCTTTCACGTCTAGGGCGAAAGCAACTTCGAATATGGATAGGTGTTTCTAGATCTTGTGAATGCGGAATTTTGTATTAAAACCAAAGTTTAGAAAAAGAAAGAGAATAATCAAGAAAATCTTGATGAGAGTTGGTTATTGGTAATTGATAATTGGTGAATGATGAAGATAGTTGATGAAGACTTAAGAATAAAGAGAATTGGTGGATAATAGATGTAGATGATCCCTGAAAACGGAGTTTTTGATACGATATTTATAGAGAAAATCATCCAAAAAAGATAATTTATCAAAACAGAGTCTGAAGATTGCAAAACCACCTTGGCGCCAGCCCTGGCTCATTGGCGCCAGGACCAGTGGCTAGCGCCAGACGCCAATGGCTGGCGTCTGGCGCCAATCCTGATTCCAGGCGCCAAGTCCTGGGGTTGGACGCCAAATTGGCTTTCAACGCGTTTTCGAAATTCTGATAAAATTCCCGTACTGGAAGATAAAATAATATAATTTCAGTCGAAAATGCTATTTGATCTTGATTAAAACTCTGAAGAATCCTAATTGAATTAAGAATGATAAGAACCTTATAGAATGTTCTAGAAGACTAAAACCATTCCTAGAATGATAAATCATATTAGGCCCTCCCCTAGATCATTGGGCCGTACTTAAAGCTCAAACCGGGCCCAGTTTAGTAAATTGGCCATAACTTCCTCAATATTCATCGGAATTGGGCTTATAATATATCGTTGGAAAGGTCTTTGCAAGCCCCATCCAACTACACCACTATCGGACCCATATCATGGACCAACCAAACTGGATTGGCTGTTTTCTTAAAATAAAGTATTCAAAAACAGGAAGAAGAGAAAAGAATTAAAACTTTCCGCAACACTAGACCTTTCCACACTTTCGTTTCATTCGATTATGAATCAACGTGAAAGGTACACATCACTGGGTTTGGTTTTGGGGAGACACAAATGGGTGTCTACAGAAGCCCCCACTTTGACTGAGTTTGGAGAAACGCAAGTTTCGAAAACGAAAGCCAAAGTATCGATAGGGATGGAGAATGATTCAGAACGTTCTGCGATCCTAAATCAATCTTATAACGCCGATACCTACAAAACTAGCGTTAGTTAAACAGATAAAAGAGTTAAGAAACGCGTATCTTGCACCGTCGAGCACACGTCTCTGAAAGTAACCAATTGCTGCTGTTGTTGTTTTGACGACCTCCTACAAGCTAGAGAATGTCATCCTGCCTGAAAAACGCTACGCCTTGTAACTGCTTCCAAATTAGAAGATTGCTTCACCTGAAACTACCTTCTCCGCTGTGATAATATTCCACATCCAAGGGAATACCATCGAAAATTGCTTCCCTTGAAACAATCCTTAGTTTTTTTTTTTTTTTTTTTTTGTGACAACCCTCCACAATATAGGGAACGCCATCTTGCTGTCTGTTTTGACGATCTTCCGCAATCTAGGGAACGCCGTCGATCAATTTTGCTACATCTTGAGCCTTTTCTTGAATCATAGTGACAACCTTTCCAATCATAGCAAAAGTCGTCGAAGACTGCCCATCTCGTGCTATCTTCTCAAATCTCGGGTGACAACCTCCACAATCTTAGCGAATGCCGTCGAAGACCGCCCATCTCGTGCTATCTTCTCAAATCTTTGGTGACAACCTCCACAATCTTAGCGAATGCTGTCGAAGACCGCCCATCTCGTGCTATCTTCTCAAATCTCGGGTGACAACCTCCACAATCTTAGCGAATGCTGTCGAAGACCGCCCATCTCGTACTATCTTCTCAAATCTCGAGTGACAACCTCCACAATCTTAGCGAATGCTGTCGAAGACCGCCCATATCGTGTTATCTTCTCAAATCTTTGGTGACAACCTCCACAATCTTAGTGAATGCTGTCGAAGACCGCCCATCTCGTGCTATCTTCTCAAATCTTTGGTGACAACTTCCACAATCTTAGCGAATGCTGTCGAAAATAACTTTCCTTGAAGTCATCCTCAGTTGTTGCGATAATATTCCAAAGAATATTCCCGAAGACCAACACTTGTCGATCTTTAAAGCTCGCTCGAACTTTGTTTTCGCTATGCCTGTACGCGGCGCTTTCGTTGCTTTGAACCTATACGTCGGTGCCTTTTCTGCTTTTGAGCCAATGCCTAGGCGCTTTAAGCTAAGTGAGACGATCTTTCATCAGGTCGATCACTTATTGCAATTGTAATCAAACTGACTACTTAATCATGTCAAATTGCTTATAGGGGCTAACTGGCGTACCAAGGAACCCAAAATTTCTGCATGAGGTCGAAATCATCTTTCTGAGAGGCTTCGAGCTCTGTTGTTGTTGATATATCTCTGGCGCCAAGAATTGAAGTAGGGTCCTCCCTATTCTGCTGCACCTGTCTTTATTTTGACTATAGAACTTTGCCAATCTCTTTAATCATCTTAGGGTTGACCTAAGGCTTAACGTTGCTTGACTCATCGACTTGACACGACTCAAGGTATAAACTTGACTCGCTGTGATTGACTGACTCGAGGTTGACTCAACTCAAAGTGAAAAGACACGTGTGACTCATGACTCGTGTGTGCATTGTAATGTGATCATGCGACTTGAAAATGCAAAAAAGCAAAAAATTTCCGTCAATTGTGGAGGGTACCGACTTTCTCCCAAAAAAAGAAAGACGTGAAAAAGAAAATCAAAAGTTTGAAGTTTTGAAGATGCATGTTGAATGAGGAGCTTAGTCAAATGTCATTTGATACTATCTCTCAAGGTGCAAGGATTAATCCATCCTAGGCTATCTCAACTGTTGACTCCATGGTGAAAGTATTTGGGTAACTTAGGCACGGAGGCTAAGCACTTCATACTTCGTGATGCAATGATGAATTATGATTGATGAGTGATGTTGATATGACAAGGCATGCTTCAGCGTTGTATTAAGATTTCATGACAAAGGGTTCCTAAGGGAAGTATATTTGGTCATGTATCTGTGCGGTGTGTGAAAGTGACACTAAAGCTAGGCCGCAAGAGCTAAGTGTGTGGAAAAATATATTGAAAAGAGTCAAATGGTGGTGACTCTTAGGCTAGGTAAGCTAATAATGTAGGGATCAAGCCCCCAAGTCTAGCTTTAAATGAAAAGGGATGAGCATAGGGAATTCCTTGATATGATTATGGTGTAAGTGTGTGAATGTGAATATGAATGCATGTTTATTACGGCCGCACCTCGATGTGAGGTTGCCTACGTATCCATTAGGAATCAGGCCGAACGTAGCTCTAGCCAAACCTCGCACAAGTGTGTGTATACCTCAAAAAGGTCTTTTAAGGGTTGTAACGTGGTTAGGCTAAAGGCTGAAGAAGAAGGGGATAAAGGCTCAAGACCCTAGATAAGCCCCCAAGGTGTGCAACCTCGCTTTTGAATCTTTGTATTTATGCTTGAGTTTCTACTCTTTTTAGCTCTTTTGCTTTAGCATTTATTTTATTTTTATAAGTGTGGGCAATCCCGATCATGCTGTCTATCACTCACTTGGCATTCATGTTTCTCAGGCACGGTACCGAGCACTCGATAAGAGACGCAATCTGAGACGTGTTCTTATCGAAGATATTTTCATATCAAAGACATTGGAACACTTACCCTTTTGTACACTTGTTTTGGTTTATTTTTTGCTTTTGCTATCTTTTGAATTTGCTCAAGCTTTCTTTAGACTTGCATAAGTTGCACGCCATCCCATCCCAAGGTTAGGTAGATGTAGGTTGAAAAAAGAAGGGTATATCGTTAGACGAGGTTCAAAGTGGTTTATGAAGAAAGGATTGTATAATTGAAGGGTGAAATGAGATATGATGTGGCTACAAGGGGTGCCTCAAATCATTAGTATACCTTGTGGTTAATTCGACATGGATTTTTTTTTTTTGAATGCAATGTAATGAAATGATCATATGCAAGGAATTAAATTCTCATTTTAAAAAGGGAAAAAGGAAAAATCTACAAAATTAATCTAAAGGAAAAGAAAAGGTGCCTATGCTAGACTTATTGGGGAAAGAAAAGATGAAAAAGAAATAGAAAAAAAGGCCATGAAATCTTGTCGTAGCAGCTCGCCTCTTGTCTTGTGTTGTTTCCTTTATCATCTCTCGCTCTTCTTGTTAAATGGAGGCATGTGAAGCTTGTTATTATCAATCAAATGTTGGATAGCCTCCTTTAGCTTCCAACAGCTCTCAGTAGTATGACCCCTACCTTGATGATACTTGCAGTGTTCGTCTGGATTCCAACTAGGCAATCTTTTTTTAGGTGCGGGATCTTGAATAGGTCCAACGGGAGTAATGAGTCCTTTGGCATGGAGTCGATCGAAGGCAGTATCGTAACTCATCCCAATGGGGGTGAAGTCTTTCCTTAGTTGCTTCTTAGATCCTTGGTTATCTATGGCTAAAACTTCACTGAGATCAAAGGTACTAACATTGTTACTAGAGTGGGCGTTTTCGGAAGAAGAAGGATTGTCGTTCTTCTTTCCTTTCCAGCCACCGTGGTTACTATTGTTAGTAGCTTTTTGCTTTGCAAGGTCATCTTCGATTTCAATTCCGATGTCATAAACGGCCTTGAAAGTATTCAAATTGTGTTGATATTTTAGGTGCTTCGAATACTTTTCTTGGAGATTCTTAATAAACATCCTCACAGATTCCTTTTCGGTGGGGACCTCAATTATCTTAGCGGAAGTTTCCCTCCACTTATTAAAGAAAGAAGTAAAGCCTTCATTTTCTTTTTGTCTTAGCATCTCAAGTTTTCTATGATCGGTTTCAACTTGGATATTGCACTTGTACCTATCAATTTTGGGATGTCGTTGGCATTGAACTTCTGCGGAAGAAGATCTTTGTCCACCGAGACCCCTTGTGATGTAAGCTCTTGAAACTTGTAATCGCTAGACAACTTTCTTAGGCTCTCTTGCATGAGGTCCATCTGTTGTAGCTTCACGGGATCATCAACCTTGAGGGTGAGTAGCTTCAGTGTTTCAGCCATGGTAACCAATTGGTTCCTAAGCTCATTGACTTCTTCTTGAGTTGCCATTATCTTCTTAGCCTTCCTCTTTTGACGAATCGGTTTATCAAAAAGCGAAACTTGAATAAAGAGGTTGTCCTTGATTTATCGCCCTTCTCTCCTCGACCAAGTACTGTGAAAAGGAATTTGGGGATACTTATTGTTAATTATTTGACTCAAACTTTATTCAACATGCAATGGATGGAGGAGGTGAAGAAAGATGGAAGAATGTGAAGAAGATTTAGACGGAGGGATATGAAGAATTAGGAGTAGAATGTACCCCCTCAACTCAAATGACGGAAGAGACAGACTCATGCATGAACCTAAGACATGGCCATGGTGATGTATACTCAAAGTGTGTGCTAAGACTAGTGAGTGTAGATGGTGCGTTAAGACTCGTGTCATGACCATGTGGCTAGACTATGTGACCAAGACTCGATTAATGACTCGACAAGGTGTTATTGACAGCGGAAATTAACCGAATTAATTAGTAAACTGGTTAATTAGACATTAGGTGATGACTCGACAAATAATCCGAACTGTCGGCCAAGCGACAGGACTGTCGTCACAATATGGTGGTTGGCGCCAGACGTTTTAGTAAATGTCTGGCGCTACACACCATACAGTGGCACTACAACTCAGATTTTGGCACCAATATTGGAGCCTCAGTCTGGGACTGTTTTTGATATTATTAGTCAACTAGGGTATGCCTAAAGTCGTACTAGGTCAATTCCGATTAAAAGAAGAAAAAAATTTATTGACTCAAGTTAATTAATTAATTAATTAATTAATTAGGCAAAGTTCTTTAAGTCATTAATTATAATCTCAACACAAATCAACAAACGGTTAAGAGGAGCATGGAATATATATGCGCAACAAATAATGCACAATTAGTCAAGTAGGCACAATATGATGCAATGAGTTCGCAACCTAACCATGGCTCTAGTTCTCTAAAGTTCGGGATATGGTTTAGTCAAATAGGGTCCATGGTTAATTGTCCAGATGCACCGCGTAGAAGCCTAACCGTGAAGGGTTAACGCGTGTGGATAGAACACCGCGAGTTTTTAGAAAAAACTCACTTCCATGGTTTGGTGAATTCAACCTCTCAGATGTACCCTTTGTTGCCAGGAGCGTTCAATCGGGTAGATAGAGCATGAATTCCCAGAGGGTTATGTCCATATGTAGAACACATATGGGTTTCACAAAAGTGAGAAAAAATTCAATCAGGAAGTAGGATCGAGCAAACAATACGAAAAACCGGTCGAAATTAGAGCGCATATTTCTGGCTCGGTATTGGGGGAAATTGGCGCCAGCAAACAGAGACTAGAGCCAACTTTTAACTGTAGCGCCTGGCGCCAATAATGGCGTCTGGCGCTACGGCAAAAAGTGTGGCGCCAAGCTCTGGCCCCTGACGCTACTTCCCACATGACTCAGCAGCTTTCTGTGCTCTATAAAATCATCCAGTTTCGCGCGGTGTTATTTCAGTCCTAGTTGTGAAAGACATTTCTCAAATTTCCTACGTGTAAAATCCTTATGTTTTTTACTCATTACGGATGGTCTTTCCAATGAGAACCTTTTTATTCATATGACAATAATGTTAATCAAAATTACGCACATGAAATACTTAGAACTTTTCGAGTCTCATCCACTCATTCTAAATCATTGCCGAAACAAATTCAGGAATTAAAATAGAAATCCTCCCTAGTGGAGTCGCCAAAAACTGTAGGGAATAGTTTCAAGCCTTTAAAATCCCACTAGCTTGAACCCCACTGTGATCATACACTAAAGTACGGTGGCGTCCAAAAGGGAAGAAGATAGAGCAAAAGAGTCGCCAACAAGTTTTTAAGGAACTTGTAAACCGTTCACGAGGTGAAGGTTACACCCCTTAACGATCCAAGAGATCGTCAACTCCATAAGGTCATGAACCAAATAAGGTTTCGGGGATGATGGTACAAATCCAAACTAAAAGAGATTGAACCTGCCCTAATAATAGGCCTCTACTTTATTCTGCTCGTATTCGTGCGCGCTTTCTGATTAACATGCAATCAATAGATTTAACCCTAAACTTGTTTAATCTATGTGGGTTGAATATTAATGCACAAATAAACTATTATTGGTGATCACTTGAATTATAATCACATTAACCTAACAAGATTATTAATTATCTTATTAAGCGCGATTACAAATACAAATTCCCTTTAACATTCAATAAAGGTGATCAAGCAATAAGAATATAAAACAATATGCATATCAAGCAACATAAATAAATAATCAACATCATTAATAATAATAATATCAATCATAATCATAATCATGTTAAAGCATAGCAAGATCCTAGGCATGATACTAACAAGATTAATAACAAACCCTAGCATGTCACTAAGCAATAAAAATCAAATCTTTAACCCTAACATGATACTAACATGAATTATTATTAGGAAGAATATAGAAGGCATCATAGCAATCATATTTGATATTAAAAATACCCTAGACATGATACTAGGAATATCATAATAACAATCTAAACATGATTTCTACATCATAATATCAATTAATCAATTAAAGTACTTACTTGGATGCCTCGTACCTCTTTCTAATAACAAAATACACGCGTTAGTAACTTCAAGGAAAATAATAATCAAAACAATTAAATTAAATAATTGAAAGAGAGATTTGGGACCAAACCCTCAGAAATTAAAACCTTTCACGTCTAGGGAGAAAGCAACTTCGAATATGGATAGGTGTTTCTAGATCTTGTGAATGCGGAATTTTGTATTAAAACCGAAGTTTAGAAAAAGAAAGAGAATAATCAAGAAAATCTTGATGAGAGTTGGTTATTGGTAATTGATAATTGGTGAATGATGAAGATAGTTGATGAAGACTTAAGAATAAAGAGAATTGGTGGATAATAGATGTAGATGATCCCTGAAAACGGAGTTTTTGATACGATATTTATAGAGAAAATCATCCAAAAAAGATAATTTATCAAAACAGAGTCTGAAGATCGCAAAACCACCTTGGCGCCAGCCCTGGCTCATTGGCGCCAGGACCAGTGGCTAGCGCCAGACGCCAATGGCTGGCGTCTGGCGCCAATCCTGATTCCAGGCGCCAAGGCCTGGGGTTGGACGCCAAATTGGCTTTCAACGCGTTTTCGAAATTCTGATAAAATTCCCGTACTGGAAGATAAAATAATATAATTTTAAGACCCTCTTCACGTCTTCAAATCCCCTACATTTCGAAGATGCCTTGGCTGGGATTGATTGTAGAGTAACCGACGAGATGAATGCAAGGTTGGAGGCTCCGTATTCTAGGGAGGAGATTTTACAAGCTTTGAAACAGATGCATCCTCTGAAAGCCCCGGGTCCGGATGGTATGTGCCCTTTATTTTTTCAGACGTATTGGAATATTGTTGGCCCTGCTGTTACTAATTTGGTTATTGGAGTGCTTAATGGTGAGATGATGTTGGATTTAATTAATAAAACTTTTATTGTGCTTATTTCGAAGAAAAAGGAGCCAGATAAAATGACTGATTTTAGACCTATAAGCTTGTGCAATGTGGTGTATAAATTGGTTACCAAAGTGTTAGCGAATCGTCTGAAAACTTTCCTTTCTGATATTACGTCTATTAATCAGAGTGCTTTTGTCCCGGGGAGATTGATCACGGATAATTTTCTGGTTGCGTTTGAACTGTTTCATCATATGAAAAATTCAGGAAGCGAGAGTGGTTCGCTAGCGCTTAAGGTTGATATGGCTAAGGCGTATGATATGGTGGAATGGGGTTTTCTTAGAGCGGTAATGCACAAATTGGGGTTTGTTGAGAGCTGGATTGATCGGGTAATGCATTGTGTGTCGACGGTCTCCTTTTCGGTTCTTATAAATGGGGCACCTTCGGGGGAGTTCACTCCATCTAGGGGTTTACATCAAGGTGATCCTCTTTCCCCGTATTTGTTTATCTTGTGTGCTGAGGCTTTGTCTGGTTTGTTAACTAAGGCAGTGGAAGGTGGACATCTTCATAGGGTTCGGGTTGCTCCATCGGCTCCGACCATATCACATTTGTTCTTTGCTGACGACAGTATTATTTTTTCTAAGGCCAAGGTGGAGGAAGTTAATACTATTCGTGATATTTTGCATAAGTACGAAGTAGCTTTAGGGAAAATGGTGAATTTTGGGAAGACTACGGTGACTTTTAGTAAGGGTGTTCCGGTGGATAGGAGAGAAGAGTTAGCAAACTTATTTAGGGTGAATATTGTCGATGTGCATGACAAGTATCTTGGCTTACCTACGGTGATAGGGAGGTCAAAGCAGGTGCTTACTAAGGGCATTCGAGAGAAGCTTTGGAGTAGACTTCAAGGGTGGAAGGGGGGTTTTTTATCTAAGGCGGGTCGGGAAGTTTTGATAAAAGTTGTGGCTCAATCAATCCCAACCTACGCGATGAGTGTGTTCAAATTCCCCTCTTCTTTTTGTGACGAGTTGCGTTCTTGGTAGCCAATTTTTGGTGGGGTCAACGGAGGGGAGAGCGTAAAATACATTGGATAGCTTGGAAGAAATTGTGTGAGCCTAAGGCTGCAGGAGGCTTGGGTTTCCGTGATTTCAAGGCTTTTAATTCGGCTCTCTTAGGGAAACAGGCTTGGCGGTTAATTCAGTTTCCGGACTCTTTGGTGGCACAGGTCTTAAAGGCTCGCTATTACCCGAATGGTGAGTTTTTGAGCTCTGATCTTGGCAACTCACCGAGTTATTCTTGGCGAGGGATATGGGGCGTGAAATGGGTGGTTCGGCGTGGTTTAAGGTGGAGGGTTGGAGATGGATTGAGAATTTCGGTTTGGAATAGCTTATGGATCCCGGGTACACAATCTCGAAAGGTGTTATCTCCTAGAGGTAATGTGGCTGAAGATTTGAGAGTGTGTGACTTAATTCATCTTCCAACGGCATCTTAGAATGTTGCTAGGGTGAAGGAAGTGTTTCTACCTTTTGAGTGGGATCGCATTTTGAGCATTCCAATTAGCCAACGCTTACCCGATGATTCTATTTGCTGGGATTTAGAGAAGAGTGGGGATTATACAGTTTGGTCAGCGTATAGGGCCATTTATGGTGATGGGTTGATGGATGAGGCTTCCTCGTCTATTGTTGTTGTTCATTTCTGGTCGAGAATTTGGAGTGCTGACACTCTCCCAAGGGTGAAAACTTTTTTCTGGAGGGCTTCTAGAGGGGCTCTACCTACTCGGGTGGGATATGGGAAGCGTATTGCTGGGAGAGTGTTCACGTGCTTGCTGTATGGGAGCGCTGACGAAACTGAATTGCACGCTCTAAGAGATTGCATTACAGCCAGACTCTTGTAGGAGGAAAGTGGAATAGGGGAGGTTGTTGAAGGCTGCTTTAATGATTTTGGGGAATTGGCAAGGACGTGCTTTGAAATTCTGCCTGTAAGGGAGCACGCCCTTTTCATGTCGGTTTGTTGGGCCATCTGGACAGCTAGAAACAAATGGTTATTTGATGGAGAACCCTGTGATCCTAAGCGATCGATGGAGTATGTGAAGAAGATTTTGCAGGAGGTTCAAGGGGAGGAGCAGCTTAGGGTGCAGGTGGGGAGAGGGGTGAAGCAGCGCTGGACACCTCCTAGTGATGGATGGGTGAAGTTGAATGTTGACGGGGGCGTGTGCGAGGGATTGGGTGCGAGTGCTGGTGCCATTGTGAGGGATTCAGGTGGTGTGCCTCTGCTCGCTGCTGCTTGGAGGACAGAGGAGAGGTGGGTGCCCTGCATCGCCGAAGCTAAGGCAATTTTCTTGGGGCTTAGGGCTGCTATAGATGCTGGGTACACTCGGGTTGAGGTGGAGGGGGATTGCCTAGCCATTATCAACGCAATTGTGACTCGTGAAAGAGGGAGAAGCTGTCTCCATCTGATATTAGATGATATTCATCATTTGTGTTCATTGTTAGATAGTGTGTCTTGGAAGTTCATTCTCAGGGAGGGTAATAAAGTCGCTCATGGTTTAGCTCATTGTTTGTCGTGGGAGGTGGATAGTAGTGTTTGGTTGACGGATTTCCCGTCTTGTATTGTTTTGCTTTTGAACAATGATATCCCTATGAATGAAAGCTAGTTGCTCTTTTGGAGCTTCTCCTCAAAAAAAAAAAAAAAAAAAAAAATCACTATTAGACACACCTTCAACTTTCTTTGAAATAATGATTTACAAACCGTTCCCATGTTTTTTTTTTTTTAATACGGAGTATATTTTTTGTGAAAGAATGTAACATTTTTTTTTTTTAACGGAAAGAATGTTACATTATTATAATAGAATTTGCACACATTAGAAACTGATCATGTTAAAATACCTAAAAATGCATTTTGGTTTTACCTTATACCAAATTCACATGGCCATGATCCAACCTCGTAGCTACAGTCATACCATGATAATCAAATGGTTGGCCTAGACACGACTTGAATTTACAAGTGTCAAGTTGTGTCAAACTTACTCAACACATGACTAGTAACGTATTATGTCATGTCGTTAATCAAATGGTTGGCCTAGGCACGAATTGAATTTATGGGTGTCAAGTTGTGTCAAACTTACTCAACACATCACACATGACTAGTAACGTATTATGTCATGTTGTTAATCAAACGGTTGGCCTAGGCACGATTTGAATTTACGAGTGTCAAGTTGTGTCAAACTTACTCAACACATGACTAGTAACATATTATGTCATGTCGTTTATCAAATGGTTGCCCTAGGCATGACTTGAATTTACGGGTTTTAAGTTGTGTTAAACTTACTCAACACATGACTGATAACGTATTATGTCATATCGTATACAAACGATTGGCCTAGGCCCGACTTGAATTTACGTGTCTCAAGTTGTGTGAAACTTACTCAACACATAAAGTAACTAGTAACATATTATGTCATGTCGTGTCATATTCATCTCATATAGGCATATAATTACTTTTTCCGTGTTCAAGAATCAAGGACGCACCCGGACACAGCCATCTTTAAGAATATCCATCCAAAACCAATTTTAGCGGATCACAATGTAGGAATTTAGCCGGGAAAAAAACAGAAATGCCCAAAATCATACATCTTCTTCCTCCAAACTCAGCGATAGTAAGCTCCCAAAAACACCATTGAAGTTGCACAAATGTTGCAATCCATACATCTTCTTCCTCCAAATTCTCTCACTCCTTCTCATCACCTTCTCCTTAAACCTTTTCTCTCTCCTCCACTCACTTTCCTCCACAAACCCACTTCAACCCACTCTCTCTCCTCCAATCTCCGCCCCAATTCTCAACCATGGCCGCTCTTCGCCGCCGTGGAAGAAGGACCCATCGAACTTTCGCCGGATACTCCGTCAATATTTGCCACAAATGACGACCCTACCCCTCTTCAAGTCTCCACCAGTGTTCTTCTTACTGGGGCTATTACTGTCTTTCTCTTTCGCTCAATTCGTCGCAGAGCTAAACGAGCTAAGGAATTGGTATGAAGAATTGTGTTTGATTATGTGTTGTTTGATTAAATTGCAGTTCTTAGTTTTGTGGGGTTCTTTCAAATTTGTGATACTGGCTTTATACTTGTTTATTAGTAGATTTAATTTGGAATTCATTGAACTTCATTTTTCAATATTGCCTATTGTGTGGATAATGATACGGCTTACCTGCCTGGTGCACGTATATATAAACAATGTAAAGCTTTCATTTGATAAATCAAGTAGCATAACAGCATAAGTATTAATTTTTGCCAAATGCTGATGGTTTATTGTATTTATATTGTTGTTGGTCATATCTTCAATGTTTTTTTAATGTACATTCATAGTTGTTTAGTGTATCTTTATGGCTATTGAATGAATATCTTTTGGTTTGTTTATCATGAATATGTGATGATAATTGAGAATAATGATCCCATTTTCATGAATATATAGTGATTTTATCACAAAAATACTATGCTAATTGTACATATAATGAGTACTTTTGTTGATTTAATTACAAAAATGCAACTTCATTTGCCAATTGCCTTACAAATTTGATAAACTTGTATTTTCTCTCCTCCTTACCTCTTTAATAGGACACCATTGTTATGAGGTCATTTTAAGGACTCGGTTTGAAATACCAAAATTCGCCTTTATAGTTTGTAGATTTGTTGAGAAATGAGGCAAATTTGCTTAATAGGTAAATATGGAGTGACCTGTTATATAGAAATAGAATTGTAGCTTATTAACGTGCGACCAAGGGAGTAAAATATGTTTTGACCACTAGATATTGCATTTTCATTTTCAGGCCTGTAAGAGATCTTTGCTTTAGGTTGGTACAGTTGTTGAATTGCTAGCAAGCATAAAAGTTCAGAATTGTGATTTAGAGATGGTAGTTTTTTGAGTTGGTTTTTGGGATTATGCCTTCCTGTTAACTGTTGATAAAGACGGTCTTTTGGTTGGGTTTATTGCAGCCGCTTGGCCAGTTACTCGAGATTCTCGATTATTCCATTTCTTGATGTTAGCAATGTACAGTGGTCAAATAGGATTATTTTCGTCCCGAGATCTTTTACTTTTTTTCATAATGTGGGAATTAGAATTAATTCCTGTTTATCTACTTTTATCCATGTGGGGGGGAAAGAAACGTCTTTACTCCGCTACTAAATTTATTTTGTATACTGCAGGGGGTTCTATTTTTCTATTAATGGGAGTTCTGGGTGTTGGTTTATATGGTTCCAATGAACCAACATTAAATTTCGAAATATTAGTTAATCAATCGTATCCTATGTCATTAGAAATAATATTCTATATTGGGTTTTTTATTGCGTTTGCTGTCAAATTACCGATTATACCTTTACATACATGGTTACCCGATACCCACGGAGAAGCACATTATAGTACTTGTATGTTGCTAGCCGGAATCTTATTAAAAATGGGAGCGTATGGGTTGGTTCGGATCAATATGGAATTATTACCTCACGCTCATTCTATATTTTCTCCTTCGTTGATGATAATAGGCACAATACAAATAATCTATGCAGCTTCAACATCTCCTGGGCAACGTAATTTAAATCATATTTGGTCACTTAGGCTCCTAGCAAATTGATATCTTGACCCTTGCATCTTTTAGATTTCAATGTTCTTGGTTATATCATTTTACCAATTGAGGCATGTGATTTTCAATACTCGAGCAAAGTTATTGTCTTCTTGAGATGTTAATGTATTGTAGATGTTTTGTGGTCTTAGAGAATGAGAGCCTCTGGTGCAAAGAGTTTGAAAGAGGAAGCATTGGATAGCTTAAAAGCAATTGGATCGGTCTCGATTGAACCTAAATCTTCACCATCCCCTGTTCAGGCCTTCTTAGGAGCGATCACTGCAGCTGTTATTGCAGCCATTCTGTATAAATTTACAACTACTATCGAGGCATCTCTTAATCGGCAAACAATTCCTGATAATTACTCGGTTTGTCCTTTCACTCCTTTCCTTTTTTTTTCCTGAACGTACATGTCCTGATTTTTATTATTATTATTATTAAATTCCATGCTTTCTCACTTTGTTCTGTGGTTTGAGGCTTAGATGAGATTTAATGCTGCTCTAGGAGAGTGTTAAATAAAAAGTAATTTCATAATATCAATAAATGATATGTGACTGTGAGATTTATGTGTAGTTAAGAATATAATTTTATAGAGAAATGGCTTATCATGTAATCCTCACTACTGCTTGATGTTGGTAACAATTTTCATATTCTTTCCCTCTTGCCCATGGAGCCTAATTGTTAATTCATTCTCAATAAAATCATCTTTGTTGGTACTTTTATTACTCTTTCTTCCATGGCTGACCAGCTGTACTTCGGCTATGTTCAGTTCAACTTAGTTAAGATGATATCATCTTACATCGGCTATGATCAGATTAGAAAAGATCAGATCATGTGAACTAAACATAGCCTTCTTCTGAAACAGATGGTGCTTGTTTGCTTCAGCCTCCATCCATGGTATTCATGACCCAAATAATGCATGAAAGTTATATATGTATATAGAGTTTTTTCTTTCCCTTGTATTGGTAAATGGTCCTTGAACGTCTTTTACCCAAAATTCCAAAATTCCAAAATCATATCTTTCTAAAAGTTGACAGCTAACATATTCAATTTTAAGAGAAATATAATACTGACCACTCTTTCAGTGGAGTGATGATGATAATTTTGGTATGTGGCTGTTCAAGTCTTTTACTTTAGTTTCCGTTTTGTTTTCTTCTCTTTTGTTGAGAGAGAAGGGATGGATGGCCCTAGATTTTATGATATCTTAAGCATAAGGCTTACAAACTAATCCAAAGAAAGATTAGTATTTTGCATAAACCTGCCGTCATTGAATGCTGATAGGCAGTTCTCTGTATGTAAACACATACTGCAAAAGTGTGACTTGCAGTAGCTACTAGCTAGTGACATTGTCAACATCTTAGACAAAAAGACTTTGTTTAGATGCATCAATTTGTCATTTCATCTTATTTTTAGATATTAGGCTGCATAGTATATTGTAATGATTTCATCGGAGGAAGAGCTTGTGTTTAACCCTGGTAGTAAAGATTATAAAACTTGACTTGTGCTCCGCTCTCGTCTGAGCCAAGTCCACCACATGACGTTTTACCTGAAACTGCATGATTCAACAGAAGTTAGACTGCTTGACAAAGCTTATTGATGTTTCAATACATCAGGTTTCCTTTCCTGTTTGAAAAGAACTGCTATTTTCTTCCCAGAAGAGTTGTTGGTCTGATTCTAATATTATGGTGGTTGTCTCTACTTGGTCAATCATCTACCAGTAATTGGCTTTTTTACCAGTAACTTCCTTTGTGATACCTTCCTGTTTAGCCGTACATGTTTCACTATTGGACTAGCTTCTCCCTCTTAGAGCTACGTAATTTTAGTTTAACCTTGCCTTCTGCATGCCACAAAGTAGATATAAGCTTGAAAAAGTTCCATGTTTCTTCCTTCTTGTAGCTCAATAGTTGATTCATGTTAGCCAACCCCAAATCATTTTGCGACTAAGGCTTTGTTGTTGTTGTTGTAGCTCTAATAGTGATGTAAGTGCCTCACATAGATGGCTGTATTACATGGCTGCTGCAATAATTATTGCCTTATTAGAGTTTGATTTACTCAGAGACAGATATGTGATCATGTTCTAAAAAATTATGTTCTCAGCCTACATAGAAAGGCTACAAGTAACCTATCCATGTTTTATTTTTATTTTTTTTTATCTTTTTTATTTTTTTTTATCTTTTTTTATTTTTTTTTAGCTGTGTAATTAATAGTTAAAGTAATCTGCCTTTAGCTCTGAAAATGCCTTAAAAACAATGATTCTATGTGTGTTGGTAACTTGGTACGGACATTAATTGCAACCACCATAATATCATATAACCCCTTTCTGTACAACCTTGTTGCATGTGACCATGTCTCTTTATATCATTTTTTATTGATACATAATTATCTATGTCCCTTGTCTGTTTCGAAAATTTACTTAAAATCTGCCTAATATGTTTTGTGGCTGTTGTTTTAAGTTACTTCGTATAATTGAAATTCATGTTTAAGGAGCTAAATAGACATAGTTAGTGAAACAGGCGTATTCTTTGAAGACAGTCCCATGAGGTTTCTTAATCATAATATTCAACACCCTTGTTTATGAAACTGGTATTTGCTCTTCTGGAAATTAATTTCAAAGTCAAAAAAATTTATTAGTGTCATACTTTCCAGTCTTTACATTAGCACATGTTGCTGACTTGATGCATATAAGCTCAGAAATCAATATGCATTCATGCAACTCATGATTAGTGTATTAGGCATATAGTTCTCTGCCTATATGCATTCCTAATGAAGTATCTGAGTGCTGGAATATCGACATGTATGTTCTCCAAAACTCTTGTAAGTTAAAACTTAGTTCGTACTCATGTTTGCTCAGCTAAAAATTTTATGTTTTGTTTGTCATAATCTCTTTGATTTCCCCTGCTTTGCAGGTTCGTCAAATTACTGTTACAATAAGGTACAATTCCTGACTAGTTTATTAAATTTATTCCAGAATTCTTAATAGGCATCAATTTGACTCTTTTCTACTGCTATTTGTAGGACTATTATCAATGGATTGTGCTACCTAGCAACATTTGTTTTTGGCTTCAACGCTCTCGGCTTATTCCTTTACTCAGGGAAG
This sequence comes from Chenopodium quinoa, assembly GCF_001683475.1. Classification (NCBI taxonomy): domain Eukaryota; kingdom Viridiplantae; phylum Streptophyta; class Magnoliopsida; order Caryophyllales; family Amaranthaceae; genus Chenopodium; species Chenopodium quinoa. The sequence goes on along the minus strand of NW_018743906.1, from coordinate 1,547,765 downwards.
CTCACTCTCGATTCTCTTTTTGGAGACACTGCAGGTAGCGATGAGAATATTACTGACGTAAAAGATTCCAGTTCCCCCAATCTGTCATCTGAAAGTGCTAGTAATCAGGAAAATAATGATTCTGATCAAACTTCTTAATACATCCTGTCATAGATTAGTACAATTTTAGTCTACAAGAGTATAACATACTTTTATGTCGATCACGCTATATATATACAGAATAGCAGCTTTATCAGGTGCAGATTTTGTATGCTGGTTCAGTTTACAATTTTTGACCTTACAAAAAAATTCAGAATATAACAAAATCTCACATAATACAATTCACAATTATTGACTTTATAAAAAGGAGTTATAAACTATCACAAATGGTGTAGCATAGCTAAGGAACAAACAATTATTTCATTTAGAATGCAACAGTAGTAGACATCAGCGCTGTGGTAAGAGCAGTAGCTTGAAGTTCAGAACTACAATCAACCATTATTCCCTCCTGCTCAAAACACTTGGGCACAGTTTTGTTTCTCTCCTCTTCTTTTTCGCTTGACTCGTTAAACTCATCCAGTATCTTCTTATTAACATCGAGAACATACAAAACCGCCACCATTGCAACTGAGGAAAGAAACATAGGAATCGGACCAAATATCCACATCAACATTGTTATAGCAAAATAAATCGCCCTTAAACCGACCTGCCAGAAATTCGCACCATGATACAAAGACTCGACGATGAATTCTTCAGGGACCCCTGCCTTTGGCATACTTAAGAAGAGATTAGCCTGCACATAACACCTAGAAGATTGGACAAAAGACGCGAAAGCAAGCAAGAAAAACAAGAGGATGCTGATGTATTTGATGGAAGTGATTGGTACTCCTGCATCTCCATAGATTATTCTCTTGATTATTTCACTGCTTGAGGAGCTTCCGATCCATGCGCCAATCAAAGAACTCAGGGTTAAAGAGGTGGATGCCATGAAATTCGATGCTACTATCGTGCTGTTCATTACTGTAAAAGCTGGACCTCTACTCATTGCATCAACCTGAGATTAGGCATAAAATCATTGTTGAGATTTTTACAAATATTTTTTTGAGTAAAATAATTTTGAGGAGTTTATATATAGACTAACCTGCATGAGTTTCTTAACCCATATTTTTTGACAGTGATTATGAAAGCCAACAACAGTACACTTCGAATTTCTGAGGTATCTGTATACAAGGAATATATGGTATCCAAACATCATCAACAGCCCTGCTGGTACCAATATCACATCTAGCATCTCCTTTCGCCACTTCATTTCTTCTCCCTCGATCGTCTTGATTGATGTCAATCTTCTCAGTGAATTAAACCAGCAGTATGATTGTATGAAGATTTAGTTTAGTAAGTCTTTTTTTAAAATTTTGCTTTTACAAAAATGAATAAAGTCCATTTCAAGATAGGTAGGAAAAAATAGCGGGAAAAGTATTATGAAAGCTTAGGTTATGATTGCATGCTTTAGCTTTTAATACATAAAAAATATTAATCTAATTAAAGTGGAGTAGTTAAGTTGATTAACTAATGTAAGACGTACTAATCATACAGATAAAACATTTTTAGCACTCAGTAATGCACTTAAACAGTAGGTGATTTGCTGTTGCAGCTAGCCAATAGGATAGCAGAAGAGAGACTAAAATTAACAAGCTAATACAAGATACATTGATCCGTAATACTACTTGTAATTAATTAATCATTTTTTAGGGGTACTGTATTAAGTTACTCTGTAATAGTCCAATCTTTAAAAATTTATTGAGTCTTAGAAATATAAAACAACCTAATGGGATAAAAGTGGAGAAAGAAAAACGAAAAAGAATGTTAGGATATGAGGCAATCTTTAAGTGACGGAGAGAGTACTGCAGTTATAAAGCTTATTGGTATTAGCTTTTTCAAAAATCTATACGCATACACTCATACATTACTCGTGTATATTATGGGTTCCTAAATCCATGTAAATATGTAAAATAGTCCTAAATAAGGAGTATATAATTCAGCATATACAAAATACATCATACTGTATTTTCTTTTAATTTCTTTGATCAAGAAGCAACAGCAGCAGACAACACTGCTGTATTGATTGCAGTTGCTTGAAGTCCATAATTACTATTTGCCATTTCCTGTTGCTCAAAAGGCCTATCCACAGCTATCTTTCTCTTCCCTTCTTTGTTACATGATTCATTAAAATCATGCATATGTTTCTTAGTAACATCAAGAACATACAAAATTGCCACCGTTGCCACTGAGGAAAGAAACATAGGAATTGGACCGAACATCCACATCAACATTTTTATAGCAAAGTAAATCGACCTTAAACCCACTTGCCAGAAATTGCCACCGTGAACACTAAGGCCTCAACGACGAATTCTAAAGGGATTTCAGCCTTTGGCATACTTATGAGGAGGTTATCCTGCACGTAACACCTAGAAGATTGTATGAAAGACGCGAAAGCAAGCAAGAAAAACATGAAGATGCTGATGTATTTGATGGAATTGATTGATAATCCTGTATCTCCGTAGATTATTCTTCCGACTAATTCATTGCTTGAGGAGCTTCCAATCCATGCACCAATCAATGAGCTTAAGGTTAAAGAAGTGGTTGCCGTGAAATTTACTGATATTATTGTGTTGCTCATTGCTGTGAATGTTGGACCTCTACTCATTGCATCAATCTAACACATACAAGATTCAAGCTAAATGAGATAAAATCATAATTGACAAACAATTCCACACTTTCAAATTCTATACTAAGTATTTCCAAAAATTCGAAAAAATTAGTAGGGTCAATCAACCCCGCAATGTATGATAGATTCACTATTTATGCCTATAAAGCGAAGAATCCCACCAAAGACAGGGTAAGGAGGGATCAGATTTACGTAGTCTTATCCCAAAAGCTAATTTGTCGCGTTGACATAGATTTTAGTTGAGACAACTCTAGTACTCTACATATGGATGCTGAAGTTTTGATTTTGTTGAAGCTTAAAAGAATGTACAAAAAGAGTGGATTGACCAACCTGCATAAGTTTCTTGGCCCATATTTTTTGACAATGGTTATCAAATCCAATAGTAGTATCCTCTGATCTTCTGAGATACCTGTATAACAAGTATATATGGTACCCAAACATCACCAACACTCTTCCTGGTACCAGGATTATATCTAGCTCTTCCTTATGCCACTTCATTCTGTTTCTTTTCGACCACGACCTCGATCTGTTTCTCTAGGGAAATCCTGTGTCTTTCTTTTAGAATATTCTTGTAGAGTATCATAAGCAGAAGAACTATATGACAGCTTAAAAACTTATACAAAGAATCTTTATTTAACATATAAAAAGAACTCATGGAATCATATAAAAAAATTGAGCTAATTAAATTGGTTGAGTAGTAATTGGAATGTGCCATTTTATTCTAAAACAGCCTATTATTGAAATGTAACATGGGACAAAGTTTATTTTATTTATAAGCAAGCAACAACAGAAGGCAGAACTGCTGTGTTAATTGTAGTAGCATGGAGTTCACAACTACCATTAGCCATTTCATGATTCTCGAAACGCCTTATTACAGCTTCCTTTCCCTCTTCTTTCTCGCTCGACTCGTTAAAATCATGTAAGTGTTTAGTATTCACATCAAGAACGTACAAAACTGCCACCATTGCAGCTGATGAAAGAAACATAGGAATTGGACCGAATATCCACATTAACATTGTTATAGCAAAGTATATCGCCCTTAAGCCAACCTGCCAGAAATTTGCACCATGAATTAAGTCCTCGACAACAAAGTCTTCAGGGACAACGGCCTTAGGCATACTCAAGAGGAGATTGGCGTGCACATAACACCTAGAAGATTGGATGAAAGACGCGAAAGCAAGTAAGAAAAACAAGAGGATGCTGATGTATTTTATTGAAGTGATTGACTGTCTTGTATCTCCATAAATTAGTCTTCCGACTGCTTCATTTCTTGAGGAGCTTCCAATCCATGCGCCAATCAAAGAGCTTAAGGTTAAAGAAGTGGATGCCATGAAATTTGCTGCTACTATTGTGCTGTTCATTACTGTAAACGCCGGACCTCTACTCATTGCATCAATCTGAAAAGATTAATGTCATCACCCTCATTATTGTACATATTATAGCATAATTAAGTTTAACTTAATAACTATTCAAAAAAAAGTTAAACAATTAACAAACAGAAATATAACAATAATGTTCTAATATGATGTTAATGGTACAATATTATGATTGTTGAGGTGGGTGAAAAGAGTGGTGGCCTTACATGCTTGTTGAATTAGACCAAATTAAAGTACTTAAAAATGAATCAAATGAAATGGCTAGGTAATTTAGTTTGTAGCTTAGAATCATCCCTTGACTCTAGTGCTCGAGTGGAGCATCATGCCAAAGGCAAGGTCACATCAGGTATACGCAATCTTATCCTTCTTATACGTCGAAAGTTGAGACTACCTAGTACCTATACAAGCTTAAGATTTTGTATTCTAAATTAGATGCTTGAAGAAAAGTATGTAAGAAGAGTTTTGTTATGTAACCTGCATAAGCTTCTTGACCCATGCTTTTTGGCAATGGTTATGAAAGCCGAGTACGGTACACCTCGAATTCCTGAGGTATTTATATAGCAAGAAGATATGGTAACCAAACATCATGAATAGCCCTGCTGGTACCAGGATCACATCTAGTTTCTCCTTTTGCCACTTCATTTGCTCTGATTTCGAGTTCTTTCTTTAAAAAAATCCCTCTTAACTCTCTTTTTATATATTTGAATAGAGTAAAAGCAGTAGAGAAGTAGCAATGAAGGTTTAGTTTGTCTTATATCTTGCTTAATTTGATCCTAAAAAAATTTAAAAGAGATAGTAGTCCGAAATTGGAAATTGTGATATTCCAAGTTTAAAATGCAGGGGATGTGCTGGGAATTTGTTATATGTAAGGCTTTGGTTGCTTTTGCTTTTACTACAAAAATTAATAATTGTCTAATTAAATTGGTGGAGTAGTTATATAAAATGATGTAACACTAAGCATTGTTAATTAATGAATGACTTATTCTAAGCCCAATTGACCAGATTGGTAAATAAAAAGAGCATTAGCGCCAAATGCCAATTTGATAAGTAAAAAAAAAAAAAAAAAAAAAAAAAAAAAAAAAAAAAAAAAAAAAACCTAATCTCAAGCGCCAATTTAGTAAAAATAATCTATGAGGTTTTTCTACCAAATTGTCGTTAGGGGTCTTTTTTACCAAATTATTGTTATGGGTCTTTTTTATTTCCTATCCCTAATCCTAGTGATGCAAGATCATTAGCACTCAAAAACGGACACTATGATTCTGAATTAGAGTTAAACCAAGATGACATTTTCTAATACGGGGTATTTGAGTTAATAGGGTGTTTCATGATACAAGAAAAATTGAAAACCTTCTTAATACTTCATGTAATCTTGTTAGCTGGAATATGATGGACAAAATTAGCTAAATGTAACCCTTTTTTTTTTTTTTTGACAGGAGTTAAATGTAACTTGGGTTTGCGGTGAAATTTGATTTTATATTTTTAGAACTTGCACGTAAACTGCGCTTTGGTCAAAACTCCAAACCAAGCCATAATTTTCAGACCTCAAACAAATAAGAAATGGCTTTGTTTGTGCTTTGGTGTAGTTTGGAGTTTTGGACTGCACTAACAACCCTAAGAAAGGTACCACAAGCAAAAAAAAATTTCTCTTTGTATTCATGTAAAGTAGGTATATGTTCAAATTTAAATACTCAACCTTTCGGTTTTTAGGAACTTAATAAAGTCTCGTGTATATTAATTCATAATAACTGCCCATTAGCCATAAAATTTTCAGCCACCTAATATTCCGTGTACTCGTTGTTCTAGGTCTCTCTAGATCATGCTATTTTTGGTGCTTGCTAGGGGTGTCAATTCGGTTAAACAGTTCGGGTTTGGGTTGGGTTTATCAGTTTCGGGTTATAACGGGTCGGTTTATAACGGGTTGAAATAATAAGCGGGTCGGTTTGGGTCGGTTTTGAAAATTATCGGGTCAGTTCGGTTTTGTTTTTTAAATTGCAGTTTCTATTCGGATCAGGTCCTTATCGGGTCGGGTTCTAGTCGGTTCGGGTCATAATCAATTTGGGTTGAACCGGGTCGATTTGAAAACGGGTTTAGCCCGTTTAATGTGGGTTTCGGTTAAAAACGATTCGGGTCTTAATCAAGACGGGTCGTAATTGGTTCGGGTCATAATCAGTTTGGGTTTAACTGGGTCGGTTCGAAAATGGGTTTCGGTTCAAAACAGATCGGGTGAAATCGGGTCCAACCATTATCGTTTCAGGTTATAATCGGTTTAGATTGAACTTGGTTGATTTGAAAACGAGTTTACCCAATTTGAAGCGGGTTTCTAATCAAATCATATCGGGTTAAAATTGAGTCGGATGATTATCGAGTCGAATTAGTCAGATAACGGGTAGGATCGAGTCATGTTATAATCAAGTCAAGTCATAAATAAGTTGGGTTTATCGAGTAGTGGGTTGAAACAGATTAAAGCATAAACATATTGGATAACAGGTTGTAAATGACTCAGTCATAACGGGTTACGGGTTTTAAACGGTTTGGTCACAACAGGTTACGGGTCGTAAACGGTTCGGTCACAACGGGTTACGGATTATAACCGGTTGGGTCACAACGGGTTACGGGTTGGAACGATTTAGGTTTATCGGATTTTTATCGGGTTTTAACGGTTTTCGGTTTAAAACGGGTCGGGTTACTATCGGGTTAAACGTAATCGGTTTGGGTTGCTTTCAGTTTCGGGTTGTAACGGTTTGGCTTGATAACGGTTCGGGTTAGTAACGATTTGCACAAATTCGGTTCAGTTCAATTTCGGTTTGGAAAAAATTGGGTCGGGTCAGTTTTCGGTTTCCAAAAAACGGGTTTTAAACAGTTCAGTTCCTTTTCAAATCGGTTCGAAACAGTCGGGTTTGACAGTTCGGGTCAGAAACTGACAGCTCTGGTCCTTGCTAAACATTTCCTTCAGGTATGAGAAATCTTTTACTCCAATTTTTTATAAAAGGTAAAATAAAAAATAGCTTTCAACTTTTTGTTTTATAAAAAAAATGAACTTTTTTATAGTAGGGGGAAAAACTCATTCCTTAAACTCTAAATGAACTTATGAATATCGAGTTTGCAAAGTATGCTTAACAATTTGGTCAGTTGGTAGCCCAACTCCTATGACATCATAGGCCTCTTGACTAACACAAAATTGTGCTAATCAACATCTCTACAGGGTTAGTTCTGAGCATGTACAGGATGATCGACCGTACAAGGCCCCTAAATGAAACTACTATCAAAGGGGCCCTTGTTATTTAAATTAGTAACATACTTTTCCTCAAAAAATTGATTTTAGGTCCCAATTAATAAACGAAATTACACTGGGCCACTTTCAGTGTTAGCATTTGTAGCCCCGCCTCTGCCTCTCTAACATATGCATATTTGTGTGTGAGTCGGCGGCCCGGCGTATGGTTCAAGTTCCAGCTATAGACTGGTCAATTATGAAGTCTTTTATACAACCTCCGTTAACGGTTATTTGCAACATTTACCAAAAAAGGGTGCTAACTATTATTTGCAACAAACTTATTTCTTTCTTATTTTAGTAACTTTTTTTTTGTTAAATTGACCAAAATACCCTCACTTAAAAATTATTAACACGTAATACTACACATAATTACAAAACATTATAACCTTAATCAAAATTAATTATCTAACCCTTTCCACTCTAATAATCAGATTAATCATCTCCCATTATCTTTCTCTCTCCTCTTCATCTCTCAATTCATCTTCTTCATCTCTCATCTCTCTTCAAATTCCAATCCATCCTTCTAGTGGGTTTTAGATCTAGTAATTTGTGGGTGGTTTGCTTGATTCGTGGTTGAAATTGGTGGCGTTTGGGTGGATTTGCAGATTTGTGGAGGTGGTTCGTGGTTGGGTATTGGTTTCGTGGGTGGGTAATTGATTCGTGGTGACTTTCGGTGGCTCTTGGTGGTCGGTTTCGGGGTTTCTTGGTGGTTTTTTTTCTTAGATTCGTGGTGGTTTCTAGTGGTTTTGGTTTGTGGTGGTTCTTCGTGGTGGTGGTCTGTTGGGATTTGGTTTATGGTGATTTTGGCTGGGTTAGTGGTTGGGTTTTGGTTCATGGTGATTTTTGCTGGGTTGGTGGTTGGGTTTCGGTGGATTTGGTGGTGGTTTTAGGTTCTGGGTTTCGGTGGGTTTGGTGGTTCAGGTTGTTTCCGGTGGTTTTGGTGGTGGTTCTAGGTTTAGTGGGTTTGGGTTTCAGTGGTTCTGATTTTTGTTTAATTGTTTTTATTTTTTTTTTCAGGTAGGATTATACTTAACCACGTAGCCTTATTTTTCAATTATCATGATTTAAAACTTTTGCCTTAGAGTCCGCACAGACCCCTTTGTTGCAGATAACTGTTAACGGGGGTAGTAGTTCATTCAGGTCAATCAATATTAGGTGAACCTGAATTCCTGATCTTTTTCGTTTCGGTTAAATATGCTTGACTCGATACTAGCTCGGGTCATGCAGGTTTGGATTTGGAATGGGGATGTACCGTTTATATTTGGTTTATACTATTTGGATCATGTAACTATGTGAATATTTTATATTACTCCGTATTATTTAGTAAGAAAACTATTATGTGAATTTTACTATTTAGTAAGAAAACTATTATGTGAATTTTACGAAGCAACTTTAAAACGATTGCAAATTCAGTAAAATGTAAATTTGACGAACCTCACGTTTAGGTTAAATTTATATTAAACAAGCCTCAATTTTTACTCAACTTCGAATCAAGTTAGTCTCAAGTTCGCTCTTAGATGAATTCAAGTTATTAGTATAGTAATTATTATTAATATCAGGTTATGATCAACAATCATAATACTTATACTAAGTATAAATAAAAAGAACAAATAAACCTAGAGCATTGCACGAGTATAAACATGGAGTATTGAAGGAGTACTAACTAATAGTAACAATAACGGAGTATTATAAGTTGTGTAGTATTTGAATAACATACAAGGTACCAAATTTATTTGAAAAGATATTAGTGCACGCACCTTAAAATTGAGTGACAAATTAATAACATGATTATCATAAAATTAATAACATAGTTTGACTTATATAGAGAGTACCGTATTTATTTGAAAAGTAACTAGTACACGCATCTTAAAATTGAGTGCTAAACTAATGATATAACTATTATAAAATAAATTAGTATTTGAATTATGTATATATAGAGTACCAAATTTATTTGAATAGCAAACCATGCACGCACCTTAAAATCGAGTGCTAAGTTATAAACAAGTATGATATGTCTTATACGCTATACTTGTTGATTCCAAACATACAAGGAGAGCATGTCAAATATTAGGCAAATGCAAGTAGATTTGTATGCGAAAGTGATCATGGATCGTCATGTTGGACTTCACTCAAAAGTCGACCTTAAAAAATCAAAAAGCCCAAAAATTGTTGGACTATGAAACTAGAATACACTCTACCTATACCCAAAAGTCCAAAACTTACAAGATTTAGCCCAACCAAATCATAGTTGATTTGGCTCTAGTGAAATTGAGAAAGGGGCTAACTTTATTATGATCGCAACCTATAACGAACAATATATCAAAGATTATCGTACAAATCAATCTAAAGCATTCAAATAAAGTAAGAGTAATTAGGAAAAAGAAAGATTAATAAACAGTTAAACATCACATTCAAATTAAAACTTTTAAGAAATTAGGTAATGGTAGTTCTACCTATGACCTATCTAAGGAAAATGTAAGACAATACCATATCCATCATCCATGTGCCAAAGTTTCTAAACGGGTGAAGGACATTACCACGAAGTTGACATACTTTTTTTTTTTTTTTTTTTCAGTAATATGCAGGCCACCTTTTCTATCAAAGGGGTGGTGTGAGGATCAAACCCTAGTTACACCAAGGTGAGATTGAGAGACTGCATTACAAAGTTGTATCAAAGGTGAGATTGAGAGATGAGATGCAGAGACTCACCATCCCTCCACTCCTCGAATTACAAAGTTGTCATACATGATTTTATGATTTTATGGAAATCATTCTCTCACAAACAACACACCTCTTTTTCTTTAATTGGCCTTTTTAATCAACATTATATTACTTCCTTCATTGTTTTCTAATTAATTGTTAATATAGGTCCAACTTATAATCTTTTGATCTAGCTAGTGGAGTTAATAACAGAAAATTTTCATAAGATTACAAGTTATTAGTGATAGTTCTTTTTTTTTAATTAGAAACTAATATAGCCTAGTTAAGCTACCCTAGAAATTATTATATACACCCGAGTGTACGGTGCACTCAAGAGCATTGTTTACTCATTTCTGATTATTGTTAATAATTCAAACAAATACCATTGAATGCACTGTGCATCCAGGTGTATATAACACTCTCCCAAATGGCTTAGTAGTAAATCTAGTGGTATTTCTTAGATATTCTTAATACCATGTTACCATTATATGGTTAAAAGGTGCAAACTCAAAGAGAAAAGATAAAAATTAAAGAAAACCGAGACAAACAAAAACCGTGGAGTGTGTTATTCTATCCGTGCAAAATAAAGTAGTATCTCCACATAACAAGAAAGCAATAATATCTTTTGTAACGTAAGCAAAAGCAACTGGGAAAAGATTTGGAAAAGAAAAGGCTGTCTTGCAATGTTAAAGGAAAAGCTTATAATTTTCGCTAATATTTGTAGGAAAATATGGAAAAAAAATAAATTTTTTGTCCACTTGAAATTGCATTTATTTTCGGGAGCAAAGGACACCCCTTTTCCCATGAAACAACCCCCTGCTTTTCAGGAAGCTAAGACATCAACATTTTGGTGCAATTTTTGTGACTACTCAATGATGTATTATTTACACCGAAAATAGGTTATCTTAGTATCTTTTCATTTTTATTATTAGTTCACATGAAGAACGAGTAATTTTGTTGTTAGAAAAAGGCTATAATAAATTTTTCATTCCGTACATGCACATTAAGCATTTTTTAAAATCATTGAACGAATATGAATGAGTTTATTCAGTTAAATTACGAGTAGCGATTGTAGTAGCATCCAAATATGGAGTAGACATTAAGCATTTTTTAAAATCATTGATCCAATGGGGTTTAGGGCCTGTTCTTTAGACTGAACTCAGCTGAACTGAACTGAATTGAATATTTTATAAGAGAAGGAAATTAGGAGCTGAACTGAACTGAACTGAAAATAAACGTACAAGAACAGGGCCTTAGTTAGATGGTAAAAATTGTGAAAATTGTCAAAGTATGGGCCTAAGCCCATAACATAACATAAGACATTCATATAAAATGTCATTGATAACTCTTGTTTCATTTAGAAGAATATATGTGTTACTTTAATGAAAATGATCCAGGTATTATGCATGAAATAAGGAGTCAAAGCATATTTTTGAACATTGTCACATGTAAAGACAATGAGACAACTATTAAAATTTGGATTAAAAACTAATGATGTATTTCCACTCAACATGTATTATTACTAGTTGCAGTACTCTTACAGGAGTGTTGGCACATGAGTTAACAGGATATACTACTATACTTATTTGTTGTATTACTTTGGGGATCAAATTAATTTCCCTTAGCCTTATATTTCAACTTTCCCGTTTACAGAGGAGAAAATTCTCACATGTTTTTATTAATTATGATTTCATATGATTGATTATTCTAAATCCATATATCTCTTCCTGGTTCGTTGTACCAAATCATATGACCGTACATCAATCCCATATGCACTCTAATTCGTATGCCACTATCCAACAACTAAAATTTAAGGCATTTAAGGTTTTGGCTTTAAAAGTTTATCGAAAGAGTAAGTTTAAGGTATAAGTATTATACTAAAAGTTAATCACGGGTGAGGTCGCCCAAGGCGATAATGTTAGATTGAGCAAACTTAAGCTCTTAAAACAATCACATTTTGTACTCCTCAAAAACTACATTACTTCAACGACAATATATACCAACTTACCAAGTGAATGTTAATGTACTTGTGAAGATAGACTTGGAAATTGAAGGTAACGTTCAACCATGCATTATAAACTATACTAGTTAAATTAATGTAAAAAAACCCATAAAAATCTACCAAATTGTCAGTAAATTCTAACCAATACCACGTGTGATTATACCCTACACACTCAGCTTTTTCAACTCTCTACCACATAAAAAGGTCCAAATATCAAAATGGCACATAAAATGAAGGTAATTAAACATTCCCAAATATTTTTACTGCATTATAATAATACTCCAATTCTATAATTAATCAACTAGTACTAGTAAAACCTAATTACCCATTAAAACCACTAATAGAAAATTCTAGCCTAGAAAATCCCAAAAATTATTTAATTAATTTACAAACAAAAACCTGCCATGCCAACAATTTTCTGCCAAAGGGCCCACAACGGACAAAGACCAATTGCCACGTGGCAGCGACTCACAATCTCAGCCGTTTGATTTTCATCAGAAGCCGACTCCAGCCGCACCGACGCCGAACGTAGCCGGACGATGCGGCTCAAGCTTCCGCCCATTTTCTCTTCCCCACAAACTGCAAGCCATCTCCGGTGGTAGCGTCTTAGCCGCTGATCTCAACGGCGCCGATTTACACCTTGTTAACACAAACGGCTCGTACCCACTACCGCCTTTGGTAAGCTTCTGCTCGATCAAGTTAGCCACCGAGCCGCCCCCGGCTGGGAAAGAAATAGATGATCTTCCTGGCTGAATAGGCGGCTGAGCCGCTTGTTCGTAGCGTTGCTGAACATGAGGCGGAGGCATTGCTGCCACCGCCGCGGGTTTGTTTTTCTTTGGAATCGACGAATCAGACAAGTTGTCGGGTTTATTGACCACCTTCTTATGGTGGCGCTCTGGTAGCCACCGAAGGAAGTCGGTGCTACATACCCATGTTTCTTTAGAGACTTCCATTGATACTTTAGGTTCACACATCATTAATAGCAAACAATCTGGCAAAGTCTTCTTATTTCCTCCTTCTATTGACTTCCTTGCTACTAATTCTTGTTCTTGTTCTTGTTCTTCAACATCAATTTCAACTGGGTCTTTTTCTTGTTCTTGTTCTTGTTCATCTTCTCTGTCTTTTGACTCTGCTGTTGACTCTTCTGATGAATTCAAAGAACAAGAAAATGATGTTAAAATCTCACTGCTTTCACATTTTTGTCTCTCTTCTTCATCTTGAATTGTAGAGATATCGTCGCTATCTAATTCTAATTCTGCTATTTCTTCTTTCTCCACCTTCAATTCTTGCTCATTATTCTCAGAATTATTTAATTCTTGCTCATTATTCTCAGAATTAACAAGTAAATTTCGCTCATTTTCCTCTAAATTAACTACCAAATCCTGCTCATTTTCCGCTGAGCTTATTACCAAATCTTGCTCATTTTCAACATCTTCAAACTCTTCAACTAAAATCGTCTCAATTAAACCCCCATTTGCAGTAATTTCATCTTCAATCAACTGGGTATCTTCCGAATCCTCAAATTCCTCCTCATCTACCATTCCTCTGTTTTCCACACTCTGTTTTTCCTCTGTTTCTTGCTCTTCTTCCTCAGCTTCCTTCAATTCTTCGCCGGCAAAACCCAACATTTCATCCAATTTTTCCAAAACTCCATCAATTTCCTCACTGCCTTTCCCCAATACTTCCGTCTCCTCCCCAATTACCTCAGCATTTTCTTCTCTAAATTCCTCTATTTTCTCATTTCCAATTTCCTCTGTTTTATCGTCTTCAATTTCCTCTGTTTTCTCCGCTAATCCAACATCTCTTTCAGCTTCAATATAATCTCCTTTATGTTTCGCCTCACCATCATCATCGCCATCGTCCTGAAGAGGAAGAGGAACCTCCCACAACTTCCGCGAAAGCGAAGCCATTTTCAAAGGATCAGATCTACACCTCATCAACAACAAAGCATTCTTCGGAGGAACACAAACACTAACTCTCCCACCTTCTTCATCATCTCCATTACTACTATCATTACCATTAATCTCATTACTTTCATTATTATCATTCCTCACATTATTATTATTATCGTCCTTAGGAAACAAATCATCAAATTCCATATCATCAAAAATCGACCGTCTTCTAGAACATTCCCTCTCCATCATCACCACCCTACTATTATCCCTCACCTCCTCCTCCCCACCCACCACTAACTCAATATCTCTCCGCTTTTCCCCACCTTCACCGTCTTGCAACGAAACCAACCACCGGAAAACAGCGCAAGAATTTGGATTTGGATTTTCTCTCTCCTCCCCTGTTTTGCCCTTCTCACCCCCACCACAAAAACCCCCACTACTAAAACAAGAAGATTTGCAAGGAAACAAGCAGCTAAACTCCGACCCAAAAGCTCTCAAAGCTTCACAAATCGTTAACGGAAGATGAACCCATCTCTGATTCCTATGATTCAACCCACATTCCTGCTGACCCTGTTGTGTCTGCACACCATCAATGGAATGTGAATGTGAATGTTCGATTCGTCGAAAGCTAGCTTCGCCACTGCTCCCATTTGTCCCTCCACCGCTCAATCGCTTGCTACGGCAAGCCCTCATCTTCATCTTCTTCCCCTGCTTCTTCGTCTTCACTCTAACCTGCCCGATACAGGTGACTTTAGGCGAAGAGGGTTCCGGGTTATCGGCGAAACCCGAAGAGCCCTTGTTCTTCTTTGATGTCGAAGGAAACATGGCGGGTGATTGAGCTCCACCTCGTAAACTACCGTTGTGTCGGAGACGGCGGCTGAGGGAGGATGACAATGAAAGAGAATTCGAAGATTTATCAACGGAGGTAGCAGCACGACCAGGGCTAAGGATAGATTTGGAAGAAAGGCGCATAGAAGAGGATTTAGAGAGGCGAGAAGTGAAGCAAATGAAGAGCTCACTTGTTGTAGTTGGAGTGCTAGTTGTTCTATGAGGTCTTTCTATGTCCATTTCTAATATTGATTGATTGAAAAGATATTTATTTAGGGGTTTTTTATAGGGGTTTTTTTGGATTGTTAATTAGGTGAAAATGAGATAATAATAATTGGGAGATTTAATTTTTACAAGGAAAGATTAGAGGGTGAAAAATGGAGAAGAAGAAGATGGGAAATGGCAGAGAGAAAGGGAAAGAGAGAGGTGGGAGGTGTAAAATGGGGAGTAGTGGAGAAGTTTAACAGAGTGAAAGAGTACAAAAGGATGAGGGGGTTGTGAGGAGAGAGAAAAGAGAGGGAGGTGATGAAAAGAATGGAGTTTGTCTTTGCATAGAAAGAAAGCATTCTAGTGTAACGCACAATGGGGGTTAAAGTTTGGTTTTTGCCGTTTTGATGTGATTGCTCCTTATCTATGATTTAGACATCCTATCCTTGTTCTTGGTTTTTTTTTCTAGCTTGAATTGATATTCAAAAATTAAAAAAAAAATAAAAATAAAAAAAAAAGGGGGTTCTAATAAAGGTTAATGAAAGGTATCCAAATTCAAAATAACAATTAAATTAGTCATAATAATTAAGTCTAATCAAATGGAAAAAAAAAATTAAAAAAAAAATGAATTCAGATAAGATAAAATAGTTTATATTAGTAGAACACACCATTATATAGGAAAAACTATTATAAACTCATATTAATATCACCTAAACTTGCTTGTACAAATATTCTACAAAACTTTTTTTAAAGACATTATTCTACAAAACTTGTAATCTGTATTCCATTAAATATACTTTTAAGGAAAATTAATACAAATTAAGTAAAAAAATTTTGCTCATCTATCTATGTTTTGTAAGTAATATGGATTATTTATAATCATTTATAAATGAGCCAAATTTCTTAACCTATTCTTCCTATTTCCTTACTTTTTTCATGTACAATTTTGCAAATGAGTACAAAATACTTATTTGCAAATATGGTCAATTATCAATTTTTTATCTCTAAAACAAAGCTCCCTAAAGGTGATAGTAGTAAAGTTGCAATTTAGAATAGAGATATAAGTCAAATTAAGGAGAATTATTACATTGTTATCTATTTTTCAAATCTATTTAATCCAATTTTATCTTTCTAATTGCAAATAATAGATTAAATCAAACATGAGCATTGAGCAAATTTTACAATTTTTTATTTGCTTTGTTTACCATATGGTTACCTATTAAGCCGACTGGTTATTTATTGCATGAGTTGCTTACTTGTTTTCCAAATGTCTTTCTCATAAACACACAACATGATGGAGAAATTTGTTAAGGTCATTCTATTTTCCTAGAAAAAAATAATGGAGTAGGTAGTAATATAAGTACAAAACCATTAGATCGTAAAGTTTATCTATATAGTCTACTCAATTTTTAAAATCAAGATCCATGTTAAATCTATGATTTGTAGTTGATACAATAAACATTGAGCAATATCTCACAATTTGATATAATGGTCCCTTGTTATCAGGAATGCATGAGGTGAGCAAAGTAGCCGATCATATGCACCAGGACAAATCAAAATCCTTAAACTAGACTAATTTAATTAAAAAATGATTAACACAAATAATGCTACCATTGACTGAGGAGCTAATCCAGTCTTTAGCTAGGCCACTGCCCTATCTAAGCATGCATGCATTAACATGGCCAGATCATCTAGCTACCTTCACATATAGCCAAGAACAAAAAAAAAAAAAAAAAAAAAAAAAAAAAAAAAAAAAAAAACTCGTGAATAATTCTACTGTTGTACTTAATTTAATTATAGCCTAACTTCTCATGAATAATCATATTAAATCTAATGGTTTCTCTAAGGACTAACCCAAAATGAATTAGGGTTCAAGTTAGGAATAGTATACTCCACCATCTTACTCTTTTGCATTATTACATTATTCTCCTATGAGTATAACTTCATAATAGCCAACTCACAATCAAAATCAAAACAAAATAACCTTAATAAATAATGTCATAAAGTAAATGTCTTTCTCCTATCCCATTTTTCTTGTCAACTTTTCTAGTTTGTTATCCTAAATTATGTGTAATTTTTTGGAGGTTAATGATGCGTTTATTGGATATATATTTTTTCAAATGTAATTTTTTACAGGTCAATAATGCTTTAATTGGATATATTTTCTCAATGTAATTTTTTTATAAGTCAATGATATAATTTATTGGATATACTCGGTATATATTTTCAATGACATTATTACTAACTCAACCAACAATTATAAAATTAACTATATAAAAACGTCAATCATTCTTTGATGTTTGTCAGAATTAATTCCGATTAAGTGGTGTAGATTATAAGAGATTGCAAAGATAAGAATTGACTAAATAATTAGACAACAATACACATGTAGCAAGTACAAAATTCCCTATCCATGGGTCACCAAATATGTGGACAAATTGTTGAAACTACAATGATATCAATATATACATCTAACACTTTCCAAAAGACATACTTTCTCTGTTATTCAATAATTACATAATTTCTCAAATTTTGACCATAAATTCTCACAAGTCATAATATTTTTCCTGAAATTATCTAAATATGTAGTATCAAAATTAGTTTTAACTTTTTATAATTATTTAACAAGACGTAATTACGATATTCATAAAATTATGGTCAAAATAATGCATTAGAAACCGTAAATAACCAATTAGTGTAACCTTATGTGAAGATTGTCAACGTCCTTGATTATACCAGCCAATACGAGTACTTACGAAAACTACATAGCCAAAAATGAGAAACATTTTGGAAGGTTTAGTAAAGAGGGAGAGGGGTATTTTGGGAATGTAATCACATGGGTTGTTATTTTTGTGAAAAAAAAAAAAAAAAAAAAGGATGGGATGCTGGGGACGAGGTGAGACAGAAAAGAATCCGAAGAATGTACGTGAGTGGAACCCGAGAGTGTTGTAGAAGTACGCCTCACTTGATTACCAGTAGGGCTGTCAAAAGCTGACACGACACGAAAACTTGACACGAATCCGACACGAAATAAGCGGTTTTGGGTCAAGTATTCTCGACCCGTTTACATAATTGGGTCGACACGAACCCGACACGAAATTAAACGGGTTAGGTTTGGGTTGAAATTTTCAACCCGAAACCGAAACGCGTAACCCAATTATATAAATGGGTTGAACGACACCCACTAACTTGACACGAATCCGACACGAAATAAGCGGTTTTGGGTCAAGTATTCTCGACCCGTTTACATAATTGGGTCGACACGAACCCGACACGAAATTAAACGGGTTAGGTTTGGGTTGAAATTTTCAACCCGAAACCGAAACGCGTAACCCAATTATATAAATGGGTTGAACGACACCCACTAACCCGAACCCGACACGCTTAACCTATTATAAAGTAGTAACAAAAACCGAAAATTTTGTTCTAAACTTGTAATTTTGTAAATTGCCTTGGCACCATGTATACATTTAGGTAATTTTTGGCAGTTAATTTGGCGGATAAAATAAATTTCAACTTTTGTAAATTAAAATTTGGCTGTTAATTTGGAACAATTCTTATGTATGGTTGTGCTGCTAAAGCAACCAACTTTAAATTCTTGTAGTACTTTTGCTATAATTACTAATTTTAAACTCTTATAGTATCATTAATGAATTAATGATGTATGTCTTTTTAATTTTTATATTGAATATTATAGTTTATTACATACTATATGGGTAAAAGGTTACACGGGTAACCCGTTTAATAAGCGGGTTAGGTTTGGGTCAAGGGTTTTCAACCCGTTTAATAAATGGGTTAGGTTTGGGTCAAGGGTTTTTCAACCCATTTAACATCGACACGAACACGAACCCGACACGACACGACCCGTTTGACAGCCCTAATTACCAGTAGATAGAGTAGACTTCTTCATTCATTATTTTTAATGTAGACCCACGTTTAGTGCTTGAGCGTGGGTATCACTCTAACCATGACTGGCCTTGTGCCAAGATTTTTCACGCACCCAAAAGGGTGGAATAGGGTTGATTCTTGCTTGTGTCAAGCTACAACAAGAGTTCTATTGAGCCCACTTGTAACATTTTATCTTACATCAAGTCCTATTTGGGTGATGGGTTGATAAAATTTGAGTCGGGTTAGTTACTATAATATGTTTGCTTTTCTGTTAATTATGATTGTTATCTTGTTTACGTATTGATTATTGAACCAACCTGATTCGAATTAGAGTGTGCAATGTAATTGAATTTCAACCCATAAGAAATTACTATAATATTAAATTCATCTTAGTAGCATCTCAATTCCAGTTCATTTCCGAGTTTAGTAGCATCTGAATTTATTAACCTTAAAACCCAAACATTGACCTACCTTGATAAGCATCAAATTCCAATATTGACTCATTAACACTTGATCACCTCAATACAATAAATCCAAACTAAATTAAAGAATGGAATAGTTGAATGGATTTGACCAATTAAGCAATCATAGTATACTGAATATGACTTAATTTGATTGATTCATTTATCTACGTATACGATAAATCAATTGAATTAAAAGAAAGTGTATACATGGGGATACAAGTTTTTATAGTGTCAAAATCCCAAATTGTCATTTTGCAATTTGACATGTCACATGTTGGCATATTGGAACCCAAACTTAATCTCTTTCTTGTGGTGGACGAGCACAATTGGGTAAGAAGATTGCAAAGGTGTACTAATTACGCTGATAAATAGAGACAATGACATGAAAGATTACTTTAATATAGAGGGATATATAGGTGGATTTTAGTATTTAGAGGGGTCACATGGACAGAAATATTAATAATTGTAATCAATGAGATAAGTAGGGAAACCCTAACTTCCCCAAACTCCAAAAAGAAAATGATGTTAGTAGCAATAAAAGTGGGTGGGTCAAGGAGTCAAGACTCTTGAGAAACAGAAAAAGGGCAAAACTTTATTTGACCAACCATTTAACACAAGAAGATGACAACACAAGTATTGTAAAGCTACTCTTTTTTATGTTAAATTATTAACCTAATATATTAATTAATTAGCTTCTTATCTCCTCAATAACAAATAAATAAATAAATAAAGCTTAAGTTAGGGCCACCTTTTAATAAATTCATTCATAAGTGCTATCTTCCCTAGTTCCAACCCCTAATTTCAGGCGTGTGTGAGTGTTATGTTATAATGATTGCTTCCTTTTTTTTTTTTTTTTGGAATTTTCCTATTGGATGTTAAGACTTATGAGTTGCGAGGCCCATGTATTTCTTATATGCAAATTGGGCCTTCTTGGTCGTTTAAACCGGCCCACAAATGAGTGATTTAAGATACTATCCATTTAGTACATGTATGTGACTGAAATGAGCCAGTTAAGTGTATCTAGACTAATTGATTTTTAGATAACACTAAACTCTAAAGTACTTCAGACCCAAATTATTAAGAGAAATGATTTTAGCTCGAGATACTCAAATTCAAGTTGGTATACATGTTCAGTATGGCCGGACCTGAAATAATTGAGCTTAACAAGCTCAAATTTGAGTTGTTAACATCTGTTTTATCAGTGGTGTGCCTTCTAAGCTCGAGCAGTCGAGCTTTGTCTGGTTCATGCGATATCCAATGCATCAATGCATTAAACTTAGGTGTATTTGGGTAGGACCTAGATAAACTCATGTCCTCATTAAGATGATTAGAGAGACATAACAGCGAGCATTAATCCCACCTCAACAACTTAGCTACTGAAAATTATTATTGCCAGCTAAGAGAGGTTAATGTGAGTAATTTTGTACTATCTAACAGCATTATATTCCAATCCCTCCATCCCAGTTATAGAACCCTTTTACATTCATGAAGAACACTATAGTAGCTTGCTTTTCTGCTCAAACTTTTTGCAAGATTTTTATACAAGTATGAAACGAACGGATCACTGCTTTACGCTTATCTCTTCGATTCTGTGCACTATTGAGTCAAACAGCAAGGAATTCAATGAGAAATACCAACATGAAAGCCAATCTCTTGATTCTAGCTTAGAAGTTCAGCAGCCCCGGACTGTCTAAAGTTCAGGGAACAAAGCTCCAACAGAGAACTTACAACCTTACATTAGCACAATTGACTATCTCGTCATAGTAAAAAAGTCCAAACAATAAAAGTTATGAAAATACATCAGATGTTTATCAAGATTGGAGGCTTGCTTTGTTCCATACTCAAAAGCAGCACTTCTTCACCTATCATTGTCAGGCAGCTAGACTGACTTCAACCTCTAAAAATCTGGTGGGTTCATAACTTCAAACACGTTGAGTGCTATATTACAAAAGTCAAGTCATGAGTGCTAATACCTCTTGAGTCTAGCTTAGAAGGTCACCAGGTCCAGCATGTCTAAAGTTTAGCACACTTGAAACCTTAACACGAGCACGAATGACTGTCATGTCAGTACAAAATTACAAATACAGCAATAAATAATGAAATTACATCGGCTGTTTATCAGGAATGGGGCCTTACTTTGTACAATTGTACCATACAATACTCAGAAGCAGCATTTTGTCTATCAGGCAGCTAAACTGATTTCGGCCCTCCATCAATCTAGAGGGTTCATAAGTACTGTATTACAAGAGTTAGAAGTCAAGATGTCATGTAACCCTTAGCACAAAAAAGAGAAACTCATAAATTCAATTTGGCTTTTCTGAGATATGATATCCTTATGAGTATATGCAAATTGATAACCAAATATGTAAAAAAAAAAATTTATCAAACAACCAAATAATAGTACTAAAAAATACATCCAAAAACCCAGAAACCATATATCCTCTGTTCTTGTACCCTCTTTCTCTAAAGCAAATCATCAACCAGTTTCAGTGCAATGGAAAATGAACAAAAAACTTAGATTTTTTTTGGCACGATAGGACCATGCCGAACTCTAACTACAGAGTTTCTGAAATCAGATGAATAGACTGATTAGGATAAGAGATGATATATTGATATCCAATTAAAAAACCCCACTTCCGCTTTCCAATCTCCACAGATATCAGCAAAACACATCCCACCTCATAATACTCCTTCATTCTTTGGTTTTTCACCATTTTTTTTGGCTTCAAAATTCCATCTCTTTCACTTTCTCTCTCCTCCTCAATAATGGTGTCACTCTCCCTCCTTTCAACACTCCCTTCTCTCTCTTCTCCCGCCATTTCTACTACTTCCTGTGTGATTCCCAATTTCTCACATTTTCATTCAATTTTACTCCAAATTATATGATTAACTTAATTTTAGCATAATTTCAGGGTACAATTTGCTGTAGTAGTAACAATTTGGAGGTAGATGATGATCTAGCACCCAGGATTTTTTTTTTTTAAAAAAAAAAACTTTTTTGGGCCCTGGTGAGTCATTTGACCCACCAGGCACAAAGGCAGATCCGCCACTGAGTTGGATGCTCTACCACTAGATTACTTGTTTACATCCCATCCCACAATCCATGACTCTAGATAATAAGAGCATCACCAAATTACAGCTCCACCTCTGAATACAAAGCTCAAAAATGCACACCAATACTTGCATCAAATCATCAAGTTATAGCCATGGTCCAAATGCTAAGTACTCCAGAAATGTTATGTCAACTAATTCTGAAATTTGACGTTATCAACATCATCAAGGTACAGGTTAAACAATGTTCAACCTAATTTGTACGTTGAACAGCTCACTATAATCAGACTAGTCAACTAAGTTC
The DNA here is from genome assembly GCF_001683475.1 of Chenopodium quinoa. Taxonomy (NCBI): domain Eukaryota; kingdom Viridiplantae; phylum Streptophyta; class Magnoliopsida; order Caryophyllales; family Amaranthaceae; genus Chenopodium; species Chenopodium quinoa. The sequence continues at coordinate 1,525,075 of NW_018743906.1, read as the reverse complement.
AGATTAAATAACCCAATTAACAATATAGTATCAAAACTTATAAGAAGTACTCAACAACCATTTATAGCATTCCAGAATATAGATTAAATTTACAAACTGCTAAAATAGACAGAAATCAAACAGTAATAATCAATCAAACACAATCAAAAACCAAGAGAAACAGAACAACCATATATATTCATATAGAAAATTAAGACAGTCAATAAATTTATTGACTAACCATCACATTACACCGATAACTACATAATATAGATAATAAACTACTTTCAATTAAAGATCTTCAACATATTACAAAATAAAACCCTAACCCTAACCCTAACCCAGAAATCAAGCCCTCTCACCACGAATCCTTCGGGCAAGCTGGATATCCTTGGGCATAATAGTAACCCTCTTAGCGTGAATTGCGCAGAGGTTAGTATCCTCAAAGAGACCAACCAAGTACGCCTCGGCAGCCTCCTGAAGAGCGGCAACAGCAGAGCTCTGGAAACGGAGATCAGTCTTGAAATCCTGAGCAATTTCTCTGACAAGTCTCTGGAATGGAAGCTTCCTGATGAGAAGCTCAGTGCTCTTCTGGTACTTCCTGATCTCACGAAGCGCAACGGTTCCGGGTCTGAAACGGTGAGGCTTCTTCACTCCGCCGGTGGCTGGGGCTGACTTCCGGGCTGCCTTGGTGGCGAGTTGCTTCCTTGGGGCCTTTCCTCCGGTGGACTTTCTGGCGGTTTGCTTTGTTCGTGCCATTGTTGGTGATGAGAGAGAATATGAAGGATTTTAGAGAGAGAGTTGAGTAAGAATTTTTTAGAGAGAGAAAGTATTGATGAGAGTGAAGAAGGCGGGATTGATGAGATTTCAAGGAGAAATGAGAGGTTGTTTTATAGTGAGGAGTGAAATAAGGGTGGGAGTCAGCAATGAGATCTGGACCGTTATTGAATGGGATGTTAAATCTACGGTTGAGGGTTGTTTATGAGACTTACACGGATTGTGGATCGATGACGTGGTGTACGACTTCCCGCTTTACTTTTTGGTGTAACATTTTGAATTTATGAAAAAATTTAATTGTATTTCAACGGCGGTAATTTGCCACACTTATGGTTGAGTAATGTTCATGTCGTTATTTATGTGTTTATATTGTGGATCAAACTCAAATTGATAATTTTATTCAATTTGTGTGTTTAGTTATGATCGAGGATGAAATGGTTTGAGTTATTTATGGTACCAAGCATTTTTTAATTTGGATTAGATCAAGCAAACGGGTCGTTCGAGTTATTTCGGTTCGGGTCGCTTTCCGGTTAGCAAGTATTCTAGTTGAGTCAAGTAAATTCGGGCTTGGGTCAAATTCGGGTCAACAATTTTGGTTGAATTCATGTCATGTCAAGTCAGGTTTGGGTCGAGTCAGTTGTGGTCGGGTCAATACGAGTTGGGTCAGGTCGGGTCGAGTCAATTTCCAGGACTAATTTTTGGGTCAGGTCGGGTCGAGTCAATAAGTTCTAATCAGGTAAGGTTTAGGTTGAGTCGCCAAAAATAAATTAACATAAACGATGTATGGAAAAATCCCTTTAATTTCAATAATAAGATTAATTTTTATGTAATAATTAAAAACTAAAAAAAAATAAATAAATAAGTCCTATCATCGGGTCATTTTGGGTCGGGTTATTTCGAGTTAGGTCACTTCATATCGTGTCGGTTCGGGTCAATCAATTCGGGTCACTTCGATTTTCGAATCAACTTTGAGTCAGGTCATTCGAGTTAGGTCATTTTCCTGTCTAGTACTCTCGGGTCGGGTTAATTTATGGTCGAGTATGTTCGAGTCGGGTCATGTTCAGGCCGTTCTCTATGTGTCGATATTGTGGATCAAGCATAAATTTATAATTTTATTCGCTTTATGTTTTTAGTTATGATTGGGAATGAAATGGTTTGAGTCATTTATGGTACCAATTTAGTTTGGACTAGATTTGGCAAACAAGTATTCGGCTCGGGTTCGAGTTGAGTCGGGTCTATTCGAGTTTTGGTCAAATTTGGGTCAGCACTTTTGGTTGAGTTCTCATCGGGTCAAATTCGGGTTGAGTAAATTTGGGTCGGGTCAGTTTGGGTCGAGTTAGGTTCGAGTCGAGTCGCCAAAAATAAATTAACTTAAAAGATCTATGGGAAAATCACTCTTATTTCAATAATAAGAGTAATGTTTACTTCATAATAATTAAAAACTAAAGTAAATTTCTTTAAAAAAAAATTTAAAAAATAAAATGTGTTTATATTGCCTTATCGGGTCATTTTGGGTCAGGTTATTCCAAGTCGGGCATTTCAGGTCGGGTCACTTTGGGTCATGTCGATTTGGGTCACTTCGGGTCGAGTCAACTTTGATTTTTGAATTAAGTTCAAGTCAGGTCATTCAGGTCGGGTCAATTTCTTGTCGGGTACATTCGGGTCATGTAAATTTATGATCGAGTATGTTCGGGTCGGGTCATGTTCAAGTCGTTTTTTATGTGTCGATATATAGAACTCAAATTGATAATTTTATTCGGTTTGTGTGTTTAGTTATGATCGGTGATGAAATGGTTTAAGTCATTTATGGTACCAAGCGTATATTTAATTCGGATTATGTAACACCCCAAAATCTCCCTCTACGGAAATACCAGTATAATACGTATAATTATATCGTAGAGATAGACTTGAGCGTATAACCGCCGCGTAATTACGGAAGGCTACTCAAAATACTTAACTAAACAACAAAACTTGCAGCAGAAAATCAACTTTCTTTTATTAATACTTATAAAAATAGTAACATTATTATGATTGCTAAAAAATAAACACAAGACCAACATTCCTAAACTAGGTGAAGCAAATCCCTGGACTCCCATATGCTCATTCATGACTCCACCTGAAAATAGTCAACACTGCTTACCATTACGATAAATAGGGCGAACCAAAACAAATAAGAAATACGGATTAGCAAAATATGCTAAGTACGATAAGTGCAAGATAGTGTAAACACAATTTATTTGCAAACATGCTTTTAAAACCAATTCCAATAATTAATCCAATAAATTCAAAACTCATTATTCCAAAACCGATTCCAATGATTCAATATTCAAAATAAAAGTTAATAAAACCAATTCCTTTATTAAGAACCAATTCCTTTTAATCTAATTCCTCACCCAAGTGTGCACACCCCTCATGCTAGTCTTCTTATATTACAAGGCTATTCTTGAGGAAAGACCCGGTCATACAAAGTCCAAGGCCTTATCAATAAACCAAATCCGAATAGTGGAATTACTAACATGCTTATAAAGCATTAATAATAATAATTCAATGGTTCAATGAATCCTTTTAATATTCAATAGTTTCCAATATTATTTAAACACGATAAGTAATCCAAACCATTCAAAACATGATTTAAAAATCAATCATTCAAATACTTTTATTAAAATAAATACTTTCAAACATAATTTATTTCAAAATCAATTTAATTCAATCACCACTTAAATCATGTAAAACATGTTACAAAACCAATTACTTTCAAAGGTATCTAGCCACCTAAACTTACCTTAATCCTTGCTATAAAAACCACACAAAAAGAACCTCAAGAACTTTGATTGAACACACCCTACAAATAAATATAACCTTAATCAATATAAGGTTAACAAATAATTAAATTAAAACCTCTCAACTATATGTACATGAATCTTTCAACATAAATATTATTAAAAATATGATTTTATATAATTAAAACTACTCATAATAATTATTTATAAATCCCCCATAATAATAATAATAATAATGATAATAATAATAATAGTAATAATAATAATAATAATAATAGTAATAATAATAATAATAATAATAATAATAATAGTTGAATAAGAGAAGAGAATAAGAAAAGATAAGAAACCAAGGAAAAGAGAAGAATTGGATTTGCGTTAGAAATAATAGGCAAAACTTGCAGAGGCTGTAACTCGTTCGATATAACTCCGAATTGGGTGATTCTTGAGCCTAAACTCAAGGATTTTTCAAGAGGAACAATATTTTGTGAAACGTCAATATCCCACCACTGACCAGAAGTGCACGAAAATTGGCTTCAAGATAAACGGGATGATTTGTGTAAAAAGAGGAGAAGAAAAGTAGATAATTGGTGTGAATAAGTGGAAAAAATTAAGGGTCTATTTATAGTGTTGAGGGTGTAGAAAGGATAGAGCTTAAGGTGGAATGATATTAGAATAAGAACATGATAAGTTTAAGTTTGTTGAATGAATTTGAGTAACATTTGGTCTAGATTAGTAGGTTGGTTAAACGATAAGAAAAATTAGATGGATACACATATGGTTGGGAGAAGGAAGATAGGAACAAAATGAGATAGAGAATTAGAGGTTAAGTTAAATAGTTATTAACAAACTAAAGTGATAAAATCACTCTTAAAAACATGATAAGCTCACGTTCCTCACGTTCACAAAAAAATTTCTGTTAAAAAAAAAAACGCAAATCATAATAAAATAATTGAATAAATAAATATTTTAGATAATATAAAAAGTAGTTAAATACATAATGTATATTAGATATTTCTATTGAAATAGTTAGTATAATAAAGTATGGACCGACCTTAAAAAAAGATAATTAAACCTATATTATTAATTTAGAAATCCGAAAATAATTAATTATTCAAATGATTAAATATTTATATTTGACGCCAAAATTCAAATATTATTTTCGCTCCAAATATTGAATTTACTAAAATACCCTTTTTATAAAATAATGCTTGATTAATTAATTAGAAAATACGTATGAAAATATGGGGTATTACAGATTAGATCTGGAAAACGGGTCGTTTAGGTTACTTCTGGTCGGGTCGCTTTCGATCAACAAGTATTCGGGTCGAGTCGGGTCAATTTGGGTATTCAGGTTTCGATCGAATTCAGGTTAGCACTTTGGGTTGAGTTCGCATTGGGTCAAGTTAGAGTCGAGTCAGTTTAGGTCGGGTCAGTTCGGGTTAGGTCAAATCGGGTCGAGTCAATTTTCTAAACTAATTTTTGGGTCAGGTTGATTCGGGTTGAGCAATTCGAGTCAGGTCAAGTTCGAGTCGAGTTGCCAAAATAAATTAACTTAAACATTCTATCCCTCTTAGTTTAATAATAAGAGTAATTTAGTATTTTTTAATTAATAATTATAAACTAAGGTAAATTTCTTTTAAAAAATAAATAAATAAAATGTTAGTACATATCACCCTATCGGATCATTATGGATCGGGTTATTTCGAGTCGGGTCACTTCGAATCGGGTCAACTTCGAGTCAGGTCATTTAGGTCGGGTTAATTCATGTCAAATCATTCTTTATGTGTCGATATTGTGGATCAAGCTCACATTGATAATTTTATTCGATTTGTGTGTTTAGTTATAATCGGGGATGAAATGGATTGAGTCATTTATGGTTCAAAACATTTTTTAGTTTGGATTAGATTTGGCAAACGGGTCATTCGGGATATTTTGGGTCGGGTCACTTTTGGGTCAACAAGTATTTGGGTCGAGCTCGAGTCGAGTCGGGTCAGGTCAATTTGGGTTTTAGTTCAAATTCGGGTCAACACTTTTGGTTGAGTTCGCGGCAGGTCAAGTACGGGTCGAATCAGTTTGGGTCAAATCAGTTTGGGTCGAGTAAGTTTGGGTAGAGTCAATTTTCAGTACTAAGGGCCTATTCACTTTAGCTTAAGTTCAGTTAAGTTCAGCTCCTAATTTCATTCTGTCATTAAATATTCATTTAAGCTCAATTCAGTTTTGTTCAATTCAGTTCAACTACAATCAGTTCAGTTCAGTTTAGGTCATTTAAGTAAATGTGAATATGTTTAATCTTTGGGTAAAGTTCGGGTTGGGTTTGTGTAACACCCAATAATTCTCTCTTAAAAACCTGTGAATAACCTGAACAATTTCAAGAGAATTACTGACGTATTACAGCCACGTGTTCAAACGTTAAGGCTTTTTCAGAAAATAGCAGCGGAAAAACTAAAATAAATATATATAAGTTTCAAACCAATAACCAAAACCAAATTAAATCTTACAATTTGGAACCCTTAAGGCCCTTATTCAAAACTGAAACCAATAGAAATTGTATGAAAGCAAAGTTGAGTTTAAATAACTTTAAATGTAAATAGTAAATAAAATAAGAAAGTAACCAACTCTCCACTCAAGATCCCACCATCTAGAAATAGATGCTGCATGTGTAAGAACCTGTGGTATATCTGCTCCCCAATATTACAAGTGTAAAAATTGGATTGTCACAGGGTCATTGAAAGGCGAAGGTCATGACCAAAGAAAGACACACATAAAAGCACGCAATCAGCAAAGCTGAGTACATACAAGTTGCGAAATAAATTAAGAAAATACCTAACATGCTACTAAAAATCAAGCATAAGCACCATTAAATACAAACTCAACACATGACCAATTATCAAATTTATTAAGACCTCACTAGTTGATATTAACTAACTCATTTATTTATTTCATTGGATTTAGCAATAGACAAGGTTGTCCAACCTATGTCCCATTTGGAACATCAATAAAAGAAAAACCCCATGCCTCCTTTCGGAAACATCAATAAACATCCAACGACCACGGGAGCGACTCCGTGACTGTAGTTAGTATGAGATCTCACCTAACTCCTAGTTTTTTTTTAAAAAATAATATTTGAAATAGGAGACTCGTAGATCAGACGGCCTCGATAAAAGTACACGGCTAATACCCCGTGTACCCCAACCCCTAATTGTCATTACTCCAAATGTGCACCAATCCAGAGTTTTATTGCTCATCCATCTTGCACTTTACGTGATTTACAGGTTTAGACTTGGTGATGACTCATATACATTACAATACAAACATTCCAAACACAATTCAATCAAACAAGGCAAATTCCCAATTTAAATTCTTGATTTATTAGTGACAAACAACATTTATTATTTATTCCTTTATTACCTCGGTGTATAAACACCTTGAGTGCATAAGACACCCCAAAACCTTAACCTCGTCTTATAAGACTTGAATTTCTCCTTTACTCATCCTGTTTGCATAATCATGAATGATTAATAATTTAATCTTTACACCAATCACATACCTTTGCCTCTAAGCGCACCTTGCATAATTAGAGCACAAATAATACTTGCATTATAAACTAGTGCACATCATTTGAAATTCACAATGTATAACCAAACAATTTAACCCAGTCGATCCTATACATGATAATAAGTTCTCGATCCGTCCTTAAACATGCACCTACAAGCAAGGTTTCGTAACTTGTACGTACCTTGTGTAAACAATCCGGTTGACCACTTTAAAACTAGAAGTCGCCTTCTACAAAGTCCTCTCCTAAACCAAACAGTGAGAAATAAATCAATACCCAAACAGATAAATTTGCAGCAATACTAAACTACTTTAAAACATCTTAAATCATCAAAATAAAGCCTTTAAATTGTTCCCAATAGTCAAAGTTAATAATATAACATCCCAACTATAAGTTTGTATGTTAGAATTATGAAAATATAGTGTTTAATATCAAATTACAGCAACTTTATAAATAAGTAAATAAATCTGAAAATTTGGTTTAAGTATATAAAATAACCCTATAAGCATAATTACTTGAAATAATCCTTATATAGCAAGTTAGTGTGTTAAAAACCCAAAAATATATCAATTCAATGTAATTAGAGGCTTCAAAATAAAAAGTATGAAATTTGAAAATTATTTTTAAGGTTAGAATTTAAAGTTCAAAGCTTTTTAATCATAAAATACCCACAATAATTATTTTGTAGGCTTAGAATCATAAAAACATGAAATTATCATAACTTGCTCATAAAAATCGAAACTTTAATAATCTGAAAATTTATATATGATCAAAATAATTATACTTTAACAAAATTTAAACATAGTATAATTAGATAACTTGATTAGCACGTTTTCAAGCCCTAAAACATGAAAAATCAATGTTTAAACCCTAAATTATACAACATATATAATATGAAATTTTATATAATAATTTAAACAGGCTAAAACTCATAAATTTATAATCTTTTATAAATTAAACATACTATCAAAGCCTAATAACAATAATTTAGAATTGAAATCAAATAAAATTTGAAGCTTTAAATCAAAATTACAAAATAAAAGAAGTGAGAAAAAGGGAGGAAGAAGGGCGGCTACTACAAAGGGGGCTGCTGCTAGTGGCCAGAGGTGCGGCAGTGGGGGCAGCGATGGTGCACCGGCGGTGCAAGGGCGTCGGTGGCCTTGAGGGTTTTTTTTCCTCTTGGTTTCACGTAAAATAGAGGAAAAAGAGATGTGAGGTTTTTTTTTTTTTTTCTCTTTGTGTTTCACGTGAAAGAGAGGAAGAGAGGTGAGGGTTTTTGTATTTTTATTTGGGCTTTAGTTTCCTAATTTTATTAGGAGCAGGAATTGTATGGTTTGGGCTTGAGTAGAATTTAAGCATTGGACTACTAACTTAAAAAGACTTATAATTTAAATTATAACTTAATAGTTAATTTTATTACTTTTACATCAAAATAATTCATACTATAAAATTAAAATTAAAATATTGTAAAAATAATAAATAATTATATTAGAAAAATACGGGGGATTACAGTTTGTTTGGGTAGGGTCAATTCGAGTCTTGTTAGGTTCGGGTCGAGTCGCCAAATATAAATTAACTTAAAAAATCTATGGGAAAATCCTTCTTATTTTAATAATAAGACTAATTTTTATATAATAATAATAATTCAAAGCTAAAGTTAATTTCTTTTTAAAAAAAAAAATCAAATGTGACTACCTATCGCCTTATCAGGTCATTTTGGGTTGGGTTATTTCGTGTCGGGTCATATAGTATCGGGTCACTTCGGGTTGTGTCAGTTCGGGTTAATCAATTTGGGTCAGAACGGGATGGGTCAATTTCGATTTTTGAATCAACTTCGAGTTTGGTCATTTCGGGTGGGGTCAATTTTGTATAGTGTACGTTCTTTACTTAGCTTAAAAAAATGAAAAAACTAACATTCTGCTTTACTTTGTTATCCTCAGAAGTTTGCTCAGTTTGTCATCATCAAAAGGGGAAAATTGTTGACCCTTATGAGTTTTGATGATGATGGTTGTGAATTTGTGATTGAGCAAACTTCCATCTAATAAGGATTTTCTAGTGTTGTGATATTTGCAGGTTTAGTAGACTCTAGGAGTTGAAGTAGGAACTGAAGCAGATGAATTTTAGAAGGCCCAGGATGATTAGTAAAGACAAAAGAAGAGTTCCAGAAATGGAACTTAAAGGAGTTTCCTAACAAGAACTTCGCAACGGGTTGTATCAACTTGGTTCCGGTGTAATGCTGGGGCAAACCTCAACAACCAAGGATCAGAGCAGAGCTCAAGATATCATCCGAAAAAGATGGACTTCATAACTTAGGTTGTATAAAGAAAGTTTGTTTTTCTAGGATGATGTAAATATATCTAGTTGTTATGCATGAAACTTATTAGAAATCAGATAGAGCTAGGCAAACTAAGTAATTCGTAGAAGATAAGCTTAGGTTTAAGAAAAAGTATTTTATTTGATTTTACCTTTTAAAATATGATTTACTCGGTTTTATCTTTTTCATAAAACTTTATCTTTTAAATAAAATGAATATGATTAGAAAAAGGTTTTCCTAAAAACGAAATTAAAATGATAAGAATGAATTTCCGTTTGAACTTATCATTTTGCTAAACCCAACTTTATGAGCTGAGGGACCTATATATATATAGAAGTAATGCAGCGAAGTAAAATGAGAGCTTTAAGCGTGAAATTCACTTAGTAATTAAGAGTAAGTTTGCCAAAGGTTTAAGCTTTATCATTTTGATTTCGGTTTTCATGTGTAGCTTTCCATTTATATATTAGAGTGAGTCTTTCACTACTAGAAAACAGGCCATTTCCGACGGAACTTTTCCGTCGGAAACACCCTGAAATCCGTTGGAAATGGCGATTTTGACGGAATTCCGTCGGAAATGGTTGTCGGAAACGGGGTTGTAGGAAAAACCACTATTTCCAACGGATTTTTCCCTCGAAAAAGGGTTTTCAAGTGCCAGAAAAATCCGTCGCAAACTCCGACGGATTCACTTCCGTTGGAAAGTTACGACGGAATTTCCGTCGGAAAATTCTTAAACGAAATTAAAAAAAAAAAAACACCGCGCCACCACCGGCACGGCGTATCCCCGCCTCCAACCACCACAACCCATTACCCTAACCACCACCACCCGAACCCAGAAAAAAAAATAAAAAAATAAAAATTGCACTGACTTAACCCACCACCACCCACCACTTGAACCCACCCCACTTAACCCTAACCAATCCAGATCTGCAGCAACGAACCACCCAAAAATTAACACAAACCTAAAGAAAAATCACAACCACAACCACAACAACCAAAACCACCAATACAACCAAATCCGGCCGTATTACCCATCATAAAACCACCACCATCGCCAAAAAAAAACAACCAAAAAAGAAAAAAAAAGAAAAAAAATAAAACAAGAAAACATGCCTTAACAACCGAAACTTTGAATTCTAAGCCGACTTTGGTTTAATACACCTAAATTCGACCCTGAAACCTCTAGATCTAGAGATTTCATGGTTGAATTTGACCGTATAAACCGTTAATATGAATGAAAGAGAACCATTGGCGACCGTGAGAACCATTATCTTGAGCAAAAAAGTTCAGTTCGAATTGAGAAAGAGAATGAGGAAAGAAGAGGAGGAAAAATAGAAAAGATAATGGGAGAAAGGAGACCGTGAGAACTGAGGAAAGAAGAGGGAGGAGGAAGAGAGGAGAGGAAAGGAGAGAGAAATAGAGGAGAGGCGAAGAGAGAATAGAGGTGAGAGAAAGAAAAATCAGAATTTAAAGGGGGAGGGGGCGCCGTTTTTAATTAGGGTTTGGGGTTTTTTTTGTTTTTTTTTTTTTAAAAAAAAAACTTAAATTCCGACGGATATATATCCGTCGGAAAATATAACAGTTGCGACGGATTTTCCGTCGAAAGTACAAAATTTTCCGACGGATTACAATTCCGTCAGAATATTCCGGCGGATTTTCGACAGAAATAAAATCCGTCGGAAATTTCGTACTTTCCGACGGATTTTAGTGTCCGTCGGAAATGACCTATTTGCTAGTAGTGTTTGTGTTGTAATTGGTTTTTGGGGAGTTTGTGAATTCTTGATAATTCACACTTGAGTGGAGGAGTGTGTCTTCTCTAAAATTCAAGTGATAGCAGTGAAAGCACATAGAGTGAGCTTTAGGTGTGAAGCAGAGTGTAGGCACTTGAGTAGTGTTGAGAGAACCTGAGTGGGTCTCAGGTTGGGTAGGATATGTAGGTTCCTATAAGGTAGCAAGTGTTCTTGGTGGAACTTGTGAGAAAGGTTTGTAATAATAGGTTGTACTAGGAGAATTGCCTATTATAGTGGAGTTTGCTTGAAAGTCCCGAGAAGGGCCGAGGTTTTACTTCCAGTTAGGCCCTGGAAGGTTTCCTTGTAAAATCTTGTTGTATTCTTTAAGTTCCTTTTATGTTTTGTTTTTAATTTATGCTTAAGTTTCATAATTGTAACCTACTATTATTCACCCCCTTCTCGTAGTAGTTCATCTAAACTAACAATTGGTATTAGAGCAGGTTCTCAAGAAAATATAAGCAACCTTGTAGAGCAAGTTCCCAGAGAGATGAATGCACACGAGAAACTTGAAGAAGCGTACTCGACCCAAAGACCACCAATGTTCAATGGCAAGTTCTATTCCTACTGGAAGAATAGAATGGAAATATTCATCAAAGCTGAAAACTATAAAGTATGGAGAGTCATTGAAAGTGGTGACTTCGAGGTAACAAAAACCAATGCGAACAAAGAGGTAATTCCTAAACCACTATCTGAATTTGAAAAAGAGGATAATGAAAAATATGAGCTAAATGCTCAAGCAGTGTAAATCTTAAAAATAAGCAAAGAGACCCGTCCAAAAAAGCCTGAGAGACCGCTTTTGGATGGGTCTCTATCTCAGGGGTCTGTTTGATAAAGAGACCCCATCATAAGGGGGGTCTGTTTGTTAGAACAAACAGATCCGTTGCTGGAGATAGGCGGTCTGTTCTATAACCTATAAGGAGATAATTTTAAAAGGGAAAGAGACCCGTTATATGAAATCTATGGTCTGTTTAGTGATTAAACAAACCTGGTACCTTACACAACGGGTCTGTTAAATCTTTAATTTAACAAAAAAAATTGATTTTTGAAATTTGAATGTCACGCACTATTAAAATTGGCGGAGTTGAGCAAAAATCAATATAAAAAAAATAAATAAATAAGCATAAAAACAAAATAACAAAAAATAAAATGATATTGAAATTAAGCAAAATAGAGTTACAACACAGCAATGTACTACTTGAGCAATAGTGTAAAGAATAATAAAAAAAATGTTACATTAGTCTCATTGTAATTCTCTAATCTCTAATTACAATAGAATTCAATAATGAACTTTGACCTGGGTATATGCACCGACCTCCTTTCTTTCCTTTTTCTTGTGAAGATTGAAGACAGAAAATGAACTCTGCCAATAAGAAAAAATAAAAATAAAACAAAGGCAGAAAAGAAATAAGTTAAATTCAAGAAATTAGGAACAAGGGATGAAATCAAGTACCTCAAAATTCAAGAAAAAATTGGACTCCAGCAAATCGATGAGTTATGTAGAGAATAGCAACAAATTTAGATGCATGCCCAGTTCAATTTTCGGACTTGATTTTCAGCGAATTTAAGCAACAAACGTAAGAGAGTAGTTACGGTTCAACCTATAATCACAAATGGTGTATAAATCGAAGAACAATAAGGGTTAATAAACCAAACTCCAGAAAAATATACTAATAAACCCTGATTAATTTCACACAAAAACCAAGATTATTGAATTTTTTTGCTCTCAAAAACGATTGTTATGCAAAAAAATACTCCATAAATTCAACTGATATGACATAATTACACAAAAATGTGAAACAACCCAAATTTAAAAATTACCTAAGAAGTTTAAAAATAAATCAAATTCATCTTAAACGACAATCTCCTGCTTACCAAAGATGTAGCGAAAATCTTCAAACAACACCAATTTAAGCATCAACTCGACACCGTCGCATCCCCGGCAAAGTGACTTTGGCGTTAAGGAGGAAGCAACGCTAATGTTGAGGACGGAAGAAATAAGCGACATCGACGTTAAGGAAGAGATAAGCGACATCGACGTTAAGGAGGTGGTGGTAGCGGCGTTTTTGCTCTGGGAAAGGAGATAAGAGGATTGAAGAAGAAAGAGAAAGAGAAAGACAAAAAACGGCGTGAATGGTGTGGTAAAGCTAGGGAAATAAGAAGAGAAAGGGGTAGGGTTTTGTTGTTTAAGTGGTGGGCCCTTGCTCACATAAGAGAGCCGTTAAGTTTAACTAGGGGTCTCTTAGTTTTCTCTCTTCATCTATCCCGAATTATTGGTGGGGCCTTTGATATGTTAGAGACCCGTTATCTCTAATATTGGCTCCCTTATATTAAACAGACTGGTTGTATTAACTAACGGGTCTTTTATTGTAGGTTCTTTTGCCCATTTTTGTAGTAGTGTGAGTTAGAATCGTTAGCCAACTTTTATATCAATATGTCATCATATGTTAACTTTTACACCAATATGTCGTCGTTGGTTAACTTTTATACCAATTTGTCACAAATTGCTAACTTTTATACCAATTTATCGCCGGCAATAATTTTTACACCAATACGTCACAAAGGTGCTAACTTTTATACTACTATGACAAATTGGCCCAACAAATTCAAGAATATCTCACATTAAATAAAATTTTTTAAAAAGAGAAAAAAAAAATAAAAGATGAAGCCAAACACCTTGTCATTCTCGTCGGTATTATAAAGTTTGACTTGAGTTTTTTTTTTTAAATGTTGTGTCCGATCTCGATCAAAGACTCCGAAATCGTGTCCGTGGCCTATCTCGAAGGAGGCAATTTGTAGACACATAAAATTTATATAAGTGCTACATTGGATAAAATATAGGTTAAAAGTTAAAGTATTGACCCATGTTTGATTATTTGACTATATATTAATTATTTTGGGTGGTTTCAAATAAAATAAATAAATATTTGGGTGAAATTAAGTAAATTAGCTCATTTTAATTAAATTGTTTATTTAATAGTAAAAAACTATGAAAATGGGTTAAGACCAACTCCAATGTATATCAAACCCTAAACCTAGGAGTCACTTACTTTATAAATAGAGCTCTCTATATTTCATTTAGAGAGAGGAGGAAAGAAGGAGAATCAAAATACAGAGAAAGCCGATTAAATATTCTAATCTCCAGAGAAAACCTCTCATCAAAGTGCCATTCTACGTACTCTACAAGATCACCCATGGAAAGAGATCAAGCCTCGACGACCCTCAATACAGAGAAAGGAAGAACTTCGGAACATCAAGCGCGTCATCCTTTACATCAAGATTAAATCTTGTAGGGAACATTTCAAGCATCCAAAACTTGAATCCCACTGTGATCATACACTTAAACATGGTGGCGTCCAAAGGAAAGAAAGTTAGAGAGTAAAAGAGTCGCCAACAAGTTTTAGAAATATGTAAACTGTTCACAGGGTGAAGCTTACACCCCTTCACGATCCGTGAGATCGCTAACTCCATAGTGGATGGAACCATAATTGGATATTCGGGGATGAATGTACAAATCCAACCTAAAAGAGATTAAACCTGCCCTAAAAATAGGCATCTACTTTATTCTTATCATATTTATGCGCGCTTTATGACTAAAATACAATCAATATATTAACACTAACCTGTTTACTCTACATTGGTTGAATATTAATGCACACACAAAACTATTATTGGCGATCACTTGAATTATCATCATATTAGCCTAAACAAGATTATTAATTTTCTTATTAAGCGTGGTTACAAGTGCAAATTCCCTTTAAACATGCATAAAAGGCGTGATCAAACAATAACAACAATAATATCAAGCGACAATATACAATAACAATAATGATCATATCAATTATCATAACAACCATGTTAACAATAAAACATAATATTAATAGCAAGATCCTAGAAATGATACTAACAGGATTAATGACAATTCCCAGCGTGTCACTAAACAATAGAAAGAAGATAAGAAGCAATCTAAACATGATACTAGAAACACACATGATATTAGAAATCTTAGTTATTTATTACCCTAAACATGATATTAGGAATCATAAAGACTAACATGATATTAGGAATAAAAATAATATAAACATGCTTTCTAAACCAAAAGAACAATTAAATTACTTACTTGGATGCCTCGTATCTCTTCTAATAACAAAATACCCACGTTAATAACTTCAAGAAAAATAATAAATAAACAATCAAATTAAATAATTGAAATAGAGATTTGGGACCAAAACCTCATAAATTATCAACCTTTTATGTTTAGGGCGAAGGCAACTCCGAACTTGGCTAGGTGTGTCTAGAACTTGTGAATGTGGAATTTTGTAAGAGGGAAAGGTTTAGAAAAAGAATAGAGAGAATAAGCTTCTAGCTTTAGAGAGAAGAGAAATTGTTGATGATTGTTAGTGATTTGAAAACGGAGGCCAAAAACCCTATTTATAGAAAAATAGTCCGAAAACCGATAGAAAAGAAATCAAGTTCCATTTGGAATAAAAAACCTCATGTCGCAAATGACAGGGGCCAGTGCCAGACGACAGGCACCAGCGCCAGGTGACATACTTTGTCATCCGGCGACAGGGTTATCTCCTTGCGCTGAATCAGAAATAAAATGTGCTTTGTTCGCAGAATCCTCTTCTTAATACGATTAAGCAGTAAATTCAGGTTTATCAAATTAAAACTGGGTTTATCATAAAACACTTATTTTATTCCAAGTAAAACTCTTTAAAAATATAATTATCACTCCTAATTCCATTAGGATTTAAAAGAACTTTCTAGATTATTCTAGAAGATTGAAGTCAATCCTAATAACTTTAGGAATAATAATTAATAGACCCTCCTCTAGATCATTAGGCCGCATATAAAATTCATTTAGGGCCTAATTTAGTATTTTGGCCATAACTTTCTCATTATTCATCGGAATTGGGCTTATAATATATCGTTGGAAAGCTCTTTGCGAGCGCAATCCAACTACACTAGTATTGGACCATTATCATGGACCAAACTAAATTGAATTGGCTATTATCATAAATAGAGTATATTTTCAAAAACATAAAGAGAGATATTTTAATAAAAACTACCGCATCATCAGACTTTTCACACTTTCAATTCGTTCGATAATCAAATGACCCGAAAGGTATTCATCACTGTGTTTGGTTTTGGGGAGACACATTTGGGTGTCTACAAACCTCGTCTGCCCTAAATCAACAATTCAAGTCTATATCAAATATATTAAATAGAGATCAAGCTTCGTCGACCCTCAATCAAGAACCCAAAGTCGAAGTTATGCATCAACTGTCTTCGATCTAGAACAAACTTAAAATTTGTGTTTACATTTACAAAAATTCCCCATAATTATATATCCTTAATGACAACAAGATGAATGAAATTTGGTTAATTATGCATCGAAATCACCTTATATCTTTCCTTATCCTCCAAACTATGCATCTCCTTGGAAATTTGGTGTGGAAAAAGGGAAAGTAGGTGGTTGAAGGGTAGGAGAATGTATTTAGGGTGGTTTTGAGGCATAATCAACCCTAATAACTAACGATCATTACTTAATCATTAGTTATCAATGGTATATAGTGTATTTTTGTGAAATAACTCGGATGTATATGGTGAATGCAAAAAAGTTAGGTGTATATATGTTGAAAAAACCGTTATTTTTATTGTTTTAAAAAAAAAAAATTTTAAAATTAAAATGAATTTTTTCAAAAAAATAAAAATAAAAATATATACTAGTAAATGGAAATCCCGCCAGTCCGCCACACAATCAGTCCCATAAACAAAACCGAATTTGTAAAAGAACGAACGAAACCGCCGCAGTAAAATTCAAAAGACTAAAAGTACTCTGCAAAGCGGGAAGCAGTAATCCACGTCATCGATCCATGATCCACAATCCGTGTTAAACCCTCATAAACAATCCTCAACCGTAGATATAACCATATAACACTCCACTCAACAACGGTCCAGATCTCATTCCTACTCCCACCCTTATTTCACCCCTCACTATAAAACAACCTCTCATTTCTCCTCAAAATCTCATCAATCCCGCCTTCTTCACTCTCATTCATTCTTTCTCTCTCTAATAAAATCTCACTCAACTTTCCCTCTCTAAATACCTTCATCTTCTCTATCACCCACAACAATGGCACGAACAAAGCAAACCGCCAGAAAATCCACCGGAGGAAAGGCCCCAAGGAAGCAACTCGCCACCAAGGCAGCCCGGAAGTCAGCCCCAGCCACCGGCGGAGTGAAGAAGCCCCACCGTTTCAGACCCGGAACCGTTGCGCTTCGTGAGATCAGGAAGTACCAGAAGAGTACTGAGCTTCTCATCAGGAAGCTTCCATTCCAGAGACTTGTCAGAGAAATCGCTCAGGATTTCAAGACTGATCTCCGTTTCCAGAGCTCTGCTGTTGCCGCTCTTCAGGAGGCTGCCGAGGCGTACTTGGTTGGTCTCTTTGAGGATACTAACCTCTGCGCAATTCACGCTAAGAGGGTTACTATTATGCCCAAGGATATCCAGCTTGCCCGAAGGATTCGTGGTGAGAGGGCTTAGTTTGATTGAATTGGAATTTCTAGGGTTAGGTTTTGCGATATTAGTGGTAGTAATATGAATATCCAGTTGATTTTTCTCGAATCTAAGCTGGTTAGTAGAAGTTTTATTATGTAGTTGGTATATGTACTTGTGAATCTTAATCAATGAAAGTGTTAAGACTGTTCTAAATTTCTAATTAATTGTTTGTTACAATATGTTTTATTTTGTTCTCTGTTAATTATATAAATTTGTCTAATTGATTTTGGTAATTATAATCATTAAATTGAAGTAATTTTATGGTAAATCTGAGGTTGATTTTAATTATTATGTTTAGTTCTGTGGCTTTAATTTAATAGGGGGTATGAAGTATTTTTGTGATTCAAAGAGAGCTGAGCAATGCAATTTAATATGATTACAAAATCTTTCACCTAATCTTCTGAATTGGTTTGTTAATTTATACGAGTATCAAATATTTGAGATGGTAGGAGAAAAAGGATTAAAATTTCCTAAGGATTATTAGGGACTACTGATTTGTCGAATCTGAGATCTGTAATTAGGTGTTCCTTGTACGTGTTGTATTACAAGTTAAGCAATCTCTACTCTAGTCATTATAGACTTGATTAGACAAAAACAGTTTTATAGGAACAATTGGGTTATCAACTTATGATTGTAGGATACCTGGGTATTAATCACTAATTGTGAGTTGAATCGTGCTTGTACTTCATTTCTTGGGGCTTTAAGAGTAGCCATATTGCCCATATATAGGTAGTGTAGTTTGTTGGCTTTTTCAGAGCTCCTAGACATTGGATTCAAACTGTATGGCTTTAGATGTAACTATGTAAGTATGAGTATTACTGTATATAGGTGATACTCAGACTCGGGATTGACTGTATACTCTAGAATCCCTAGTCTTTGATTGTAATTGTAATCTGGTGCTTTGCGTCCAACTTCGGTGCATGACTGTAAGTAGGCAATGGAAGCTAATTGAGGACACGTTTTAGCTGTCTTGATGATTTTTGCTTTTGCCTGTTGATGTATAAGCTTTAATTTTAAGATTCTGGTTTGTACTTTGGAGTTTGAGGCTTGAGAGTTGGGCATAAGTGCATAACTCGTATAAGCCTATAACATATTAACATCATGATGAATATACCCTAGTGTGCCTGGTGCCTTAAACAATGCAAGAGGGCTGTATTGGTGTTGAATGTTGCTAGAATCTTCAAGAAGGGTTTGTATTCTGTTGGCAGTAGCCTAACTGACAGTCATGCAGGGGACTTTAATTGGCGATATGTCTGTACCCAGATGATGAGACTGTATCTGAGATTCTGATTTTTTGTTTTTAGCAACTTTCATTAATTATTAGTGTAGGCTATATAACTATAAGTCTGTAAACGAGGTATGACTAAAATTATAAGAAAGTGAAAGTGAAAAAAAAAAAACACTTGAGATGCGATCCCTGTAGATTGAAGCTTAGCTTACAGTTAAATTTTGTTGTAGAAATGCCGGTGGTGATATGGCCACTGGTTGATAACCAGCATATCAAGGCAAGCAGTCTATCTGGGGACAAGAGAACCCCTCAAGTCTCATTAGAATATTATCATTCATATTCGTCTATTTTAATCTAATTAGAACAGCCAATGCTAGACTACTTCCTTTGGATATCCACAAGGATCACCTGAGAGGCTGAGATTATTAATGTCTGAATCCCCTCGTCTAAATTCTAAGAATTAATTTGTTGTTAGTTTCACTTTATTCAATATTATCAAGTGGTGCAATTGTTTTTGGTAATATTATTACAAATATGAAGTTAGTTTAATTAAATCAGTGGTTGGGTTTCTAATTTCCCTGTTTAGTTCTGTGCATTTAGTTTCGTTCAATCTGAAGTATTTTTTCTTGTAGAAATATGCTGAACCAAAATGATTAGGAAATGCCTGAAGCAAATCTTCTGAATCTATCTTGAAGTGGATACGACTGTTGGAGAATTAGGACTATTATAGAGACTGCTGATTTGTTGAATCTGAGATCTACTTTGTTACAGTTTTACTGTCACAACTGAGTAAAAATTGGTGCTTATAGTTAGAACTTTAGGGGAGGAGTCGTACGCAAGTAATTTAGTTTATTGGCATTTCCAAAGTTCTTAGACTTTAGAACAAGGTTGTATACAAGTTAATGTAGGCATTGATGTGCATTTTTTGAGCCCGACTCTGAGATGGGGCTGTAAATAACTGATCTAATTGATTTTGGTAATTTCATGCATAAATAATCTGAAGTAAATTATGTTGAATCATATTGCTGGGTTTTAATCTCTGTTAAGTCCAGTGAATTTAGTTTAATACTCTTTGAAGTACTTTTTTTTGGCATGTCAGTAAACTAATGAGGTGATTGAAGGAGAAATCAGCAATACTAATACGCTGTACCAAATAATCTTCTGAATTGATATAATAACTGAATACGAGTATCAAATATATGAGATTATTAAGATCAAGGGCTGCAATTTTCTTAGAATTGTTATAGAGATTACACAATATTTGAATCTGATCTGTGATTTGTATGCAATTATTCATCATAGAGGTTGTATCCAATGCTTGAGTGGTTTCATGCTTAAATTTTTATTTACTCTGGACATTGCAGTCTTCATGAGATGATAGTAGGTTTACAGGAACAACTGAGGATCACAGAATACTTGGTGTTTTAAACACTATAGCGAGTCAAACTGGTGCTTGTACTTAAGATTTTAGGAGACGGGTCATACACATGCAGTGTAGCTTAATTTGCGTTTCCAGAGTTCTTAGATTTTATACCAAGATTGTATATAAGTAAATGTAAGCCTTGGATTCAGAGGTGGGGCTGTAAGTTGGTGATTACATTATACTCCTGATTCTTGAGTCTTGGATTCTGTTTATGGCATGCAATTGTAATTTGGTGTTGGGCATCCAACTTTGGTGCAAGACTGTAAGTTGCTGATGAAGATTGGAAGCTAAGTGAGGCTGGTTTGCCTGACTTTTGGTGCAGCGGCTAAAATTTTAAGATTCTGGTTTGGTTTTTGAGTCAATAGGGTAGGGTATGAGTCTATAACATCATGACGTATGTACTTTACCGAGCCTGGAGCTGGTGCCTTGTGCTCAGCTGGATGCCAGATTGTATTGTTTTTTATAAAAACTTCAACAAGGGTTTGTATTCTGATGGTAGTGGCCCAGTGGACTTTATACTGATATTCATGCAGAGGACTTCATTGACGATGTGGACTGCTGTACTGTACTCAGCTGATGGCCTGTACCCGTGATTCTGAATGTTGTGTGAGCAGCATTCATTAAAGGAGGCTATATAAGGTAATAAACTGAAAGCGAAAGAAGCACTTTGAGATGAAATCCCTGATAGATTGAAGCTTAGCTTACAGTTGAATTTTGTTACATACGCGTTCATTTGAGCATTTGGTTGTAGAAATGCAGGTGATCTGGCCACTGCTTTATGACTAATTACTTGTGGACAGCATGTCAAGGTAAGCCGTTAATCTGGGTACAAGAGAACCCATCCAGTCTCATTAAAAATAGTCATTCAAATTCGCCAATCCTTGTGTAAGACCACTTTCTTCGGATGTCCATAACAGGGATTGCCTGAGGTTTATAAAGTCTGAATCACCTCATCTGAATTCTAAGAAGAATTGGTCAATGAGGAATATTGTACATACATCACATTTATTATCGAAAATTTGAAATTACTATTCCCTGCAACCTGCCATGAGCTTTTTTTTGGTTGACTCTTACAGGTCTCAAAGAGCAACTGACTAATAATAATCAGTAGAGAATCTCCTCCCAAAATTTGACTAGTAATACAACATCTTTAAACAGATTTATTATAATTTACTCAATGCAGGCATGTATACTTAATTATCTATCTGATATCACTAATTTACCATTGTTGGAGCGGGTTTTATTGAACACACCCCAAGGGTAGTTGACATATCTTCACTGTGCAAGTTTCAGATCAGATCAGAGAGACATACCGGTCCTAAAAACTACGAGTAATTCCTTAAATTGTACCCATAACACCATTATTCACTTTGGAGATGCTAAGCAGTGTACTTTGAAACTTAACTTTGAGGCCTCAAATTGCTCTTAGTAGTCACTAAGAACACATTCTTGTATATATCTTAGATTTTGAGAGTTTATAAGGAGTAACAAGTTTAGAAGCATGTTTTATGGAACACAAAGTTAAATGCTAATATAAAGACTTAGACAATTAGTATTATTATAATTCTCTGTAATACAAATAGCACAGTAGTAACGGCCATCTATAACTTGATATTAAGTTAGGTATAAATTAAGGATATAGATATAGTATATAGTGGAAAATGAATGAAATCATAATATTTTCTTTCTTAATATCCATAATTGGTGTAGGTAGGGGCTTCGTCCAGTGGGTTTGGAGTATAACCACCGGAGTTTCTTAACTCGACTATGGAGTAGTATGTGATGGAGTTTAATAGCTTGGAGTATAGGCTGGTGGGGGGCATGATGAGTGGTCCTTGTCACTTGCTTCAGGAGTGTAGGTTGATGGAGTGTATGATGTAGCCTTGTAGCTTGATGGCTTGTATGTAGGAGCCTCGTAGCTTGATTTTGGAGCGTAGGCTGATGGGGTGTAAGCCGGAGCCTCATAGCTCGATTTAGGGGTGTAGGTTGATGGGGTGTATGTAGGAGCCTTGTAACTCGATTTAGGAGTGTAGGTTGATGGGGTGTATGTAGGAGCCTTGTAACCTGATTTTTTGTGGTAAGCTGGATAATTTTCACATTTTGTCTTAGAAGTGTAAGCAAAAATGGGAACAGAATACAAATCCAAGTTGTATGCATTTTGGTACCCTGCAAGATGCTCTGTATAGATGAGGGGAGCTCCTGATCTTCCTAGGTGCACGTTCGTAGCAACGTTACAAGTCTTTGATGAAGAGCTTTTAAGGGAAACTTTGCAATCTGTTGGCTTCAAATGGTCACCAAGTTGTTCAGGAGTAAATGTAGCTAAGAAGTAGCCATTTTTGTCTGTTTTAGGGGTTAACATGGAGAATTTAGCTTCTTTGTATCCATGCTTTGCTTTACAAGAAATTTTGGCTACAGCTCCTGCTCAATAACATTGCATAAAATAATATTAGTCTCGATCAAGATAAAGCCTAAGTCAACTATATAATAACCTTTCCTTATTATATAGAGTAATCTTACATCGTTTTATCATGTGTTATGTCCCATAAATAATCTCATCTTATACCTCACTTTTTTTACGTGTTGGATACAAGTACACAACGCCAACTTAAATAAAATTATTTATTCGGTTAATGTTAATGATGTAACACGTCGATAAATAAGGAAATGCAAGATAAAATCAATTATGCAAAATATGGAATCACTCTAATTTCATTAAGACATGTTGTACCCTAGATTTATTCTTCACAATATCATACTAATGTCGATAACTGACAATCTTATTAAAATATTGTTTCAAATTTGGACGACTATAATTTCCATCATTTCTATAGATAGACAAACTCATTGCAACCAAAACCATTTTAACCCTCTAATATTAGATGCAGCAATGTGTAAAGAACATACCTTCAATTGGTGTGAATTCATAACATGAACTACAGTAGATGACACCTTGCACACCATAAAGGGTAGGTAGGTCCTTTTCTTGAGTGTAATAGTTTTTGTTGTCATATGTAGGAGAGGAGGTTGATGGGGTTTTGTATGTAGAAGAAGGGTTGTAATCTGGGGATTGAGAGTATGAAGGGACATCATTCTTTGGAGAAGGCATGTAAGATGGGGCTGGGGTGTTTACGGTTTCATATTCTGGAGATGGCTTGTACTCCGGAGTTTGGGTGTATGATGGAGTTTCATACTCAGATGAATATGTGTAAGCCGGGGCTGGAGTGTATGATGGTGTTTCACACTTAGCAGATGGGCTATAAGCTGGGGTTTCATTGCTGTATGTTGGAGTATCATACTTAGGTGAAGAGTTGTAAACTGGGGTTGGGGTGTATGATGAGTCTTCGTATTTAGGAGATGGGCTGTAGACTGGGGAGTTGGTGTATGACGGTGTCTCATACTTAGGTGATGGGTTGTAGACTGGGGAGTTGGTGTATGACGGTGTCTCATACTTAGGTGATGGGTTGTAGACTGGGGAGTTAGTGTATGATGGGGTCTCATACTTAGGGGATGGGCTGTAAGATGGAGTTGGGTTATATACCGGTGTTTCATATTTAGGAGCTGGGCTGTAGGTTGGGGTTGACGTGTATGATGGTGTCTCATCCTTAGGTGATGGACTGTAGACCGGGGTTGTGGTGTATGACGGTGTCTCATACATAGGTGATGGGCTGTAGGAAGGGGTTGGAGTGTATGCTGGGGTTTCATATTTAGGAGACGGGCCGTATGATGGGGTTGGGGTGTATGATGGAGTCTCATACACGGGAGATGGGCTGTAAGATGGAGATGGAGTGTATGAAGGAGTTTCATATGCGGGAGATGGGCTGTAAGATGGAGATGGAGTGTATGAAGGAGTTTCATACGCGGGAGATGGGCTGTAAGATGGAGATGGAGTGTATGAAGGAGTTTCATACGCGGGAGAGGGGCTGTAAGATGGAGATGGAGTGTATGCTGGAGTTTCATAGACAGGAGATGGGCTGTAAGATGGAGTCTCATATGTAGGAGATGGGCTGTTCACTGGGGTAGAGGTGTATGATGGGGATTCATATGTTGGAGATGGACTATATTCTGGGGTTTGGGTGTATGATGGGGTTTCATACGTTGGAGATGGACTATATTCCGGGGTTTGGGTGTATGATGGGGTTTCATACGTTGGAGATGGACTATATTCCGGGGTTTGGGTGTATGATAGGGACTCGTTTACAGGAGTTGGAGTGTATGATGGAGTCTCATACTCCGAAGAAGTTGGTGTATCCTCGCTAGCATATGCTACAACAAACGATGACAAAATAAGCAAAGTGGCCAAGGAAAGAATGCGCAAGAGATCCATTTTACAATTGATGGTTTCCTAAGAAAGTGTAGGACCTAGTGATGCTCTACAACATAACATTTGGTTGCCTTATATATGGTAACTTTGCCGGTTAAACTTAATTCTTTAATACTTAGTTGGATTTGGCATCTTTGTCGCAGTTATCCAAATCATCAGTTATTTGGTTGCACGACTGCAGGCGAAGCTCATTACTTATAGGCTATAATTCGTGGGCAGCATGAATTGGTATATTTTATGTATGCTTTCCATGTACGTTAGTAGTATTTTGTATGATGCATTGGATTTTGTACGAATATTCTAAGGAAATCAGAAGAATTTGGTGCAATATATATCTTCTAGTCGCGGTTATTGTGTATGATGTATTTTATTTAATTGATAAAAGAATGAGAGAACTTGGTGTAATTTCTTATAGTCGTAGTTATAACGGTCCTATTAGCTACGTATTTATAAAAGAGATTATAATATCGCAATATGTCAACTTCTCAACATAATTAACTTTTTTCGAACTTGTACAGGCTAAAATATTAAAGAGATTAATAATATATAGATATTGCTGCTTATACGAAACACATATACACTTAATTTCTCTTTTGATTTTTCATTTGGCTTACGTTGACTTCTATGTTATTTACGATTCTAATTTTTTTTATGTGAATTTTTTAATTATAAATGGTTGAATAGACAATCCCAATAGGTATTTTTACTGTTTTACAGGGTAATATATATTTGTTTTTGTGTACTAGTGAAGATTATTGTCAAGGACTCAAGGTAATAATAATACATATACACTACGTGAAAAAATGAATTTGGCACCGGTTCAAACCTGGCCTAAGGCACCAGTTTGAACCGGTGCCAATGTGGGGGGTGCCAAAAAGGGGTTTTAAAAGGCACCGCTTCGAACCGGTGCCAAAACTCGGAATTGGCACCGGTTAACCGGTGCCAAAAATGGACAAAAAAAATATTTTTGTTGTTTTTGGCCAAAAGTGCCATATATATATATATATATATATATATATATTGTTTTTTCCACTTAAAAATTAATTAGTCTAAAATACATAACAACATCAAAACGTAACATAAATCGAATATCGATTAAAACACATCTGTTTCGGGGTTTTCTGATGTCCTGCGGGAGAGTTACAATTCCGAGACTGGAACCGGACGCCTGTACCTGCAAAACAAACGGATGCTCCGGATGATTGGAGATCCGCCTCCGACGGTCAAGTTAGTACTTGATTAAGGAGTAATTAATGCGGAAATTAAAGTGATTGGGTCTCTCTAGGTGAGAGTGTTTAATGTGTGTAATCTGCGTTTTTTGCGTGTAATCTCCCTTAATGAGGATTAAGGGAGGTATTTATAACCTCGGGAAACGTGCCAATCTAGGTTTAGGTTAACCTTGGGCTGATTGGGCTTCCCTCGGAAGTTGGGCCTAGGTGACCGGTTATCCCAGGTGTCATGGGAAGGACACGTGTCGTGTCGTAATTGGTCCATAGTGGACGGATCATTGCTTGACACGTGGCAGGCTCCTATTGGCCCATGTGACGGACACATGGCGGAACCTGATTGGTCCACTTGTCAGATGGTGATTGGTGGGGAAAAATCCCCTAATCATTTGCCCCTCACAGGTGGCACGTGACTGGTCACGTGTTACCTGTGACAGGTATCGCCCTGTAACAGGCGACGACCTGCTACAGGTGTCACTCGGCGAGAGGCCGAGAGATTCTCCCGCCAAAATTTTGAATTCTGGAAGTGACCCTTCGCCTTCTCACTTCGCCTATATAAAGGAGTGTTGACTTCGGTCATTTTCACACTTGAAAACTTTGTGAGAGAACATTCGGACCCCTGAACTTGCACTGACATTTTGGACCCTTTCTGCCTACCGCCTGCTCTGACAAGCCGACTGCAAAGGATTTTCATAACTTCATCAATCGTCACTCGTTCAGGTAACCGTCGGTTCTCTTACTCTTAATTTTCTCTTTACTTTATTCTTTTTTGAAATGGCACCACAGAAGCACACGACACGACCTAGGTTAGTGATCAGCCGGTCACCGAGGACGGCTGAATCTAGGACTAGGAGTGCCGCCTGCCCTTTTCTGGACCCATCTTTGCCCTTTATACAAAGTCCGACTGTATCTGTGTCTATGCAGAGCATGATGGCCAGAACAAAAAAGACTGCCAGGATCTCAAACTCAGACGGCTCCTCCCACAGGGTGCCGATTAGTGAAACATCTGACCAGGCGCCAGATGTGGAAGTGAAACAAAGCGGCTTGAAAGCAGGCAGTTCTGAGGGAGGAGTCAAAGTGACCCCTTCCCATTTTACAGTTGACAATTCTACATTCTCTCCTGCTCCTTTTAAAGGAGAGGAGGCGGGCCCCTCCGGGAGAGGGGAAGAGTCGTCCTCTTCGGACTCGTCAGAGGACGATTCCGAGTCTAGCTCTTCTGGCCATGCTTCCCTGGACACAGAAGAGAAAAACAGTCGCCTACAAGAGGCGAGGCTTTCTCACGCAGTTGAGAAGGGGGACGATTGGGCGGAGCCATCCGCCTCTCACCGAGAGCAAAATACCCCCTACTACTGCACGGTACCTCGGGGCCGGATCACGGCCATGCAAGAGAAAGTGGAGAGCTTTATCGCAAACCACACAATGGGCCCCAACTTTTTAGTGTTCGTGCCGGATCCAGAAGACACAGTCGTCTGGCCGGCTGGTACCAGTTATGATGGCGCCTGCTTTGGCTGCTACGAGGCAGCCATCAAGGCTGGGCTGCGCTTCCCACTACATCCGGCTGTTCAGCGGATCTTGGATGGGTATGAGTTGGGGTTATGGCAGTTAGCCCCGAACTCTTGGGTCAACGTACTTGGCTATGTGGCCGGGTGCGAACTGCACGGGGTGGAGCCGAACTTCGAGGCTTTCGCCCACATGAACTACCTCAGCCGGACCCCTAAGGCAGGCGGTACCGGCTGGTATCAATTGACGAGCCATAGGGGCTACCTCATGACGAGAGGTAAATAAAACAAATGGAAGGACTGGCGGAGCACCTTCCTTATCATTGAGAGTTCAGACACAGAGCTGAACAAGCGCTTCAACAGGTGGAACAGGAGTCCGCCCCTTCTTGCAGGCGGCCGCAGCATGCCGCCTGTTCCCCCCAAGGCTAAGAAAGAGATCCTAGATAAAGGACTCTTCAAAGTAGAGTCGAAGGTGAACTCTACTTCAGGGGTACGAGAGCAAGTACCCCTGCACTGCGTCCCGAGCTTCAAATGGCTCTACGACGAGTACTTTTTGGCCGCCTGTGGCCTCAGCAGTCGGTGCTCAAGAGGTAGCCGGCCTGTCGAATACTCTGTTGTTCCATGCATTTCTTGTTATGACTTTTATTAACTATGCTATTTGTTTTTGCAGCGGACGCCATGAGCAAAATTACCGCCTCCAAGACTGCGGCGGCCATGTTGCGGGCCTCCATCATGTAACAGTCTTCAACCGACTCCCCCAACAAGGGGGCACCCTTGGTGGGCTTCGAACCTTTCACCCTCTTTTTGGAGTTGTGTTTATGCATATACTGACTCTTTTCTTCTTTTTTAGACGGGCGCTCCAAGAGCTTCTTCTTCCCAACAGCCGGACCCCAGGGCCCGGAGGACGACTGTTGCGAGCTCTCCTGGTTCTGCCAGGAAACATGCGGCGGCTGAGAAACAGCCGACCACTTCTTCTAAAACTCCAGCTGGGCCACCTAGAAGTATGAAATTATCCTTGTAAATTTTAGACTTGCTCCCTTCTTTACTAGGTCTAATCCGTTTGTTTATGCTTGATGAAGCCGGCCCTTAGGAGCCTGACTTGGTCGAGGTGGCCAAGTCTATGATCAAGGCCGTTCCTCCAGCTGAAAGGGAGGCGGTCAGGGGTGTCGGCACCCTTGACCTAGACGGGATTGCAGGGGTCCTTGCTGAGGTATACTTAGCATATTTTTGAGTATTTGAATTCCAGGACGCCTGTTTTCTTTTTGTTTGGAAACTGACGCATGTTCCCCCTTTTTACTTAGGCCCTGCTCCGAGTGAACGGCCTTCGCAAGCCGCTTGACCGGAAGAACAAAGAGGTAAAGGCTGCAAAAGCTATGGACGCCTCTGACTGTGATAAGGCAATGTTTCAAATTGCCCAAAATGAAGTTCAGACCATTGATATTCTTTATTATCAGGCGCAGGCTACCGCCGCTATCCGGGCTCAGTTAGAGGCGGCCCAGAAGAGGAATAGCGAGCTGGAGGCGACCATCAACAACCTCAAGGCCGAGCTGAGACCTCTTCGCCAAAAGATGTCCTCATACGAAACCTTGGAGAAATCCTTGGCGAGCGTAAAGGTACGCCTGGTGACCCAGGAGAAGAGTCTTACTCAGGAGCTCTCGGAAAAGGCCGAGCAAGAAAAGAAAGAGCTGGTCCGGGAGATGATGGAAGACTCTGCTCAAATCCAGCGCATGACTTGGGGCCGCCTCTTCCCCAATGCCGACTTTGCCTCATGGGAAAAAACGTACCCCCAGTGTTCTGATAGATATAATCAAGAGATCCTGGCGGCTGCTGAGGAAGAGGCGTTGGCGGAGGAGGAGGAGCCGGTAGTGGCGCTTGTGCCGCTTGGGGGTAATGCATCAAAGAAGGATGCAGCTGAAGCCGAGTCCAGCAAGAAGAGTGCTGACCAGGCGGCAGCTGCTAATATTGAAGATCTGCCCCCTTCTTAAGCTTTATGTCTTCTTTCCACGGCCTGCGTGCCGTTTGTTTGTATTTACCCGGCCAGGGGGCCGGGGCTCTGAATATTTTGCCGGTCTTTAATAACCGGCTTCTTTTTAATGAATTTTTTGTTTTGCTTCAAATTTGTTTAAGTATTGAATATTCTGATATCCAATTGTACACTATACCGACTGTTTTACATGGCCGATAGTTGCAGACAGGTACGGATAGTTAGTCACGCCGCCTATGCCCCTGGACGACTGGTTGTCTGTTTCCAGGCTAGACGATCAGTCGGCCATTTATCCAATCGGTATTCGAACCATTTTAAAGACTGGATCCCCTTTAGACAGGCGGTCCTGTCATTTGTAAATTTAACCAAGTAGGAAAGTTGTTTCCTACTTGTCATGCTTTTAGGCTAGAGACTTTACGACGTCTAGGCCGACTGTTTCCCGCCATATTTAATCTAGTGTGAACAGGTGCTGTATGAACACCTTTTTAGTTTCATACTAAATTTTTTAAGGAGTGACCAAGTAAACATGATTGTTACCTAGTCGCCAAGTAACTGAGTAGTAGAGGTATCAAGCGGTGGATACCGGTTGTTCCCCTTTATTCGCCAATGTTTGTTGGCTTTTAACTCATAAGTTGTTAACCTAGCAGGAGTAGTGGTTGAGAGCCCCTGTTTGCTAAAAACTGGCGGACGACTCATACCTTTTAGGCTCCATACTAAGTTTGAGAGAGTGACTATGAGTTAACTTTGGAGTTACTCAGTCGCCGTCACTCCTGCTTGAGTAGTAAAGGTACCAGGCGGCGGAGGCCGGCTGAACCTTTTGATTCGCCAATGTTTGTTGGCTATTAACTCAAGAGGTACCCCCTGCATTTATCCCAAGTAATACAGGCGGTCATCTGACTCAGATGCCAACTGCTACCACTGGTTTGGTTAGTGATAGAGTTATCCTTGTCTCAAAAACGGCTACGTGGTTGCCCTTGGGGGCAGTCGTATAGGTGCCGTGTAATTAGTTTATAGAGCAATGTTCCACCCAAAAGGGAGCTGCTCTCTGCGACGAATTTCATCCGGAGGGCTGCCGCCGGACGCCTGCTATGATGTTGGGACAGGTCGTATTAGTTTTGAAGATTGGATCAGTTGGCTTGGCGCCTGGTCTGATCATTCGGCCTGTGGCCTTGGTTAGTTCTTGGTGAACGTAGGTGCTAAGTAAAAGGAGGGTAGCCGCCTGTTTAGGCACAGGGTCGGCAAGGCACTGATCATTTTTAGTTAAGTATAAGGGGGGGTGGCTGTGTGTTTGGAACCAGTCGGCCCTCTTCTATGGAGAGTAGCCGACTATATGTCCAGACGGCATGCCCCTATGGTGATAGAGTAAAATATTCAATGGAGAGTAGCCGACTGTAAAGGTACAGGCGGCATGCCCCTCTGAAGATAGAGTAAAATACTCAATGGAGAGTAGCCAACTATAAATGTATAGGCGGCCTGCCCCTCTTAAGTAAGAATAAAAATTAAACATGGAGAGTAGCCGACTGTTTGTCAGCAGGCATGCCCCTCTTAGTACAAAATTGAATATTAAGTATGCAAACTTTTATTAAGTAGCCCTTGACTATTTACATCATTCAAAAGAAATATTTCTTAAGATTATCTACATTCCAAGTTCGAGGCAACGGCTGTCCGTCTGGTGTTCCCAGACGGTAGGTACCATCCCTGACCTCTTCACAGATTCGGTAGGGTCCTTCCCAGTTGGGAGTTAGTTTGCCAGACTCATTAGCCCTACCAACTGCTTTCATTTTTCTAAGTACAAAGTCCCCCACTTTGAGTGGATGCCTGTGTACTTTTTTGTTGTATGATCTAGTCATTCTCAGGCGGTAAATTTCATGGCGCAAGACAGCATTGCCCCTCCTTTCAGGAAGTGAGTCTAATGCCAGGCGCATGGCTTCCCAGTTTGCCTCTTCGTCATATAGCATTACTCGAAGAGTCGGCTCGTAGTGTTCAATTGGAAGAACAGCTTCCGCACCATAAGTTAGGAGGAATGGAGTTTCTCCAGTCGCCCCTTTTTCAGTCGTCCTAATGGCCCAGAGAACATGTGGTAATTCATCCGCCCATAGGCCGCCTGCTCGTTCAATCTTTTTCTTGAGACCGTCTGAGATGATTTTATTAAAGGCTTCTACCTAGCCGTTTGCTTGTGGACGACCGACAGATGCAAAGTAGTGTGCAATTCCTTGGTCACCCAACCAGCTTTTGAGAACAGACGTCTCAAATTGGGGACCATTATCAAAAACCATAGACATGGGAACCCCAAACCGAGTGATGACATTTTTCCAAATGAATGAAATTACATCCTTCGTCTTGATTCCCTTTACAGCCTCCGCCTCTACCCATTTAGTGAAGTAGTCGACAACAACAAGTATGTACCTCCTTCCGCCTGTAGCAGGCGTATATGGACCCAGAATATCCATGCCCCACTTAGCAAACGGTAGTGGGCTATGGATGGTAGTGAGGTCAGTAGCCGGACGGTGAATTAGTTTTCCAAACCTTTGGCACTTGTCACATTTTTTCACCATCACCATCGCATCTGCTTCTAAAGTAGGCCAAAAGTAGCCCTGCCGCCTTGCCCGTTGAGCAAGCGTCCTACCGCCTATATGGGAAGCACAGTAACCAGAGTGAAGATCGTCCAGTATCTCTCGCCCCTTTTCTGGAGTAACACACTTTAAGAAGGGTTGAAGGTACCCCCTTTTATGAAGTTCTCCCTTTATTATTTCAAAACTGGTTGCTCGTTTTTTCAGTGCTGCCGCCTGTTGATGATCATCCGGCAGGGTACCGTTTGTGAGATATGCCCTGATTGGATCCATCCAGGTTGAGCTTCTGTCTAGGATTCCAATAGGGTCTTCCTCGATGCTTCTCTTCTCCATTACTTCCCAAAAAACAGTTCGAGGAGTATCACAGGAGGCGGATGATGCTAATTTTGAAAGTGCATCCGCCTGGTTGTTTTCTGATCTCGGCACTTGGGTCAGATGTAAATCCTCAAGGGAGCCGACTGCTTGTCGGACCGCCTGTAAATACTTGATCATGGCCGGATGGGTTGCTTCGTATTCGCCATTGTACTGACTCACTATCAATTGTGAATCGGAACAGGCGTCTATTTTTCTTGCTCCTGCCGCCTTGCACATGCGGATTCCGGCTAGTAAAGCTTCATATTCTGCCTCATTGTTTGAGGCCTGAAAACTGAAGTGTAGAGCATACTCGTACCTGTCGCCCTCTGGCGACTGACATATGACGCCTGCTCCACAACCATTTGAAGTAGAACTTCCGTCCACATATACCTTCCAGACTTGGTCTGTAACTTGAGAGTCAGGAGGACGAGTCATCTCAACAATAAAGTCAGCAAAGGCTTGCCCCTTCACTGCTTTTCTAGGCTCGAAAGTAACTTCGAGGCTCTGTATTTCTATGGCCCATTTGTTCATTCGGCCTGACGACTCCATGATGGTCAGTGGCCGCTTGATAGGTTGGTCTGTATACACGACAACTTCATGTGCCAAAAAGTAGGGCTTCAATTTTTTAACAGCCATGAAGAGTGCAAGACCAAATTTCTCCACTAAGGGATACCTCAACTCGGCATTTTTCAGTACATGACTGACAAAGTAGACCGGGAGCTGACAACCGTCTCTTTCAGCAAGGAGAACAGCGCTTAACACATGATCAGAGACGACCAGGTACATGTAGAGTACTTATTTGGGCAAAGGGCTGACCAGCCTCGGCAAGGAATGCAAGTGAACTTTCAATTTCTGGAAGGCCGCCTCAGCATCCGGCCCCCATTCAAACCTTGCCTTTTTCTTAATTGCCTGGAAAAAGTATAGGCATTTGTCGCCTGATCGGCTTAGAAATCTTCCCAAGGCCGCCAGACAACCTGTTAACTTCTGAACCTCTCGGATGGTACGAGGCGACTTCATGTCAATGACCGCCTGCACCTTCTCAGGGTTCGCCTCTATTCCTCTCTGATTGATAAGGAATCCGAGAAATTTCCCAGACTCAACTCCAAAGACACATTTCTTGGGATTGAGCATGACATGGTGCCGCCTGAGTGTGGCGAAAGTTTCTCGGAGGTCCGACAGATGATCTTTCTGAAGTTTAGACTTGACAATCATATCATCAATATATGCCTCGACATTTCTCCCAATTTGATCAAAGAACACAGTGTTTATCATTCGCTGGAAAGTGGTCGGGGCATTCTTAAGACCAAACGGCATGACCGTGTAACAGCATAACCCCTGATCAGTGACGAAGGCCGTCTTCTCCTGATCTTTCTTCCATAAAGGAATTTGATGGAAACCAGAGTAGGCGTCCATAAAGCTCATCAAAGCATGGCCGGCTGTTGAGTCGACCAGGTTATCAATTTTAGGCAGAGGGTAACTGTCTTTGGGGCACGCCTTGTTTAAGTCTGTGTAGTCTACACACATTCGCCAGGTGCCATTCGGCTTTTTAACAAGCACCACATTTGCAACCCAGTCTGGGAAGTAACATTGCCGAATGAACCCTGCATCAAGTAATTTTTTAACTTCGGCGG
The DNA here is from genome assembly GCF_001683475.1 of Chenopodium quinoa. Taxonomy (NCBI): domain Eukaryota; kingdom Viridiplantae; phylum Streptophyta; class Magnoliopsida; order Caryophyllales; family Amaranthaceae; genus Chenopodium; species Chenopodium quinoa. Next base: position 1,491,087 of record NW_018743906.1, on the reverse strand, counting down.
CTGTCGCCTGACTTATTTCTTCGCCATGGTTCCGCTTCTTCTGCCGTACCGGCTTCTTTTTCGGATCCACGACCAGTTTATGTACCGCCAGATCAGGACTAATGCCTGGCATTTCATGGACTTCGAATGCAAAGATGTCCTTGTATTCTTTCAATAGTTTGTGAAAGTCGTCACCTAGGTCCCTTAGAGAAGTCGTCCCAACCTTGATTGTTCTGTCAGGACGCGAGTCATCTAACATCAGGTCCGTATGCTCACTAGCAGGCTGAGGGCGGAATTCATCCGACCGCTCCTCTGCCAATGATTGCTATTTTCTGTCTTTTCTTGCGGCCCCTGTTTGGGATGCCTTTCTCTTCTTGCCGCCTGCTTCTTGAACAGGCGCACTCTCCTTGACATTGTCAAGGTCTATTTTTCCAACACTCGACCCAGTGGCCATAATTGTGGGCTTGACATCCGAGAGATAGCACTCTCGGGCCATCCTCTGATATCCCCTTAGGGACCCGACTGTTCCATTATCCCTCTCAAACTTGAGCAACATAAGAGATGGGATTATAACAGCCTTGGAATTATTCAGGGTTGGTCGTCCCAGAATCATGTTGTAGGCCGAGAGTTCTTCTACTACCAGGAACCGGACTACCATGTGTCGTCCTTCCCCTTTTTCGCCCAGGCGGATGGGTAAATCCACTCGTCCCACCGGGTGGACGACTCCTCCTCAAACCCTACTAAAGGGTGGGATGCCGGATGTATGCAATCAGTCTGATATTTTAGTTTCGACAGACATTTGCTACTGATGAGATCTGAGGAGCTTCCGGTATCTATGAGGATTCGGCCAACTCTCTGGTTGGCCACTTTACATTCAATAACGATAGGGTCGTCATGCGGCCCTCTTACCCCTCCTAGATCTTCTTCAGTGATGACAATCTCAGGAAATGAATATTTGGAGGGCCGTTCTTGGTGAACGGAATTTACATCTAACCGTCTGATATTGTCTTTGTTGCCCCTAATAGTGGGGCCGCCTCCTGAGAAGCCGCTTGCAATGGTGTAGACGACTGCATCATCTGTATCGGAGCTGTCGGCCTGTTGATTCTTTTTGGTCGACTGCTTTTTTGAGGAAGTGTTCCCCGTAGATTTCTTGACATAAGTGTCAAGATCACCTTGCTCAGCCAGGCGGTCCAGATACCGCATGAGACTGATACATTCATTGGTGTGATGACCAACATCTTCATGATAATCACAGAATTTTTCTTGGTTCCGGTTGTTTGCAGAACCCTTCATGGGGACCGGCTTCTCAATTGAGATCCGTCCCTTGATTTCCTTTAGGATAAATTGGCTATCCTTGTTAAACGCATACTTTAGGGAGTATGGTTTGAATTATTTTTACTTTTTCTGGGCCGGCTGTTTAGAGGAATCAGCCGCCCAGACCTCTTTTCTCTTCTCGTCTTTGTTTGTCGACTGTTTCTGTCGTCCTTCTCTTTTGTCGGACCTTCTCCCGTCCGACTGTTTTACCGTACTACAAAGATCAGTCGCCTGTATATAGGCTTCCGCTTCAATCAAGGCCTCTTGAAGAGTCGCCACCCTCTTTCGGACCAAATCAAATTTGAAGGTCGACCCGTCTTTGAGACCTCTGAAAAAGTCAGTATAGGCTACTTCATCCGGTAACCCTTGAATCTGTATTCTCATCAGGTTAAACCGCCTGATGTAAGAACGAAGCCCCTCCTTCTCGCCCTGTTGAATTGTTCCTAAATCAAGGGTCGTCTTCTTCGCAGGGATGTTCATGGCGAAGTTGGAGGTGAATAAGTAAGCAAGCGTCTTGAAGCTATTTACACAACCAGTCGGCAGGTTGCCGAACCATTGTTGTGCGATTCCTTTGAGAGTCGCTGGGAAACACTTGCACCAAGTGGGATCATCCAACCCTTGAAGGTACATCAGGTTGGTGAATGTCATCAGATGGTCTTCTGGGTTAGTAGTGCCGTCATAGGCGCCTACTAATACATTTTTCACTTTGGCCGGCTGAGCGGCTTCAGTAATTTCCTTGGAGAAGGCCGACGGTTGTTCGCCAAGTCTAAGCAACCGTAGCTGCCAGTCCATAGGTTGGACGTGTTTTGCTGCATGTCCACCAAACAGAGGTGGCTGTAAAAAATACTGTTGTTACGGTACAAACGGTAAGTTTGGTACCGCCTGGTCGCTATGATAGCCGGACTGACGGGAGGTGCCGCCTGACTGACTCTCATGATACGACTGAGTATGCCTCATCGAGGTATTTCGCAGACTGTCTTGGAGGTTTGAAGTAGAGGCCGACTCTGACAATCGGTCACTCTTCTTCTGCTCTAGCAGTAGCCGAGCGTCTGTGTATGTTTTTCTCGACCCGTCCGCCTGAATATGACGAACAGGTTTCCTATTTCCTGGAGTAGGAAAACGGTATTTTGTGAAATCAAGGGCAGGTGGCTCCCGCTTCCTAGATTTAGGATGAGGAGTCGCCTCTCGCCCTTGAACTGGCTTCCTCTTCTGTGAAGTGGAGGGTTTCTTAGCCGACTGCTCCTTGTCCAGAGCAGGCGGCTTCTTGTTGATCAACTCTTGAATTTCTCCCTTGAAGTCCCTCATGAAGGTCATGAGTTCACTCCTTGTGATGGGAGCAGACCCATCAGTCGGCTGTTGCCGAACAGGCGGTGCGCCTGCTGGCTCGCTTCCTGTATGAAGATGTTCCCGTTCCCTCCTTTCGGTATGACGGGTACGTCGGGCCCTTAGGGTCCCGTCTGAAGCTGTGTGAGCTTCAACTTCAAAATCATTCTCAGTATCGTGGTCCGACTGAACTAGAGGGTCGTCCAGGGGACGTCTCTCTTCAGGAGTCGGTACAAACGTGGATGCCATCTCATAAGTACTCTCCCCACAGACGGCGCCAAGATGTTTCGGGGTTTTCTGATGTCCTGCGGGAGAGTTACAATTCCGAAACTGGAACCGGACGCCTGTACCTGCAAAACAAACGGATGCTCCGGATGATTGGAGATCCGCCTCCGACGGTCAAGTTAGTACTTGATTAAGGAGTAATTGATGCGGAAATTAAAGTGATTGGGTCTCTCTAGGTGAGAGTGTTTAATGTGTGTAATCTGCGTTTTTTGCGTGTAATCTCCTTTAATGAGGATTAAGGGAGGTATTTATAACCTCGGGAAACGTGCCAATCTAGGTTTAGGTTAACCTTGGGCTGATTGGGCTTCCCTCGGAAGTTGGGCCTAGGTGACCGGTTATCCCAGGTGTCATGGGAAGGACACGTGTCGTGTCGTAATTGGTCCATAGTGGACGGATCATTGCTTGACACATGGCAGGCTCCTATTGGCCCATGTGACGGACACATGGCGGAACCTGATTGGTCCACTTGTCAGATGGTGATTGGTGGGGAAAAATCCCCTAATCAACATCAATATCATCGAAAATTACAACATAAATATCATCAAAAATTTGCAATACATAATAAAAAAAAATTACAACATATAAATACAAAAAAAAATTACAATATAAATTTAAAAAAAAAATTACAATATTGTTAATAAAAAAAAAACAACAAAAACACCATTCATTCTTGTATCTTGCTTCTTCGATTTCATATCTGAATAACATATCTGCACCAATTATATAAAAAAAAAAAAAACATTAATACAATTAAGCTTCGAAAAAAAAAACCCAGAATTTAATCCCAAAAATTGAAAAAAAAATTCAAACCCAATCTGAAAAACGAAAACCAAGAAACCCAATCTGAAAAACCAAAACGCAAAAACCCAAATCTAAAAAACCCAATCTGAAAACAACAACCCAGAAACGCAAAAACAAAAACCCAATCAAAAAACAAAAACCCAGAAACCCAATCTGAAAACAAAAATTGAAATCGAACAAAACCCTTACTATTTGGATTTTAATCAACAAAAACCCAGAAAACAAAAAAAATTGAAAGAGAAGTGAAACAAAAACCCAGAAACGCAAAAAAATTGAAACAAAAAACCCTTAATGTTGTTGTTGTTGTTGTTGTTACGGTGGTGAAACCCTTGTTGCGGTGGTGTTCTTGTTGTTGTTGCGGTGGTGTTGTTCTTGTTGCGGTGGTGGTGTTGTTCTTGTTGCGGTGGTGTTGTTGTTGTTGTAGAGAAAGAGAAGTGAATGGGACGGAAAGATCGAGGAGAGAGAAGGGAGACCGAGGAGAGAGAAGGGAGAGGAGAGAGTGAAAGAGGCGGATTGAGAGGAGAGAGAGGAGCAAGCTGCGCTTTTAGGGTTTTAAGGAGAGATAAGGCCGGTTTTTTTTTTAATAATTAAAAGGTTCGGTTCGCAAAGGCACCGGTTCAAACCGGTGCCTTTTATTCTGGTTCAGCTTTGTACCAATTTTGTAGCCCATTTTTTGGCACCGGTTTGGACTGAACCGGTGCCAATTAAGGGGTGCCTTTTTGATATTTTCTACTAGTGATACTTCCTCCGTTCTTTTTTTTTTATTGCACCGTAGGAGTTTAGCACAAGATTTTTGGTAGTGGAAAAAAGGATGAGAGAGAAAGGTAAAAATACAAGAATGCCCATGTGATAGTATATATAAACTAAAAAATCAATTCAGAAAAAGCAAGGGTATATTTGGTATTTGTAGTGTGAACACAAGTATTTCTTTTCCTAAAATAAAAATGGTGCATAATTTGTGATATTTCCTTAAAAGGTAAGTGGTGCAATATTTAAAAAACCGAGGAAGTATAAGAAATCAAGAATAGTGCAAATAAGCAAATACTTAGATTAATATTAAGTATATAGGATTTTGATCTTAGTTGTATGAAACAATGAAAGTCTCAATCATCAACTTCTTTGTTTTAAGTTGTTCAAGATATATTGTAATTTTTGTAAACTACGTATCGAAATCACAAGTTTAACAAAACCTCGCATCAAAATTGAGCTCTTTGGTGATCAACCAAGACTACAATGAATATGGGTACATCATTTGGAAATTTTTAGAATATATGTTAATATATTCTTGTATATATCTTAATTAGTTAAGTGTATATTTTAGTATTTATCCTATTCTAGTTTGTGGGCATTAGGATAATTAGTTAGCACAATTGTAGCCGAAAGATAGCTACCATACTTTGTATATATTGTTTGCACAGTTAATGGAAAGGATCAACGGTCACATTCTTTCATGGTATCAGTAGGGTTTCGATCCTAATCTCTCTTCCTCTCTGTTCTCATGGCCCATCTCCCCTCTCTTCCTCCATATTTCTTTCAATCTTCCGCTGCAACATTCCATGGCCGAATCACCAAAATATCATCCTGCCTTTGCAATCACAAATGTAAAGTCTCTAATCCCGATAACTTTGGAGGCTGCAGGAATGTATCACTCTTGGGCCGCCCTCTTCAAGGTGTTATGTAGGGTTCATGACCTTACATCGCACATCATTCCTCCTACCGAGGCGACGGAACTCGCTGCATATGAAGCATCCAAAAAGGCGAACTTGGCCTTTTGGAAACGGCTAGACGCTGCGGTCCTTAATTGGATATACGGTTCCATTTCTCATGATCTTCTTACTGCCATCCTTCTCAAGGATGACACCGCTCAAGGTACTTGGGCTCGTCTTAAGTCTATGTTCCAAGACAATAAAGCATCCCGAGCTTCACACCTTGAACAAGAACTTGCTGACCTTGATTTCGAGAATTTCTCTTCCATTGATGGCTATTGTAATCACATCAAATCCCTTGCCGATCGTCTTGCGGATGTTGATGCTCCGATTCCCGATACCCGTCTAATTCTCAAGCTGACTGCCGGCCTTCCCGAGGCATATGCAGGCACGGTGGATTTTATCCAAAATCAAGAACCATTGCCATCATTCGAAAGTTGTCGATCTCGTCTGAAATTAGCCGAACGAACCATTAAAAATCGTTTGGCTAAGGAAGGAGGTTCGACCAACCGATCGCCGACAGCCCTCGTCTCCACTTCCGGCGGACAACAGCACTCTGATTCGTCAGTGAACTCCTCACGGTCGAACAAGAAAAATTCCATCCAAAAGAAACCTGCAAACAAGTCTTCAGGGAAGGCTTCACGCAATTCTGGGCCAGCCCAGCAAACCGGCCCAAACCCGCAGCTCTCTTGGCAATTTCAGCAGGGACAATTTTCGTGGGCTGCTCCTTGGGCTCAGTACTGGGCCAGCCCACCCTGTCCGTACCCTGCCCAGTCTTGGGCTCCTAGGCCAGCAGCTTCATCCACCGGTTCAAGGCCTGGTGGGCCTGGAATTTTGGGTCAAGCTCCACAGGCGTAAAGTGCAATGGAAAATGGTCAAAATTCGACTCCAACGCATATTGAAGCTGCGATGCAAATGCTTGCTAACCTCAACCACCCGGACAATAATTATTATATGGACACCGGTGCAACATCTCATATGACGGCCGATCAAGGTATTCTTTCCTCTTATATTAATTCGAGCATTAATAATCAAAACATTGTTGTTGGTAGTGGTGATTTAGTTCCAATTGTTGGTCACGATAGCGCTATTTTACCATCCCCGTACCCTCCCTTTACCTTAAACCATGTTTTGCATGCTCCTAAAATCATAAAGAATTTAATATCCGTCCGAAAATTCACAACTGACAATATGGTTTCAATTGCTTTTGACCCTTATGGTTTTTCTGTGAATGATTTACAGACGGGAGCCCCTCTAATGAGATGTGACAGTACCGGTGACCTTTATCCATTATTTTCTCACAGTCAAGCCAACTCTTCCGTTCACCATTCAAATTTCACTGCACTTTCTTCCGATCTTTGGCACAATCGACTAGGACACCCTGTAGATGTGGTTTTAAGATCATTAAATAGTCAAAAATTAATTGAATGTAATAAGGCTTGTACTTCTTTTTGTTCTTCGTGTCCATTAGGGAAACACGTTAAATTACCTTTCTTTAATTCAATGTCGCACACTACTTTACCATTTGATATTATTCATAGTGATCTATGGACTTCTCCCGTTACTAGTTCTTCTAGTCATTGTTATTATCTATTATTCCTTGATGATTACAGCAAATTTTTATGGACTTATCCCATCTCTAAAAAATCTCAAGTCAAACATCTCTTCCAATCTTTTCATATAACAGTCCAAACACAATTTGAACGTAACATTAAGACCTTTCAATGTGATAATGGCACTGAGTATGTTAATGGCACTCTTCAAAAAAATTTTGATAACCATGGCATGCTTTATCGTCTATCTTGTCCTCACACTTCTCCTCAAAATGGTAAAGCCGAACGACATATTAAATCAATAAATAATATTATTCGGACCCTTCTTGCTCATGCTTCATTGCCACTCTCTTTTTGGCACCATGCTCTTGCAATGGACACTTATCTTCTTAACATTCTTCCAACTAAAGTCTTAGGCTATAAATCTCCAACTCAAATTTTATACCAACGTGATCCAATCTATTTGGCATTACGAGTCTTTGGTTGCTTATGTTTCCCTCTTTTTCCTTCTACCTCTATTCACAAATTGCAAGAACGATCCACCCCTTGTGTCTATCTTGGCCCTGCGCCTAACCATCGAGGTTCGAAGTGCTATAATTTATCTAATGGTAAAATCATCATTTGTAGGCATGTGAAGTTCATTGAAAACGAATTTCTGTTCTCAAAGCTCCATACACCGAAAATTGACGATTATGATTTTTTGGATCAAACTCCACTAAATCACCTACACCATTTCAGCGCCTCTCAATCTCACCCACTCCATCCCCGGCCCAGCCCACTCCCCCCTCTTCCTCAAATCAGCACACGCACCCACAGATTGATCCACAGGTGGGCTGCGGCAATTCAAGCCCAACCGCAATCCCCTTGCGAACCATTCTGCCATCCCAAACTCCTCAGTCCGCTGTCACATCTCCTCTATTGGGCTCCCCTACCATCGAAGCCCAGCACACTTCCATTTTAACTCCTCCAATTTTTGACAGTCCACACACAAATCTTGCGCCACCTCCTTCTCCAACCCGTACCACTCATCAAATGACCACTCGAGCTAAGGACGGCATTGTAAAACCTAACCCCAAGTATTTTTCCAACTTAAACACCATGACCACTACATCTATCTCTCCTATCCCCAAGGACCAGGTTAGTGCTATTCGTGAGCTTAATTGGAAAAATGCAATGTTAGATGAATATAATGCTCTTATTGATAATCACACTTGGGACTTGGTTCCTCGGCCTCCTAATGTGAATGTTATACGTCCTATGTGGATATTTCGTCATAAACGAAATTCTGATGGTTCTTTTGAGCGGTATAAGGCTCGTCTTGTGGCTGATGGGAAGACTCAGTAGCAGGGTATTGATTGTGATGAGACTTTTAGTCCGGTTGTCAAACCGACCACTATTCGTACTGTTCTTAGCATTGCTATTTCTCACTCTTGGTCGATCCATCAGTTGGATGTCAAGAATGCTTTTCTACATGGTAAGCTCAATGAAACAGTTTATATGCATCAACCCATGGGTTTCCGTGACAAAAGTCGCCCTGATCATGTATGTCTATTGTGAGGTTCGCTCTATGGTCTCAAACAGGCTCCTCGGGCCTGGTATCAGCGGTTTGCAGATTTTTTCACCTCTATTGGATTTGCTAACAGTAAATCTGATAATTATCTGTTTATTTTTAGACAGGGATCCGATACTGCTTATATTCTGTTATATGTTGATGATATCATTCTTACAGCATCCTCTGATAGTCTACGGACTCGTATTATGGATCTTTTGGGCTCCGAATTTGCAATGAAGGATTTAGGTCCTTTGAGTTTCTTTTTGGGCATTGTTGTCACTCGTGAAGTCGTGATGCTAATGGTATGTTTTTGTCTCAGAAACAGTACGCCTCTTCTATCATTGACAAGGAAGGCATGTCTAATTGTAGTCCTTGTCCTACACCTGTTGACACGAAATCTAAACTTAGTGCTTCTCATGATGATCCATATGAGGATCCTACTAAGTACAGGAGTCTTGCAGGAGCTTTTCAGTATTTGACTTTTACCAGACCTGACATTTCATATGCAGTTCAACAGGTGTGCCTTCACATGCATGATCCGCGCAATGCGCATATGGGAGCTCTGAAGCGTATTATACGCTATTTGCAGGGCACTTTATCTTTTGGTTTGCATCTATATAAGTCTTCTATTAACCAACTGGTTGCTTATACTGATGCGGATTGGGGGGGATGCCCCGACACCAGGCGGTCTACTCGGGTTATTGTGTGTTCTTAGGGGATAATTTGATTTCCTGGTCTTCTAAGCGGCAACCTACATTATCTAAATCTAGTGCAAAGGCCGAATATCGTGGGGTTGCCAATGTGGTATCTGATTCTTGTTGGATCAGAAATTTGTTGCTTGAGCTATATTTTCCTATTCGAAAAGCAACTATTGTTTAATGTGACAATGTGAGTGCTATCTATCTTTCTGGAAATCCGGTGCAACATCAACGTACTAAACACATTGAGATGGACATTCTTTTTGTCTGTGAAAAGGTCGCTAAAAGGCGAGGTACGAGTACTACATGTTCCTTCTCGTTATCAGATTGCAGATATTTTTACGAAGGGTCTCCCACGGGTTTTGTTTGATGACTTCCGTACTAGTCTTAGCGTTCGTGATGCTCCCGCTAGGGGGAGTGTTAGAATATATGTTAATATATTCTTGTATATATCTTAATTAGTTAAGTGTATATTTTAGTATTTATCCTATCCTAGTTTGTGGGCATTAGGATAATTAGTTAGCACAATTGTAGCCGAAAGATAGCTACCATACTTTGTATATATTGTTTGCACAGTTAATGGAAAGGATCAACGATCACATTCTTTCAGAAATGGAGGGTATACAAGAAGTCAAGAAGTACAATCATATTAACATATCATCATAAAATGAATAATTTGATCAGGTCTAACTTATATATTTTGATCTTACCACTAAACTTAGAGCTTATTAATTAGTACATTATCCATAAGATAAATATAATTAATAAACGAGATGTCTTCATGTGTATTTTCCAACTACAAATTATTTATGATTTTCTAAATTTCATAAGTAAATGCAAAAATGATATAATTTGGTTTAATCTGTCCTTTGATCATTTATGAGATAAGCAAATATTTATTTAAATGAGTGAACTGATCATAGCATGAAATCATAAAGCAACCTCCTTTATGTTTTAGAATTTGTTTAAATTCAATATTAATTCCGAATTAAAAGAGACATATACAAATCATCATCCTAATAAGTCAAATAAAAACTTTTTATTTTTTATTTTTTGTGTTTAGAGAGTCATAAAGACAGGGTGAGAATTGATCCCATAATTAAACTAAGAGAGAAACTCTAACTAATTGAGCTATCCATCACTCTCATCAAATTAAAACTTTAGAATATTAAGAAATAGCGGACAAAATCTTATTTTATGTAAGCGGTAAGCCACATCCATTCCTCAATAATTAAAGGTTCTGTTCCATTGAGGATAATGTTACATTGAAAACAAATAATATATGAAGTTTTCAATTTATTTTAATAAGATTAACAATAAATTAATTTTCTGACCCAATGCAACTTCATACAATAACAATTTGAAGTATGTTAATCTTCTAAAGTCTTAATAATAACCTCAACTATGCAAGCATGAACTATTTTCAATGGACTCAATCACTCAATAGACATAATCGGTCGACCTCCCACCGGCCCATCTCTTATCTCCTCTAAGGTTAACACAAACTTGGGTTCCCTATGTTGAAAATAGTCAATCTTACAAACTCGTGTTCTCTTAGAAAATGTAACTATTAAGTATTAACCACATTAGCAAATCATTTATTTATTTATTTTTATTATTATTATTTTTTTTATGTATTTTAACCTTCATTAATGACTTAATGCTATGAACGATAGTAACTAAGAATAGTGGTTTTACCTCTTTTTTTTAATCAAATGTAAAAAAAAAAAAAAAAAAAATTGTTGCTATGTTAATTTCAATGTTAGGGCCTATTCTCTTACGTTGAAATTCAGTTCAATTCAGTTCAGCTCCTAATTTCCTTCTATTATAAAATATTCAGTTCAGTCAACGAGAACAGATCCTTAATCATTAAAATAAAGTTTAACTTCTTTGAAGTTATTCAAATACTAGTATATGAATTGAGGGTGTTGCCTTCATAATGAGTTTCTCCAAAAGTGGAGATGCCTTAACAAAATCAGCCCATCCAAGTAGGCTTTCATCACCCCTTGCTAGTTGCTATAACATGAAATTCCATATGCTTGAGGTTTCATCACCCCTGACTCGCGGATTTGGCCTGTATGCTTCTTCAAGATAGTTGCTGTTATTCTACCTTCTGACAATTGTGATATTTTATAGTTGTGAATTTGTGATGTTGTATGCTTTTTTCCCCCTCTTTTCTAGGCTGACTGAATAGAACGAGATTATGTCAATTCAATAAGTTATCTAAGTTTTTTTATGCACACTTACACGATCCTCTTTAGGTGATTGATAAGATTGTCATAGTGAATTAGTGATTGTAATAAAGTTAGTACTCCGTAACTCATATCTTTGCAAAATTGCACACTGCAAACTACACTTATAATGCTCTGCTCATTTCTGACCTCTTTTGTTGCATGCTTGAGAAATCAAGTTGTATTATTCAGTTGCTTTTATTTTTTATTTTATTTTTTTGAAAATTTCTAATCCGTGTATAAATATTAGTATTGCAAATTTAGATCAACAATCTAGAATGAACAAAGCACTGACTCCACTTTATAAATTTAGTCATTTAGATAAGAAATAGCCCTTGTAATCATATGGTTGCTGCCACAGGCAGTCTGAGCTTAGTGTAGAATTTGATATGGTAATTGAGCAAATATAGTCTAGCACATTATCATCTTCCTCAAATTCATTGTACTTTAATCTCCCTTCATTGCTCATGTTTCGGGTTGAACTAAAATCTCAAAAGTACAACTACAAATCTCCTAGACTATCAATACTATGGAGTAACTTACAATTTTCAGTCATTACAGTCAATCACAATTCACATTCATAGCACACCATTCAATTTCAAATTTGACCAAGTTACAATATCATTTGATTGTTAACAACTTAATAATTTAAAAGTCGAAAGACCCATTTGCCTAAAAGAAGAAATTAGACCAAATCGCAAAAAATTTCCAATGTTATCACATCATGCCCAAGTTTTAGCAAAACCTCAAATAAGCCCAATTTCAAGTAATCCCAAATACAGGAAGAAAACAAACAATTAAAACATTATTCCATAATATACGAATTAAATTATTCTTTAGCCACACTTATATCAGAACATTACCACAAATCCAGCATATAAACAGCATAAAAAAATAGGGGTTATTTCAACAAGCAATTTAGAAATGTCACCATTTTCATTTCATTGATTAAAATTCAATGTACATATACCAATACATAATAAAACTACTATCACTATTACCCATATTAGATTTCAGATTAATCAACTGAAACATCATCAAACTACTACTACTACCTTCTTCGCAAAACCCTAACCCTAGAAATTCCAATTGAAACCAAAACCCAAAAATCAAGCCCTCTCACCACGAATCCTGCGAGCAAGCTGGATATCCTTAGGCATAATAGTAACCCTCTTAGCGTGAATTGCGCAGAGGTTAGTATCTTCAAACAGACCAACCAAGTACGCCTCGGCAGCCTCCTGAAGAGCGGCAACAGCAGAGCTCTGGAAACGGAGATCAGTCTTGAAATCCTGAGCAATTTCTCTGACAAGTCTCTGGAATGGAAGCTTCCTGATGAGAAGCTCAGTGCTCTTCTGGTACTTCCTGATCTCACGAAGCGCAACGGTTCCGGGTCTGAAACGGTGAGGCTTCTTCACTCCGCCGGTGGCTGGGGCTGACTTCCGGGCTGCCTTGGTGGCGAGTTGCTTCCTTGGGGCCTTTCCTCCGGTGGATTTTCTGGCAGTTTGCTTGGTTCGCGCCATTGTTGATGATGAGAGAGAAAATAAAGGTTTTAGATAGAGAAAATTTGGAGTTGCAGAGAATGAATTGAGATTGTGAATGATTTAGGAGGGAGAAAGAGAGCGGTTATTTATAAGGAGGAGTTTTTGAAAATCGAGGTTGGGAGGGAAAGGATGTGGAGCGTTGATTTATGGGTATAATCGACGGTTGTGGTTGGATTTGGGGTTGGACACACGGATTATGGAATTGGAGGGTTAGTTATTGGCGGTACATTGCTTTAAAAGGAAATTCAAAGGTTTTGGCTTCGCGGGAAGTGGAATTGTTTTTTTGTTGTTTAGGAGGGGAGGTGAAGTTTTATGGTTTTGAATTTAAACGGTTTCATTTTCTACTACGTATTTTGTGAATTCCCTCCTAGCTCCTACTCAAAAATTTCAATTCACTCTTTTCGACCTTTTTTTTTCAATTTTTTATTTTTTGAAACATATTTCCATATTCAGTTTATTTTAAATTTTTAATTCATTCTAATTCAATATAATTCGAGAAAAGAACATATTTCCATATGAGAAAAGAATATAATTCGAGTGATTTTCCTAAATAATGATGGAAAGAGCTGAAATTTCATAATTATGGTTGCTATTTTTTATGAATTCCCAATCTACCCATGTCATTGGTTCAATTGGATTTTTTTTATTATTATTTATGGCAAAATCACTATTTCAAATAGCAATTTAGGTAGATAATCGCTATTTGAAGTAGTGGTCTTATTAGAAGGAAACGATTTCCCATTTAATACTATAATAAAAAAAAAATTGACTTTTCTTATTTTTCTCTCTTCTTTTCCTTAGCTCTTTCTCTATATTGTCTTTCAAACCGAAGTTCCCTTCCTCCATTGCTAATTCACACTTAAGCTTTAGATCTCCATCAAATTCCTCTCATTCCCTCTTCTAATTTCATTACTACCCATCATCCTCAAAGCCATTGTGGGTGGATTTAACTAGCTTAAACCCCGTGCCATGCCATGCACGATAAATCTAATAATTTTTAAGAAAATTAATTATATTTAAGAAATAAAATTGGGAAATTCTCAATGGTGAACTCCACTTTCTCCATTTTACAAGTGGTAAACAATCTTAAAATTAATTATCAATGGTGAAACTCACCTATAATTAATAATCAAATGGTAACCTTAATTATAATATAATCTGATTATTTAACCATGGTTAACACTTTAAAATAAACTTTTAAAAAAATATATCTGAAATTACATTACTGCCCTTATTTAATTCCCTTCAACCAATTATGTCAAATCAAACATAAACCCATTGTCTTCCTCATTCAGATTTCGTAGAATTCGAATGCTGGTTCATCAACTCTTTCATTTTAAAGCTCAAATTTTTCATATTCGTGGGAAAAAATTATTGGGTAAAAATTATCGAGTGTTAGCACATTGTTTTGGAGGTGACAGGTTATTCAAGAGTGAAATTTAGGGCAATTTTCAAGAGAATTGGGGGAATTGAGTCGACTAAATTGCGCAAGTTTGGGGCATAATTCTGGATTGTTAGGCATCAAAGCGAAGTAAAATTGCGATCTTTGTTGCAAATTTATCAACTTGTTCTTGAATCAAAGTCAGGTATGTGTTTTTATGCTTAAAATTGCACCATCCCCTGTTTTATGGTTTCGTATGGTTGATGTTTGTATAAGTTGCTACTTATGCTTGTTTATTGTCAAATCTAGATTGTACATTGATAAACTCTTTTATTTCATGTTGTATATGTGTTAATTTTATGCAGTTGTTGTGAAAATGGTTGTATGGTTTGGTTGACTGGCGCCAGCTTTTAACTATAGCGCCTGGCGCCAATGCTGGTGTTTGGCGCTACGGTTAAAATGTTGGCGCCAATGCTGGCCCCTGACGCTACTTCCCACATGCCTCAGCAGCTTTTTGTGCTCGATAAAATTTTCCAGTTTCACGCGGTGTTATTACGGTCCTAGTTGTGAAAGATATTTCTCAAATTTCCTACGTGTAAAATCCTATGTTTTTAACTCATTACGGATGGTTTTTCCAATGAGATATTTTTTATGCATATGACAATAATTTTAATCAAAATTACGCACATGAAATACTTAGAACGTTTCGAGTCTCATCCACTCATTCTAAATCATTGCCGAAACAAATTCAGGAATTAAAATAGAAATCCTCCCCGGTGGAGTCGCCAAAAAACTGTAGGGAATATTTCAAGCGTTAACCCCTAGCTTGAACCCCACTGTAATCATACACTAAAGTACGGTGACGTCTAAAAGGGAAGAAGATAGAGCAAAAGAGTCGCCAACAAATTTTAGGAACTTGTAAACCGTTCACAGGATGAAGGTTACACCCCTTAACGATCCAGGAGATCGTCAACTCCATAAGGTCTAGAACCAAATAAGGGTTCGGGGATGAAGGTACAAATCCAACCTAAAAGAGATTGAACCTGCCCTAATAATAAGCCTCTACTTTATTCTAGTCGTATTCATGTGCGCTTTTTAACTAACATGCAATCAATAGGTTTAGCCCTAAACCTGTCTATCTATGTTGGTTGAATTTAATGCACAAACAAATCTATTATTGGCGATCACTTGAAATTACAATCAGATTAACCCTAACAAGATTATCAATT
Source organism: Chenopodium quinoa (assembly GCF_001683475.1). Taxonomy (NCBI): domain Eukaryota; kingdom Viridiplantae; phylum Streptophyta; class Magnoliopsida; order Caryophyllales; family Amaranthaceae; genus Chenopodium; species Chenopodium quinoa. The sequence goes on along the minus strand of NW_018743906.1, from coordinate 1,475,494 downwards.
ATCTTATTAAGCGTGATTACAAGTGCAAATTCCCTTTAAACATGCATAAAAGGCGTGATCAAGCAATAACAATAAATATCAAGCAACATGATAAATAATAATAAACTTATAATCATAGCAATAATCATCGTAATAACAAGCATATTAATCATAATAATAATAATAATATCATCATAAATAAAATAATCATCATCAAAATAATAATAATAATAATATTCATAATCATTATAACAATTATAATCATAATCATGTTCATGTTAATATTAAAGCATAATAATAATAGCAAGATCCTAGGCATGATACTAACAAGATTAATAACAAACCCTAGCATGTCACTAAGCAATAAAAATCAAATCTTTAGCCCTAACATGATACTAACAATCATAAATATTAGGAAGAACATAGGAAGCATCGTAACAATCATATTTAATATTAAAATTACCCTAGACATGATACTAGGAATATCATAATAACAATTTAAACATGATTTCTACATCATAACATCAATAAAAACCGTTAAATTACTTACTTTGATGCTTCGTACCTATTTATAATAACAAAATACACACGTTAGTAACTTCAAGGAAAATAATAAAACAAAACAATTAAATTAAATACTTGAAATAAAGATTTGGGACCAAACCCTCAGATATTAAACCTTTCACGTCTAGGGCGAAGGCAAATTCGAATATGGCTAGGTGTTTCTAGATCTTGCGAATGCGGAATTTTGTATGTAAAAAAGCAATTTTAGAAAAGAGAGAGATGGTGAATGATTAGAGAAGAGAATGAGAGAATTAATTGAATGAAAACTGATTGTAGGTGAATCTTAATTAAAACTGACTGTTGATGAGAACTGGTGATAGTTGGTGAATGAAAACGGAGTTTTTAATACGTTATCTATAGAGAAAATCAGCCAAAAAGATAAAATTAACAAAGCAGAGTATTGAAGCACGCAAAACGAGATTGGCGCCAGCCATTGGCCATTGGCGCCAGGCGCCAACGTCGGTGCCAGGCACCAACGTCTGTGCCAGGCGCCAATCTTGTTTTTGACGCGTTTTCTAAAATCTGATAAATTTTGCCGTACAGGAGGATAAAATCGTATATTTTCCTCAAAAATGTTCTTTGATTTTAATTAAAACTCTGAAAAGTCAACAAAAGTCAATTTATCAATGCTAATTGAATTAGGAATGAAAAGAACCTTTTAGAAGAATCTAGAAGACTAAAACCATTCCTAATTGCATTAGGAATGATAAATCATATTAGGCCCTCCCCTAGATCATTGGACCGCATATAAGGCTCAAACCGGGCCCAATTTAGTAAATTGGCCATAACTTCCTCAATATTCATCGGAATTGGGCTTATAATATATCGTTGGAAAGCTCTTGTCAAGCCCCATCCAACTACACTACTATTGGAACCATATCATGGACCAACCAAAATGGATTAGCTGTTTTCTTGAAATAAGTTTTCAAAAACAGAGAGAAGAGAAAAGAAACTAAAACTATTCGCAACATTAAACTTTCCACACTTTCGCTTCATTCGATTATGATTCGACGTGAAAGGTACTCATCACTGGGTTTGGTTTTGGGAGACACAAATGGGTGTCTACAAGTACCAGTAGACTCTACCTCCATTTCCTCCCCAACCCTAATTATATCCCCTTCCTTCAACCAGGCGAAGAAATTGCAGCTTTTACACTTGAAGAACAGCCTTCGTGGGTTTCTAGTTGTCTTTGATATCATAACAACAACAATTTTGGGAGGAGAACATTCACACCACGTACGCTTCACCCACATAATGCTATCATCCATGGTGATTGCCTTCCTACTAGTAGACGAGCGACTTTTCCTCATCGAAAGTAGTGGAAATTGGGGGGTAATTGCTAGCAGACAGAGAGAATTGAAGAAATTGAAAATTAGGGTTCATACGAATTGGGGGAAATTGGGGGAAATTAGGGGAAAAGATTTAAAATGTGGGAGGGGAGATTCGTTTAGGAGGGAATTAGGGGAAATAATTTTGGAGGGAAATCTTATTTTTTAGGGATAAGTAAGTAATTACAGCTGTACTTAACCACACTAGTTAAATAATCAGGTTATATTATAATTAAGGTTACCATTTGATTATTAATTATAAGTGAGGTTCACCATTGATAATTAATTTTAAGATTGTTTACCACTTGTAAAATGGAGAAAGTGGAGTTCACCATTGAGAATTTCCCAATAAAATTTGATAAAAGATACACAACAAACCTACATAAATTATATTGTCATAATTTATATCAATAGGCAAAGAAAAAAAAAGGGATTTTTTGGGTTGCCCATACCCGAGAATTTTTTCAAGCGAGGCTTCATTAGACCAGGTCTAGTGTCCAAATTAGTAAATACTTACTTCGTATTTGTAAATGTCTTTTAATAAACAATAATCAAATAAAGAGTGATGGGTAGCTCAAATGGTTAGAGCTCCCCTCCCAATTCCAAGTGATCTTGAGGTCGATTCTCGTTACTCGCCCTTATAGCGCTCTAAACACCAAAAACAATGGACTAAAATCTCCACTAAAACTATTAGAAAAAGTCACTAAATCTTCATTAAAACACTTACTAGCAAAAGTGCACAGTATACATATAGATATATTAATTACAAATACTATATCACCTTTTATATATAAGAAAATCATTTCAATGGAAATAAATTCTACTCTGGTCATTAAAGGCAAGAATAATCGATAATTGGGCAACACTATTCTATATTATTACATTTTCTGTTTATAGGTTAATGCTCTACGGACATATTAATATTTTTAATTACGTAATTTACAAAAATATTAATTGATATTTACCTTTCTATAGAATTAGACGATTGATCGATATAATAGTTAAACACAACTTTTGTTCTATAGTTTTACTATACTCGACCTATAAATCCTTAATTTGTGATAATATATGCGTAGTAGTAAATTTCCAAAAACAAAATTGTAATTAATTTGAATATATAGTTATATTGAAATTATTGAAATAAAGTAATAGCTAGAGGTATTGGAAAAAAAAATTAAATGATGTTTTAAAATAATTTCTCTGACATCAATTATATGACTCAATTTTATTATTATTTTTTTTTGGCAAAATCTAATAATGCTCCGTTTAAAAGATGATTAAAAAGGAGTTGGAATAGTTATTTTAGGTAAATGTGTATTGAAAAATTATGAGCACCAAATAAAAAGGAATATATTTTCCATAAAAATAATATGAAAGATTTATAATAATATTCGTATAGAATCAAATATTAACAAAAAAAAAGTTAAAAAAAAAGAATTTTGGAGGGAAAATACAACACCGAGATGTGACGCGTGTCACTCTTGGTGTCTAATTTAGTATTAAGTTATTGATTATTGATGATTTGGGAATGGATGAAATAAATTTGGGAATCAAAATTTTTTAATGGTAAAGGATGGGCCCAGCTTGATTTCCTATCAGAGGAATATCAAGTGGGTATTACACTATTGCCCACATAGGAGGGGCGATATAAGCTTGAACCCGGGTCTCAGCCACGGGAGCCGAAGCTTAGCTCCACTGAGCTATAGTCTTCTTGCTCGGTTAATTTAACATTATGTCAACTTTTGTAATTATCGATATAGCTAATTAAGATTTGATTTTGTTGAGGCCTTCCAAAGGGAGATTTGTGATGTATGAGTAAATACATAACGAGGGGTATTGGGGTCATTTCACGTTAATGCATTTCTGAATTTTAAGAGTAGTACCATTGGGTTATCAAATGTACCCACTGGATGATAAAATATTATCATTGAACATTCAGTAGTACTATGTATATATGTAGTGATACTATATATTCATTAAACGGTACTCACTACGTATAGAAATAATATCATTACATAGTCAATGGTATTATCTAAGCTTTCAATGGTCCATTTAAAAGTGGTCTCACTTACCCATCTCTCTCCTCCTTTCTCTCACCCCCATTTGCTAGTTTTAGAGTGTACCATTGGGTGATTTATAGTATCACTAGATGATCAAATAGTATCATTGAACATTCAGTATATTTATTCAATGGTACTGTATATTCATTTAGTGTACTAACTACGTGTAGAAATAGTATCACTACATAGTCAATGAGATTATATAAGCTTTCAGTGGTTGTAGGGAATAGTTTCAAGCCTTTAAAATCCCACTAGCTTGAACCCCACTGTGATCATACACTAAAGTATGGTGGCGTCCAAAAGGGAAGAAGATAGAGCAAAAGAGTCGCCAACAAGTTTTTAAGGAACTTGTAAACCGTTCACAAGGTGAAGGTTACACCCCTTAACGATCCAAGAGATCGTCAACTCCATAAGGTCATGAACCAAATAAGGTTTCGGGGATGATGGTACAAATTCAACCTAAAAGAGATTGAACCTGCCCTAATAATAGGCCTCTACTTTATTCTGCTCGTATTCATGTGCGCTTTCTGATTAACATGCAATCAATATGATTAACCCTAAACCTGTTTAATCTATGTTGGTTTAATATTAATGCACATATAAACTATTATTGGCGATCACTTGAATTTATAATCACAATTAACCTAACAGGATTATTAATTATTTTATTAAGCGTGAATGCAAATACAAATTCCCTTTAACCTGCAATAAAAGGTGATCAAGCAATAACAATATAAAATATTATGCATATCAAGCAACATAATAAATAATCATAAATCAATCATAATCATAAATGTTAAAAAGATCATAGGAAGCATCATACTTGATATTAAAAACACCCTAGACATAATACTAGGAATATCATAAATAACAATCTAAGCATGATATCTACATCATGAAATCAATTAAACCATTAAAGTACTTACTTGGATGTCTCGTATCTCTTTCTAATTACAAAATACACAAGTTAGTAACTTCAAGGAAAATAGATAATCAAAACAATTAAATTAAATAATTGAAAGAGAAATTTGGGGACCAAACCCTCAGAAATTAAAACCTTTCACGTCTAGGGCGAAGGCAACTTCGAATATAGCTAGGTGTTTCTAGATCTTGTGAATGCGGGATTTTGTATTAAAGAGAAAAGTTTAGAAAGAATGCTAAAAGATTAATGATTCATAAACTAATTGTTGACGATTGATGATTGTAGATGATGAATGAAAACGGAATTTATTAAAACTTGAACTTAAGAATAAAAGAAATGGTGAATGATAGATGATAATCCGTCCCTCCAAACGGAGTTTTTGATACGATATTTATAGAGAAAATCATCCAAAAAAAGATAATTTATCAAAACAGAGTCTAAAGATCGCAAAACCAACTTGGCGCCAGACCTGGCTCATTGGCGCTAGGACCAGTGGCTAGCGCCAGGTGCAATGGCTGGCGTCTGGCGCCAATCCTGGTTCCAGGCGCCAAGGCCTGGGGTTGGACGCCAAACCAGCTTTTAACGCGTTTTCGAAAATCTGATAAAATTCCTGTACTGGAAGATAAAATAATATAATTTCAGTCGAAAATGCTATTTGATCTTGATTAAAACTCTAAAGAATCCTAATTGAATTAAGAATGATAAAACCTTCTAGAATGTTCTAGAAGACCAAAACCATTTCTAATTACATTAGGAATGATAAATCATATTAGGCCCTCCCCTAGATCATTGGGCCGTACTTAAAACTCAAACCAGGCCCAGTTTAGTAAATTGGCCATAAATTCCTCAATATTCATCGGAATTGGGCTTATAATATATCGTTGGAAAGGTCTTTGCAAGACCCATCCAACTACACCACTATTGGATCCATATCATGGACCAACCAAACTGGATTGGCTGTTTTCTTAAAATAAAGTTTTCAAAAACAGAGAGAAGAGAAAAGAAATAAAACTTTCCGCAACACTAGACCTTTCCACACTTTCGTTTCATTCGATTATGATTCAACGTGAAAGGTACTCATCACTGGGTTTGGTTTTGGGGAGACACAAATGAGTGTCTACAGTGGTACATTTACAATTGGTCTCACGTGCCCATCTCTCTCCTCCTTTCTCTCACCCCCATGTGCTTTACAATATTTTGCAATATTTGCAAATATATATCAAACCTACATTAGTATTTCCTCGATTTTAATCTGTATTGATTGGATTATTATTAATCTTGGCTTGACCTTCACAATTCACCCCTTGATTTGTACTTCGTATGATTACGTAGATTTGATAACTCAATCAAATTTTTTTTTTCCAAAATATAATGGAAAACTACCAACTTAGGACATGTTTGACATCATTTTTTGTTTTTTTAAAAACAAAAAATAAAAATAAGGTTGTTCCACTTTATCTAAAAAATATCATGATTCTAATAAGTTTGTCTAATTTTTGGTTCATTATATGACATATATCCTATGATTTTGAAAAATAAAAAACAAAAAATAGAATACCATAAACAAACCATAAACTAGTGGTTTTCTCGGCCTTAAAAACACCATTTGAGTTGACAATCTCCTTGATTGGCTACCGCTAATTCAGACGGCAGTTTTGGGCTAAATCAGGAGGGAAAAAAAGTGGTTTAGTACATAGATGATGACATAGAGAGCAGGTTGGAAAATTGTGAAAGAGTAATGTATATATGAATGTAGTTCAAAGTGTAAATGTATTTATGAGTGTAGTTCTTTAGAGCATTATTGAGGAAAAGCACTTCATAAATCCTCCAAAATTAAAACAATCTTAAAAAAAAAAAAAAAGCTCTACATGACAATGAATTTCAAATATTTGGGTGTCAAGAAACACAACCTTTATTGTAATTTTTAAAATTTAAACCATCCATTATATACGTAGTAAATCATTATGTTTCAATTTCATCCCGCTCTTCATTATTATTGCTTCAAAATAAAATATGCATTTTTTAAGCAAAAAGTGGAAGTATGGTGAAAAATGAAAATTGGTGCACATGTTTGCAAATTGGCTAGAGAATAAAAAGTACTCCCCCGGTTATGTTTTGTTCTAACCACTTTTCGTTGTAAGTCGCTTTTTTTATGCTCTACTCACAACAATGATAGAAAAATTAGATTACAAAGAACACACGCAGTGAGCCAGTGACACAACTTATACAATTTGTTGGATATTTTAACTAAAAATAATTATTATTAATTGGTTTTAATTTAATGTATTTATTTTTTAATTTAAAATATAACTTAAGTATTTCATTTTTGAAGTTACTGTATTATTTGCTTTAATGTTTGCTTTGACTTTGTGGTGGCTTTGGAAGTGGCGTAATACTAGGAGCTTTGATGGGGATGCATCTAATATGCCTGTAGATCAAGTAGCATTTATATATGCTAGGGGTAGCCACGGTGAAGAGGGCGTGGGAGAGGCATTTCATAATTCACAATCCGGCCAAAAGAAAGAGAGAGAAGAGATATTTGTGCGATGGAGTCTGCCTAGAGTTGGCTGGGTTATGCTAAACTCATATGGTGATGCGTGTGGGAACCCGGGCCTGGTTTCTGGTGGTGGATTGATTCGAGGACACAAAGGGGAGCTTCATGAAGTGTTCGCAATTAATTGTGGCATTTGTATCTGTACCAAGGCTGAATTTCTTGTGGTGCTCCAATGCTTAGCCATAGCTTGGAATGGTGGGCACAAGAAGGTTCAAGTCTGTGTGGATTCTGAAGTTGTTGTTAGAATGTTATCGTTCAAAAGTGTCGTGCCCTTATCTCGAGAGAAGAGGGATGGGACGTCACCATTGAACACTGTTACAGGGAGGCAAATTGTGTTGCGGATTGGCTGGCCAATTTTGAAGTGGAAGCATCTCAACCCCTTACTATCTTCTTACCGGTCCCTAAGGATCTTACTGCGGTTTGATTGGAGGAGCTTGAGGGAGCAACTAGACCGATGATGGTGCCAACTCGAGAGTAACGTCTTCATTTGGGGAGCTGCTCTTTAGTTTAGTGCTTTAACTGTTTCTTTTTTGTGTTTTTTCTTTATGTTTTTTTTGTTTTTTTTTCTTTTGTTTTTGTGTGTTCTGTTTCTAAGCTCTGCCCATTTTCCCACAAAAAAAAAGAAGTTATTGTATTATTTTCTCACCATATTTAAATTAACATTATTATGAGATTTGTAACTCTTAATCTATTTTTAAAGTTACTAACGTATAATTGGTTTTTAAAACAAAATTAATACCTAAAACTCCGCCTGAAGATCAATGTCACACAAGAAAGCCTTGCCCTAGCTGACCGGGCGGAGTTTCGGGAAGTGTATTTTTACTATTTTCGGGTTTCTTATCTTAAGGGTTATAAATACCCTTTGTAAATCCCAACTAAACATACTTCGTTATTACTTTTTAGCAGCTTTTAACCTTCATTAGAACCCTAATATTCTCTCTAGATCTAGATTAATTTGCACTTTCAAGTTTTGATCTTTGTTCATCAATAATTGGTACTTTTCTTCATTCAAGTATTTGGTATTCATCTTTATTTCTTCTTTTACTTTTAAATGCTTATTAATCATGTTTTCTTCATTGAATATTGTTTTTGATTTCATTAATATGTGTGAGTAGTTTTCTTATTCCAAGATCTAGCGGAACCCGAATATGATTAATGCATGATTTAATTCTTTAAATTCTCTAATAATAATTGTAATTGATATGCTTAATTGATTATGCTTATGCCAATACTAGATTAGGGATAATTGGTTTATTATTAATCCTTTGTTTTTATCGCAACGGGAGTTGGGTTTTGACGGATTTGAATAAATCAGTTAAGGGTTTGAAGTTCATCAAGGGAGTAGTTGAATGGATGATTAGGAAGTCAGAGTAATGTGCTTAAGGTCTTTAATTTACATGATTCCACAGAAGTAGGCTTGAGTGTGATTAGAGAAGCCATTGATAACTCGGGAGAGACCATTGGTACTATTCAGGGATTACTTTTCCTCTTTAATCAATTGAACTATGTGTTAGGGGTAGAACGACTATTGCATTAATTGTATTCGTGGTGATGCTTGATCTTGGATGTTTTTAGCATTGAATTGTCATATTGTTTAGATTTAATCGTTTTAATTATCTCTTTAGTTATTGATTCTTACTTATTTGAATTGGTTACTTGCTTAGTAATTGCTTGAGTCTATTTAATTAGTTGAACCATAGTCTCTTGGGATCCGACCCTTGCTTGCCCATCTACATAGTAGTAGTCTAGTTAGGTTTATTTTTGTTAGGTACGCGACACGCCTATCAAATTTTGGAGCCGTTGTCGGGGACTAATGGTTTCATTCTAGTTATTTGTGATTCGTTTTTACTAAGCATATATTTTGTTTCTTCGGCTATTGTTCCTTGTGTCTTTGATCTCCCGTTTTAGTTTTTTTGTTGCATGCAAACTCAAAGTTCAGGTTCAGATGATTTAACACCTTTTGATTCTGAGATCGAAGCTATTGCGAGAAGACGAAGAGGTAGAAGAAGGAGAAATCGAAATACAAGAAACATGGTTGATCCGGGAACAAAATCTCTTTTGGAGTATGGTATTCCGGATACAACAACCGAATTTCTCTCCAGTATTGTTAGACCACCTGTCACTGCTCAGAGTTTTGAGTTGAAGCCCCAATTCATACAGTTCATCTCCAATGATTCTTTTGCGGGCTCATCGAATGATTGCCCTGTGACTCACATTGATAGTTTCCTGGAGAAGTGTGACACTATGAAGCTCAATGGTGTCACTGATGATGCTATTAGACTATGCCTTTTCCCTTTTTCACTACGAGATAGAGCCAGGGAGTGGTTACGGGATGAAGGTATTGGTTCTTTTGATACGTGGGACAAGCTTGCCAAGGCCTTTCTAGTCAAATTCTTAGGGCAAGAGAAACCCGCAAAATTAAGGAACGAGCTATCTACTTTCCATCAATCCAATGACGAATCCCTATATGAGGCATGGAGAAGATTTAAGCGATTGCAAAGACAATGCCCTCACCATGGTATTCCAGAGTGGATGTTGATCCAAACATTCTATAATGGTTTGACCCATGAGTTTCGCATATACATTGACGCTGCGTCCGGAGGTTCTATCATGATGAAGAACCCAACCGATGCTAAGGATTTGATTGAGAAGATGGAGGCTAATGATAATTACCATCCAAGGGGACGAAATGCTATCAACATAGGTAATAAACATGATGTTGATGCTCTAACCATGTTGACTAGTTCTGTGCAAGCACTAACTCATAAAGTCAATCAACTCTAAGCCGAGTCCCCTTGATCCTCGATGGAAACTTGTCAGATGTGTGGATTGCAAGGCCATACTGCAACGGAGTGTCAACCTAATTATGATGGAATGACAATTGAGCAAGCTAATGCTTTTTATACCATAACCTCTACAAAGGCCATTTGATGAAGGGTGGAGAAATTATCAAGGGTTCTCATATATGAACAATCAGGCTCAAGTGAATCCTCAACCACCACCTGCTTTTCAAGCAAGAGCACCTTTCAATCATCAATCCACACAACTACCACCACCCCAAACCTCAACATTTGATCTTGAATCAATTATGAAGGTTCTACCTCCCAAATTCAACAACAAGAGCTTATATCAAAGCAATTTGAGCTACAAGCAAAGCAAAATGAGTACTTTGAAAACTCAATCCAATTGCTCACTGCTCAAAATAAGAGGATAAAGACTCATCTTTCTCAACTTTCACAGCAAGTGAGTCATCTAACAACTCTTCAAGATCAAGCAAAAGTCTAGACGAAACAATGCAATGCAATTTTCGTGAAGAGGGATGAATTGTTTACGGGTGGATTAGAAGAGAAAGTGTGCAATGTGGAGTCAAGAATAGAGAAGCATGAGAGAGAAGGTCCCAAATATGTTTCTCCACAAGCATATGAGGAGCCGATGCCTTTCCCGCAAAGGTTATCAAAAGTTGTGCTCGATAAGCATTTAGGGAAGTATTCCGAGACTCTTAAGAAGGTATATGCTACCATTCCTTTTTCCGATCTTGTAGTTCAAATGCCTCAATTTGCAAATTTTGTGAAAGAAATTCTAGATCATGATCATAATGATAAGAAATTAGAAAGTTTGGTAGTAAAGGAGAAATGTCCTTATCTTTTACATGATAGCTTACCACCTAAATTGCATGATCTTGGTAGTTTTACTATCCCTTGTATGATAAACAAACCATATTTTGATAGGGTCTTGTGTGATCTGGGTGCTAGTGTTAACTTAATGCCTTCTGCAGTGTATGACAAATTAGGTTTGAAAAACCTTAAACCCTCTCCTATATCTCTTCATATGGCTGATAGAACTGTTAGACTCCCTAAGGGTGTAGTTGAAGATGTATTAGTTGGGATTGGTGAACTTGTTTTTCCTGTTGACTTTGTTGCAGTGGATATGAAAGAAGACCATAAGATCCCACTCATCTTTGGTCGCCCTTTTCTTGCTACAAGTCAAGCTCTAATAGATGTTCCTAAAGGACAAGTGACCATAAGAGCTCAAGATAAACAAGTTGTGTTTAAGCTTTTCAATGACCATAATTTTACTTTCGATGGTGGTACTTGTTTGAGAATCGATGCTACTAACCCTTTGGTTGATAAGTGTGTTTCTAATAGAAATCTTGTGAGAAAAAAGGACAATATTCCACCACATGATGGGTTTAGCTACATCAAAGTAAATTCGGATACAAGGCTCATCAACTCTAATTTGAAAGAGTCATTTGGAGGTGAATATATTAATGAACAATACCATGGAGTATCTTATGTGTGTGGTGACCCAGGTTGAGCTACTAAAGAAGGGTCGAGCTAAAGACCTTAAACAAGCGCTAAATGGGAGGCAACCCATTTCCTTTTTTGTTTTATTTTCCTTTTAGTTTCTTTTTCTTGTTTTTGTTTTTTTAGTGTCTTGGGGATATGTTGCGATGTTATTTTGAGGGTGGTCCCAGCTCCGCCCTTAGGTATGATCCCTCCTCTTTCAGTAGGGCCTAGTTTTCTTTTTCCCTTGCTTGTTCTTATTCGATATATGTTCACATTGAGGACAATGTGAAGTTTAGCTTGGAGGAGGGATTACTTTCTGCTTTGGGTTTTTTATACGACTATGCCTCGATGATGATATGTAATAATATGTGTGATTTTTAAAATTGAAAAACTTGTTTTTGAAAACCCATTCACTGATTGATTTGAAATTGAACTTGTTTGTGGCTAGAATGGTCTCCCCGCTCGACCAATATGGATAGCTTGAGTACCTATGTGAGACTTTTGAGCCATCTTTGACTGATACATCTTATTTCAGCCATTCTTTTTTCATGTGTGTTAGATTTTCCTTCATGTGATTTGATTCTTGGATTTGCTTTGCGATTATTTGAGACTTACGATGCAATGTGGAAGAGTGATTGAAGTTCCTTTTAGATAATTAAAGCCAAAACTTCTTAGGTGTTTGAGGCTTATTCTATTTTCGTTTTATTTTACATTAACTCTTAGGATGAACCAAATTGAGCCATGATTCCCCTTCTTTGACGCCTTACATTTTATGCCTTAGAGCCTTTTTGTAGGTTTATTTGATGGAGAATCAATGTATTATTTATGCCCTATTGAGTTGTGTTTGGAAAATAAAAGAGAAAGAAAAAAGAATTTAGAAAAAAAGAGCAAAAATGAAAAAAATCAGAAAAATAAGTTTGTGTATGCTCTAAGTTTCAAAAAAAAAAAAAAGAAAAAAAATGAGAAAATGAGAATGAATAAGAAAAAAAGCAATATTTGCCATGGAAATCTATGTTGTCTTGTGAAGAAAAGTGAGAATAAGGGCATGCTTATATGTTGTGCGGAGGATATAAGGTTGGTTTAGTTTGAACCCGACATTTGGCTATGTAGTGGGATTAGGATTTTTGTTATTTTTGAGCACCACATTCCCAAATGACATCGTCTAACCCCATATAACCAAGCCTACCCTTATTTAGGATCTCATGACTTCCGTACTTGCATCATCGCTTTACAAGTGGAGAAAATCTATAAGCAAACCCAAAGAGGACAATTGCATGAAGTCAACGTGCATAATTGCAATTAGGATGAGTGGTTTCTTATTCTAACCCTTATAAACACATGAGTGGCTTATTTGTTTTATTTGCACAACTAAAGTGAGATGCTATTCATATATGACTGAGTTGGTTAGAGGAGATGTGTGGAAAGATTGGTTGTCAATTCCGAGTGCTTGAAGTTTATGGTGGTTTTATAATCACTAACTTGCATTTCTTGTTTTTTCACTTGGTTTTAATTCGTTCGCACATATATTCTTGCTTGAGGGGCCATCCTACTCTTCTTGTGTTCTATGTTTCAATGCTTGAGGACAAGCATTGGTCTAGCTTGGGGGAGTTTGATAAGTCGTATATTGAGCATGTTTTTAGAGTCCATTTAGGTAGTTTTCAAGATTAGATTAATTGTTCATAGCTTATTTTAGCTTGTTTTGGTTTGGTTGTGATCATGTTGTGCTTTTATGGGTAGTTTTGTTGTTTTTGATGTATTTCAGGATGAACGAGACTAATTTGGATGGTCACGAGAGTTTGTTAAGGTGGAAGAGTGATGATACCAGTGTCCGCCCTGCAGGGCAAAGGAAGGAGAAGAGAAGAGCAAAGTAGTACATAGATGTATCTTACCCCCAATGCCTTGGCAGGGCAAGGTTGCCCGGGCTGACCGGGCAAGTGAGGTTATCAACATTATAAGCTCCGAAAGTCAGATTCTCTACTTGTTGCTTCTCGCGCCCGACCGGGTAGCCTTCCCCTGGCTGAGGGCGATGGGGGTAAGATAAATCTATGTACTACTTTGCTCTTCTCTTCTCCTTCCTTTGCCCTGGCTGCCAAGGCAATGTTGCCCTCCCAGGGCGGACACTGATATCATCACTCTTCCACCTTAACAAACTCTCGTGACCATCCAAATTAGTCTCGTTCATCCTGAAATACATAAAAAACAACGAAACTATCCATAAAAGCACAACATGATCACAACCACACCAAAACAAGCTAAAATAAGCTATGAACAATTAATCTAATCTTGAAAACTACCTAAATGGACTCTAAAAACACGCTCAATATACGACTTATCATACATATATATATATATATAAATAATTAGCTCGATACAAATGATAAATGATAATTACCTATTTACAATTAGTTAGAGTTTAGCCTATAATAATTGACAAAGGCATGTACATTGTAAATATGCAGATATTTTCTTAATGATAAAGAAGGAAGATATTTTCTCAATCTTTCAAAGGATTTTTTTTTAAAATATTTTTTTTTCTTCCCAATTTCCCCTTTTTTATGCACATATATAATTTATGTGGTCTGTAAGATGATTAAGATCAATGTTTGGTTATTCCTAGCACATATACATGACCCAACTTGATCATAACCCGCAAATTATTGACTTGAACCAAATTAAATTAGCTTGGTCAACCTAGCTAATTTGCTTGAGTTAAACTTGCCAAATAAAAAGGGGTTAACAAATATATAAAATTAAATTTAAAAAGCTAATTAAGAGCATCTCATCATTGGAATGATCGAGGTGACGTGACCAGTCACTGTCTAAGTAAAAAAAACCCACTATAGTACGGCTGGACAACGAGTTATGAACCTAGGGTTAACACCTCATCTGTCGGTAAAGGTGCACTCCAATGGACGAAGTGAAAAGATTGAGACCCGTCTTTGTTGGTTGAGATATTGGAACACTTTTTAGACAAGATACTAGAAGAGAGAAATAAGTAATTTGGTATTTTAGAAATAAGTAGAAGATTTTTTTTCCCACTTACCACTTGAAAGGAAGAGCTTGTTTTTTTTTTTATTTTATTTATTTATTTATTTTAATAATAATTATTAAAGAGAACGTTGAAATTAATAGGAAATAAAGAGTTTTGTAACCAAAGAATAATTTGACAATAAACTCAGGGCCTATTCTGATTAACTGAACTGAACTAAACTGAACTTAACTTAACTTATTGGAGTTGAACCGAATATTTTATAATAGAAGGAAATTAAGAACTGAACTGAATTTAACTGAAAATAGTCGAAAAAGAACAGACCCTCAATTTGTAATGCTAATCTATCATTATCTATAATTAAATATTGTGATTTTTTTTTAATAATAATTTGTACTATGATTCTATTAATGCCAAAATGTTTAATACTTGTAATTATATTTAATTAATATTTCTTAATTCTTGTCAAAAAAAAAAAAAAATTCTTTAATGCAAATACCTAAAAAAACCCGAACATTTGCTGAAAAAAAAAGATTTATTTATTTGCAATACCTACTTTGAAGAACATTAAAAAAAAAAAAAAAAAATAAGAGGTTGTATTCCACTTTTCTGTACTAAGGTTGTGTTTGGTAACTAGCTTATTTGAGCAAAATTAGCTTATTTGACTAATATTAGTTTATTGACTATTAAATAAGCTAATTTAAGGTGTTTGGTGGAAATCTTATTTAAAGAGATTATTCCACTAAATAAGTTCTTTTTCAAAAACTTCTTTTAGAAGCTTTTTCAATTAGCCTATTCAATTCTTATGGTGAAATGACATCGATACCCCCATTTAATTAAAAAAACCTATATGAATCACCTACCCTATAATTAGCTTATTGGTCATTTCACATAATCAATTAGATTTAAACAATCAACTATTTTACCAAACACTTTTCTACAATAAACTAATAAAATAAGTTAGTGAAATCAGTTAATACAATCAACTTATTAAAATCAATTAACACAATCAACTTCACCTTTTCTCCAAACCCGGCCTAAAATTTTTCAATCACAGATCACCCTAATCCCCAAATTACAATGACTTTAATAACGCTCTAATGCACCCCCAAGGCCTCAACCAAATATTCAACGTCGAACCACTTATCAAGTTATCAGCCTTCACGCCAAAATCCAAAACAGAAAAAACACTTGCACACCAACTGTTCGACAAAAAGCCTAACTGAAGGAAGAACAGAGGAAACTTCAAAAATTTTCAAAACCTCTCTTTTATCGAACCAATTTCTTCTCCTTGCATTCAATTAAAAGCAAAGGATCTTCTTTTTCAGTTGGATACACAGCAATTGTAAGTCTATCATGCCCAATTTAGCTTCTTTTGTTTCTAGGGAAACTAAATCAATTAAAATTCTATTTGCAGTTGTATTAAAGGGTGATTGGAACCAATTTTTAAAACCCCAAATTGGTTCTAATTTGACTTCAGTAAAAGTTGAGAAAATATTATCACATCTTTCATTAGATTATTATGATTCATGGGTATTTTATGAATGGGTTGAAAAGATTCCTGGGTATAAGCATTCCCTTGAATTAACTTGGTCTATGATTCATTTGTTGACAAAACACAACCACTTTAGAATTGCACAGAATTTGCTTCAGAAAATTGCTCTTAAGAATTATTTATCATCCCACACTGTTCTGAATGCCCTTGTGGGTGCCCAGCATGACCCAGGTTCGAATTCGCAGATTTTGAGTTGGTTAGTGATATATTATGCTGATTCTAAGATGACTCAGGATGCTATTCAAGTGTTTGAGTACATGAAAATTAATAGGATTAAACCTCATTTACATGCTTGTACTGTACTTTTGAGTTCTCTAGTGAAGGTGGGGTTGACTGCTACCATGTGGAAAATGTACAATATGATGTTGAAACTTGAGATTGATCCTAATATTCATGTGTATAATGTGTTGCTTCATGGTTGTTGCAAGTCTAAGGATGTGGAAAAGGCGGAACAGTTGTTGAATGAGTTGGAATTGAAGTGCATATTGCCTGATCTTTTCACTTATAATACACTGATTTCTTTGTATGTAAAGAATGGTAAACACTATGAAGCTTTGTCTGTTCAATACAGGATGGAAAATGCTGGTGTGGCACCCGATATTGTGACTTATAATTGCCTATTATTTGGATTTTGTCGGGAAGGTAGGATGAGGGAGGCTTTGAGGCTTTTTAATGATATCAAGGGTGCAAAACCTAACCTTGTGACATATACCACTTTGGTTGATGGATATTGTCGGGCAAATGACGTAGAGGAAGCATTGAGGTTGTGCCAAGTAATGGAGGCTAAAGGTGTCTATCCATCAGTTGTTACTTATAATTCGATTCTACGCAAACTTTGTGAACAAGGGAGGATACGGGATGCGAACAAGCTTTTGAATGAGATGAGCGAGAAGAAGGTAGAGCCTGATAATGTTACTTGCAATACATTGATAAATGCTTATTGCAAGATAGGAGATCTGGAATCTGCCTTAAAAGTCAGAAACAAGATGTTAGAGGGTGGGTTGAAGGTTGATCAATATACTTTTAAGGCACTTATACATGGTTTCTGCAATGCCAAAGAGATAGATAAAGCAAAAGAGCTGCTTTTTGATATGCTTGATGCGGGTTATTCTCCAAGTTTTTGCACTTATTCGTGGATTGTAGATGTTTACTGTCACCTGGATAATGAAAAGGCAGTAGCAAGACTGCCAAATGAGCTTGCAAAGAGAGGTCTATTTGTTGATATCTCAGTGTATCGAGCTCTTATTAGAAGTCTGTGTAAAAAAGACAGAACTGAATGGGCTAAAATAATTTTTGATTGTATGGAAGAGAAAGGAATCAAGGGAGACAGTCTTGTATACACTAGCTTAGCATTTGCCTACTTTAAAGAAGGGAAGAGAAGGGAGACCTCAGAGTTATTAGATGAGATGTACAAGAGGAGGTTAAGTGTAACATTAAGAATATATAAATGTTTAAGTGCTTCAAAAGCAAGTGAGAGCAACTTATTAGAGGTCTTTTGGAATCACTTGTTGGAAAGAAAGCTTATCTCAAAGAATGTTTACAAGCACATGCAAGACCTAAATTGACCTCCCATTAAGCTGAGTGACTTTTGTATCCTGGCATTTCAATGCAGCATGTCGAAATTGGACAGGGATACGGATACCCTTTTCTGGAAAAGAATGACGGGATATAAGTAATTTTGCTCTGTGTTCATTCAAGCTTTCCAGCTCAACTACCTTCTTTACTGGTGTAGGTAATATTAATTATTGTACTACCTAAATTAGTACAGTTATTAGTCTTACGGAATTATTTGAAGTTATAAAGATCTCTCTCTCCCTTTTTTTTTTTCTTTTTTTTTTCTTTTTTGTGAAAAATATAAAGATCTCTTTTATTTAATACGAAGTAGAAAATTAGAAAATTATTCAAAGTCTAGAGTGAATCTCATAGTGTAGTACTCCGACCACCGTCAAAACAGTCCTGTCCTTGTGTCTTTGTGAGCTTTGCTGTTTTCTCTATATCAAACCTAGACAAAGAACAATTTATTTTATTTTTAATATTTTATAATAGTCATTTTCTGGGATCTCTACGAACAATCGGTATGCTTAAAGCTTTTTACTTTGTTTTAAAGCTTACATTCGTTTAATTTGTTATGGAGTATTTTTTACTTGAATTGTTGTTGTGTCATACTCAATTACTCATCTAGCGTCATGGATAAATTTACGATAAAACCACGAGTAAATAGGTGCTCCTCGTATTAATTTTTAGGTAAAATCACGTGTTGGTAGTGCAGTATGTCGATAGTATAAATGTATATTTCTGATTGAAGCTTATGTACGAATTTGCATGTTCTATTTCGTTTAAGAATTGTTACTTTTTTGTGTCAAAAATGGAATTGTTACTCCTTGTTAGCTTCAATGGCAGCAAGGAGTTGCTGTATTGTTTTTTATGCTGTTATTTGCTCAAGTTTTATTCTTCAATTGTGGATAGTACTTTCTGTTTTTGGAGTATGTAACTGTAATTCTTTCCTTATCAGGTATTGTGTTGATCAATGGTTTCTTCTAGGTGACCAAAGCACCAAACTATGTCATAACTTGTGAGGAAAGCCAAGAAACATTCAAATGGGGAATCAAGATAGTAACAGATGATTCAGAAATTAACTCTTACAAGTCTTTTACCTATCAAGGTGTCAAATAGTGTCTTCATGACTGTGTTTACCTATATGGTCAAGGTGCGAAAGATACAGATATAGCTAAACTTGTAAAGACGTGGGAGTAAAAAACAGGAGCAAGAGAAAGAAAGTTATATGGTTTTTCTGCCCAATAGATGTATGCAATTTCTTAAGGAGTACAAGCCATTTTAGTATGACCTATTTATGGCTTCTGGTGAGGGCCAAGGAGTTTCCAACATTATTCCTCTGGTAATTTCTCCTACCTTCTTGTTCACTTTCCTAATAATTTCCCATGTCTGGCAAGCTTACAAATTGTATTTTGGGAATCACTGTGAATGCTTTACTTATCAAATTTATGCACTTTATGAGTCCAATGAATATATATTGGTTGAACAAAAATAGGTAGTTTTGTTCTAACTACTCCGATTTGCTTTGTGCATCTATTTAACATTTCCCTTGTTTTTGTTATTCGTAAGTGAAAACTGTCTTTCCTTTGGAAGAGTTTCTGTAGATGTTGTATTAAGGGCACATATCCAAATGAATCAGTAGGCACTATAGCCATATTTTACTCAGAACTTTATGGTTGGATGAAACAATTAATTGCTGTAAGAAAATGATGTATATCATTAATCAACCTTGTATAGGTCTAGCTGTCCAATCTATGGACTTGGTGAATCAAACTATCAAAGTTTATCGAGACACTGTTAAGAGCAATGTTTATATTCCCTTTTGGCAAGCCAGGTGTAATTTTGTCTAATACTAGGATGCTCCCTGCAAGAACAGTCTGTGAATATGGATGGGGTTACATTGTCGAAATGTTTTAAAAGAATTTAGGAAAATTATCTTAATTTTCTCCCCTTTTTTTTATTAAGCTATTGTTGGGAAATGTAATGTTGCATGTACTGCAAAGGATAGAAGGAACACTCTTCTATCTAAATCAGATTTGGCAAAGACTAACAACTATGTTTCCCATCCTTGATGTTGGAGATCTGAGGATATCAAATACGTTTCCTGATATCATTGACAAGATAAAAGATTAGTGTGAACTGTATGATTTTTATGTCTTAGTTGGATTACTTGTACTTTAAAGAAATCTTGGTAAAACGTATATAATTTTCTACTTGGCTTCAGTTCTTATAGTTAGTTGTTGGAGGCCTCTTTTTTTTTTTTTTTTTTTTTTTTTTTTTTTTTTTTTTTCTCATACTATATTGACATTGAAGTGACTTTCTTGATAAAGACCGACTTAGGTTTATTGCAAACAATGCAATAATGGTATCAATGGGAAGTCAAAGTGTCAAACTTGTTGTGGTTGGTTTGTTTAAAATGTGACTTTTTTTTTACCTAGGAGGGTAACGATTTTTTGCTGTGTTTGCTTGAGTGCAAGAATATATGAGTTACAGTAGTACGGACTATTACTAGAAGAGCGCTTCTTGCTAATTTATTACAAGACAATAAAAAGCTACCTTCAAAAAAGTGAAATTTCAATGCTCTCATACAAGATTTTACCAAGAAAAAACTGTAGTTGGTCTTGCACTCTTGCCTTTGACATTTGTAATATTCCTTCTATTTGAAGTGTTTGGATTTTATGTTGGTTCTTTATATTCTGTTGTCCACAAGTCATATTATATATGCTTGTAATGTCTATATCTGTAATCTTTTTCTCTTTCGTATTTTAATGAGTAGGCAGTTGGTTATCTTCATTATTGTTTTGCAATGTGTTCTTTATGTTCTGGTATTCTATTCATCTTTTGAAATTATCTGAATTAGTATGTCTATGTTTCTACTATTTTACAACACAACACACCACACTAGACCTGGCAATCCTGACCCAGACCCGATGACCCATGACCCGATCCATGAACCGAAACCAGTGACCCGAAATTGACCCAAAACCCGAATTAACCCGACCCGACCCATACCCGACCTGAAGTGGAATTGACCCGACCTTGACCCGAAACCCGAAATGACCCAACCCGACCCGAGATGACCCGACCCAAAGTTGACCCGAGACCCGAAGTTGACCCGACCCGAAAATGACCCGACCTTTAACTTCTTTTAGTAAATAATTATATAAGTTACTATCTCCGTTAACTTTTATTTGCAATTTTGGAACATTTTATATCTCACAAATAATACCCCAAACTTACAAATAAAAGTTAACGGAGGTAGTATAAAAAGTTTATATTAGGAAATTATACATTAAAATAGACCCAACAACATCTTACATGACTACATTGACTTTCATATAATAGCTAAAAAAGATGGTCAAAGTGAGATGTGTGAATAGTGCAAAATGTCAAATCGTTGAGAGTAATTTTGGACGAAGGGAGTACAAGAATAATTCAAAAAAATTATTACAACAATGACAATGATAATAGGAGTACGTATTAAAACTAATATCAATAAGAGAGTGAGGTATAACTCAATTAGTTCTTCTTAGTTTCAGGAGATCTTGAAAGTGATTCTTAGCCTAAAGTTCTAAACACACAAAAAAAAAAAGTTAATAAAAGTCAAACAATTACTATAATCCATGAAAAAAATAGCCTTAATAAATATAGTGAGTTTTTCGTCAAAAAATAAATAAATATATATACAGAGTTGAATTTAACCCAATGAATCACCCAAATATGACTCGACTAGAAGTTGACCCGACCCGAAGTTGACCCGGAAATTGGATCCGAAAATTGACCTTGACCCGAACTGACCTGACCCGAAATTAACCCGACCCAAACTTGACCCGACCTGAACTCGACCCGAATTGTTGACCCGATACCCGACCCGACCCGATTATCAGTCGACCCGAAATCAACCCGAAACCCAAAATGACCCGAACCGACCCGAACTTAACCCGATAATCTTTTGACCCGAACCGAAATGACCCGACCCATACCCGACCCGACCCATACCCGACCCGAATGACCCATTTGCCAGGTCTACACCACACCACATGTACAATTTTTTTTTTTTTTTTTTTTTTTTTTTTTTTTTTTTTTTTTTTTTTTTTTTTTTTTTTTTTTTTTTCCTTTTTACCTGCTTTACTTTCTAATGGCGGTTATAGACAGTTATGTTCTCTCTTGTTATATATAAGCAGGCATTTTATATCTTACCATTGAATTAGCAAACATTTTCTTAAGTCCATGTGTATGCCTAGCTTCTTCTATTGTTCGTTTTGAACAGTTGAGTGACCACTTTGCCTTAATTTACTGGTTAAAAAGAAGATTCTGCCCTTGCGTCCTTTATCTGATGCTGCAATATTAATATTATCTTGGATGTTGACTAAGATATGGGAAGACCTCCATGTTGTGACGAAGAAGGTGTTAAGAAAGGACCCTGGATTCCTGAAGAAGATCAAAAACTCCATTCGTTATGGTTCTGCGAGAGAGGGAGATTTGAGGTATGGGGCTCTTGTTTTTTCATCACCATTGACATTTCTACCGCGGATGCCGCCGCCGCCGTCAAGGTTCTCTTCTTCTTGATTGTTTGTTCATATTGATGATTTCTGGTGATATATTTGATCAATTTGATTTTGGATTACTGAGTGTTCTCGGAAACCCTAGAATTTAACTAAATATAAATTCAAGAAAAATATGACAGAAGTTAAAAATTGGAAAATTACCCAACATTTTATTAGCACACACAATTTTGGAAATCTTAGACAATAATTTACATAGGTAATTGCTACTTATTGTAAATTTTTTGTTTATTTAGTGAGAAATTTGAAATCAATTAATTCTGATTCATTTAGCTATACTGGGGTAATTAACTTATTTTTAGCTATAAGATTTCTGCTAATGTGAAATATACCAAGGATTAGAAAATGCTAATGGGAATAACCTTCAGCATCAAAATGTTTGGCTGAAGTACAATTACTTGAAAGAACAATTTATATCTACAAGAAAACAAAAGCAACTCCAGAGGATTACACTTTTGGTCACCTATTTTAGTCAGAAAACTACACCAGAACAGCTGCGTGCTTTAAAGAATCTATATGAACTCAAGTTCAGCATAATGTCTACAGGATTACAAAACATAACATTGCAGTCTCTCAAAATTAAATAGTAGGTCAAACGATGGACTATTTTTGGCACCTGTGTATTAGCTCTTTGGTTTCCCAATAGTTAAGTTACATACAAATAAGACAATTTCAGACATTTTTTTTTCTCTATAAAGTTTTTACTACCCGTGTTTAGGAGACAAAATAAGATGAGCCAAATACAGCCTTAATGATAAGAGATATGATTGTCTATCGGTCTTGTACTATTTTTATTGGTTAATTGTTTGTCATTATGAACTTGTAATGTGTCAACTAAAGTCGGAAGGAGATAGTAGTTTGATAATGTAGTGGTCGTGTTTATATGGCCAATGTCGAGTTTAATGTGGCATAGTATGTGATTGATAGGCATCAAAGATCATAGGTGAAAGTGGAAAAGCATGGCAGGAGCAAAAAAAAGCCTTATGTCGAAGTTAGGTGAGGATGAAAATGACAAGAGTAGAAATAGGCCATAAGATGATTTTATAATTAATCTCTCTTGTTTTGGTGAGTGTATGATAAAGGGGTGCGCGAGAGAGGAGAGAAAGGTGCAACGTGAAGGAAGAAATGAGACAGGGCTGAGCTGAAGCACATTAGTCATTTTGAACAGCAGCCTTGAGAGTTATTGATAGAGAAGATGAGGGTGAATTGAAGGTGGAAGATTGAGCAACCTGTCTATGTAATATGTATGGTATTGCTAAATTTTGTATTTGTTTTTATTAAATTTTTGTTATAAGAGTGAATTTTTCCGTGAGCTACGACAATGGAATATACTTATTTAATATGCTGTTAGTTCAACTTTAGATGAAGAAATGATATTATCGAATTACTGAGGGAATATTAACCAGTATCTTTTTCTTCTCAAAAGCAAAATTCATAAAATATTTTCTCATTTCTCGAAATTCATATATGTATATTATTAAGCATGTTTGGTAGATTTTTTTTTTTTTTTTACCCCATTCAATAGGTTATCTGGATTTGAGTAAAATGATTTCTGAAGCACAATGCATATATCCTATGAACAGATTCAAGTCATTCAACACTATATCACTTAAAGAGAATTAACAGGAGAGGTTTTTAAAATCTATTTAATTATTGAGGGATAAGCCAGGAAGCTTTGACAAGGTTTGGTGATAAAAAAAAGTTGAATTTTGTAAAAAATTCCTCACTCATAATCCTTTGTTGCTACTGAACACTCTCGTGGAAAATCTAGACACTCCGGGGATGTTATGCGTATGATTGATACAATTAATCATTTATTGACTGGGATAAGCAATCCTTAGTTTTTCTGAATTTGTATGTTATCTGCAGACTGTATGCTGGTGTTTCTGATGCTCTAAGATTTACAAGCTTAAGATATACATCACAAAACAGGTAGTTCCTATCCTTGTCAATATATAAACATAAAAGAAAAGGTTCGATGAATCTTTGAAGTACCTCTCAGACCACTAAAATCAATGTAATTATATACGTGGCTTGCAGGTTTGTGTTCATGACTTCATGTTTAAGTTTGGCCTCGATCTCATTTTGCTGATTTCTTTTGCAATACTACTGTTGTAGCTGGATGTTGCCATAAACTTAGGAAATTGTGGTGGTCCTGTCTTTAGTGCCAAAGGCAGTTGTGTAAACATTGCATTTCAATCAATAAAACTGAAAGTATTGGTTATGTTATAAACTTTGCAAGCTTATAAAAGGAGAGAGAAAGAGATCACTTTTAAGAGACCATATCAAGAGTGTACTTGGGATACGGAATACAAAACACTTTAAAAGAGTTACCAAAGAAGGTCCATGGGGGTTTGGGAAAATTATTCAAACCGTAAAATAGAGTTAGATGGAGAGAGGAAGAGGGAACAAGAAGGTTGGTAAGGGGGGGGGGGATACGAAGGATAAATGAGACAAGGAAAAGGGACAAATAGTAAGGAGCCTTTAGATTTGAAGTATATTTTGACGGGTAATTTGAATGCGAGGAGGCCGAATAAGATTAATGAGGCTACCAAGATGCCTGAGAAGAGAAAAGAAGAGATTGAGATTAGGTTGTTGCTGCTAGGTTGTTGCAGAAAATGTCTGAGCAGGGCAGGAGAGGGAAAGGAGGTGGTGGTTTGATGTAGAGTAGTTTGGTTTCTAATACTGGTGTTAAGAAGGTTGGTTATAGGGGAAAATACGGATTCTAAAAGGAATTCTAGCTTTTCTGAGAGAAAGTGGGAGATCTAAAAGGATTTCTAACTTTCTAAGGGTCACATACCATTTTAATTCTTTCAATAAGACTCTAAACTAATCTGTATATTCAATTGTCAGTTTATGTGCATCAATAACTAACATCCTTTTCATTTTCAATCTTAGAGCAATGATATATCTTTCTTGTACATTAAGTGTGATTAGAAATATTGCAAGATCTGTAATTTTCATCACCTGAAGTTAGGTGTGTGTGTGTGTGTGTGTGTGTGTTTTTTTTTTTGGTTAATACAAGTATATAAAATTGTTGCCTTCTTCGGTTGATTGCTGTATTCTTCATTTGATTGTTGTATTCTTCATTTGACAGGTTTTGGGGATTTCTAATGATGAAAGGTACTGTGGATTATAAATAAATGATTGATAGATTATAGTTGAGAAAATTCTTTAGTTAATTAATTGTACATAGTTGTTCATAGATTTTGTCAAAGATGCCATTGTTTGAGTAGCTTCTTGTATACATCAACGA
The DNA here is from genome assembly GCF_001683475.1 of Chenopodium quinoa. Taxonomy (NCBI): domain Eukaryota; kingdom Viridiplantae; phylum Streptophyta; class Magnoliopsida; order Caryophyllales; family Amaranthaceae; genus Chenopodium; species Chenopodium quinoa. Next base: position 1,449,882 of record NW_018743906.1, on the reverse strand, counting down.
TATTACATTCCTTTTGTGGATTATTATATTATTGTGCTATATATGCTTACATTTGTTTTACTTTATGGGTTGTGGTGTCATGGTGCTGGCTTAGTGCATTATTGGGTCAATCAGGACTCAACTTAGCAGTGACTCCTTAGTAATATAAGCTTGTTAAAGCAAATTTAGAGCTCTTTAAAGCAGTTTATCTTATAGGAATTCGTGAATGTTGGGTTTGGTTGCACCATTTAGTGTATGAATCATTGTATTTTGGTGCTTGCGCATTATGTTTGACTTTAGTTTTGGTCCGATTATTGAATTGGAGTTCCTTTACTTTTGTGCAGGTTGATACATCTGTTGGTTAAAATCTCTCTTAGTATGACTTTCAGAATGATCCTCTTTTAGAAGTGAAAACTACTTGTGGGTCTCTTTTGTATGAACTTTCAGGTATGATACAAGCTAATTGCACTTCAGCTCTTCAAGGTTAGGATGTTATTTTTATCTTGTTTTCATCAGTCATTAACTCTGTTCTTTTTGCCTGTTATTTTATATAGATAATATGGGATGAAATGAACAAGCCTGAAATAACTAGGGATATGATATTACTTGAGCTCAAACAAGAATGCATAGAAGTATACACGAGAAAAGTTGATGTAGCTAACCACTCTAGAGCTCAGCTACAACTGGCTATATATTGATGATTCAGAGGTAGAACTTGCAGCCATTTATTCTGCAATTGGAGAACTACCATTACGTATCACATATGTAAAAGTTGCTATAATTAATTTGAGAACTTGGTAGGATTAGTAACCTTCACTCCTTTTTAGAATGCTTGATCAGGTGTCTAATTTTATAATGCTTTGTGTGATTCCGCGGTTTCTATTTCAGTAATTCTTGCCAAAATTCGATTGAAGAAGCTGGAAGCCTGATACTGTTTCAGAAGTCCTTAAAGAAATTTTGTAGGTCATTTATGAGATAAAATTAAATAATTTTTCTTGTTGAGGTTATGGAATACTTCTGTTCATACACCCTTTTTTTTTTTGACAGAGCAACTTTTTAATTGCCAAGCGGTTCATCTTGAATTCTTGACTACAGGCTCATATTGAAAATTCTTAGCTTTATGATTACCCCATAGTAATATTCCACTGAATCCTGCATTTACAGGCAAAGAAATGTGTTGGTACCATGCAGTTCAGCAGTTGATATTCTGAAAAAATTGAAGCTTAGGCTATGCTACAATTGGGTTATTTAATCTTATCAACCCTTTACTTTACATCCACACCATCACTACATAATCCTTTTACAGTTACTCCAATATTTCATCATTCTTTATATTCACTTTCATTTTCTTTAGTTAAATTGTTTATCCCCTCACTTGTACGCTACCCTCAATCCAAGCATGCCTTTAATTGTTAGTCATCTCTCATCTAGTCATTTGAAGGACTGAAGCATTTAGGACTCCCTGTAGCTGAATGTTTGTGCAAAGGACATTCCCCGTCAAGCATAGCGCCTGTGTATTGTATCTTTGGATTTTAAGTGAGGAGTTCTGGAAGAAGCAGGGAATATGTAGTATTTGTGTGCCAATATTAGGCTCTAAGATATTGCTAAAGCTTGTTTTCTGATATTCTGTCATTGGAATTGCGGAACTGTTATCAATAGGTATGGTTTTATTAAGATGTCAAATACAGGTGACTTCAACTTGAGATTACTGTATATTTTTTTTCCTCCATTCGTGCTATGAAGTATGAACTTTACTTGAGAATTTAGATATTGATTTAAATCACCACTTCGGATTAGTGCTGCCAGCCTAATTTGTTGCTGAACAAAGTATTCGACATCCGATTGTTTCTTTGTTTTTTAGGATAAATTTAGCTTACGTAGGATTTATTTCGAGATCACACGAAAGATTTTTTTATATCAAATAAAAGATAAAACAAATATACTTCTTCGTATTCGCAATTTCTACCCTACTCGAGGAGTCCCTAATACTAGTTGCTTCGAATTATGTTAGGGATTTTTTATAAAAAAAAAAAAAAAAAAAAAAAAAATTTGTTTTACTAATTTTATATGTAGAGAATTAAGAAGAAATGCACTTTTAAACTGAAATCTCACACAAGTCAATATATGGTAGAAGGGTAAGAAAATTCCTACTTAAAAGTGCAACAAATGAGGATAGATCTTACAACCTCGGTTATTACTTATTGGGATTTGATCTGACAATTTGAATTAGTCAAGTCTAGTGGACTTGCGAATCAAAAGTACCTCAAGTATTTTACAACTTTAGCACTACCCTGCAAGAGTTGTTCTAGATTCCTAAAAAAAAAAAAAAAAAAAAAAAAAAGAATTTTTCTAGATTGATTTTTTTTTTTAAAATAATAATAATTATTATTATTATTTTTTTACGAGTAATAATAAGAGTTAAAAATGCAACAACAATTGTTGTTGGGAGGGCTTTATGTTCAATTGGCGCCGAGGAGTTTAGTGGTCTAGAATCTCGGTATTGTATTACTAGATACTTCGTATGTTAGTATCAGACTATAATTGTATGAAAGTTGATTTTTTTTTTTTTTAAAAAATAAAATAAAATTGTGCTCTATTCCATTGGGAGTTTTGACACTATTTTATACAAGCTAAGAGGTACACACTATGCGTGTACCATATAAAAAATTAGAAGAAGAAGAAAAAAAAAAGAAATTAACCATAAAAAAAAAATCAAGAGCAGTTTCATTTTTTTTATAGGGAGTAAGAACAATTGAAGATATACATTATAGAAGTGGAGCATTTATTATAGGGCAGTTATGAACTTACGGTAGGTACTCTAGGTAGGGGTTTTTTTTTTTTTTTTTTTTTTTTTTTTAATAATTTTTTTATTTTATTAAATTATTTTTTTATTTAAATTATGGTTTATGTGTATGTTATAGTAGGAAAGGTTTTTTTTTTTAATAATTTTTAATTGTGGGTAAAATGTAATTTTTAAAAAGTAGAAGGGTATTTTAGGAAAAGCAAAATTTATCGACAAAGAAATCCTTTATCTTTATATAGTACTATAGATTTGAGAATTATACATAAAAAAAAAAAATACAATCTTGCACATATTTATTAGAATCTTGTTAATGTGCAAATAATTATACCCTAAGAGTTTGCACGATGATAATTGTTAAATAAGTCAAGTCAATGGAAGCCATCATTACATGGAAAGAGCTTACAACGAATTGAAGGCATGAACGTGCAAGAACAATAATCTATTTGGAGCCTAGGCTAATGCATATAGTTTGCTGATATAATATATATATTGGACGAAGTTTACATTAGAAGCCATCATTTCAACACTAATCACAATATCACTACCTAAAAGCTCTTTTCTTGTCATATTATTGTACGTGGTTGCATCAAATAATACACATGGAAAGGGCTTTGATGATGTACTTCATGGTCCTCCTTATTGGAATTATGTTGCTTCAATCTTCAGGTATATAATTCGTATTTACTTTAAATGCAGAAAATACAAGTGCTAAACTGATAGTATTTCAATCACCCAAAAAAGTGTAATAAGAGGCAACAATCTAGATAAAATTCAATCACATATCTTAAGTACAATTCTTGAAATCTTAACAGGCAAATGTAATTGACATCTTAAAAACATAAAATTATTTGTAGTTTATAATACAACTGATCATTTTTGTTAATTGATGGCTATAGGTGTGACATGTGCAAGGACTACACTCCAAGGGCCAGTGAGAATGCTATTGGACTTGCCCATGATGAGAGCCTCTAACTCCGTTGAAGCTTCTGAGGATCCTTAAGATTCTTCAATTGTGTAAAATTGGTTACCTTCCAAATATGGTCTTAAACCCAATTTGGAGACAAAATCAAACAAAAATTAACCAGGGAAGTGCTAAGAATCCAAAGAACTCGGCATATTCTCGTTTCGTTGTCTCTAACTACTTTTTTGAATGGATCCATCGACACTTAGTTCTTAATCTTGTGACTTGTGAGGAACAAAGTTCTTGTGATGATTTTGTAACCCTCGAATCCGAGCAATAATCAATCATAGCTATGTAAAACTAAAAACCCTATCAAACGTAAATAAAATCTTGTCTTATATACAATTCATTAATACGAAAATTATACGCGTAGTGTCATTAATACAAAGTATTTGAGTACAATCAATATTCTATCAAAATTTACACAAAACTCATACTCCGTACTTAAAAAAAACTCATTAATGCTATAACCAAGGCCTTCTAATATCTTGTGCAGCAACCTCACGCCAACCAAGTAAGTCAACAAGCAAATTAATCTTCACTTTTTATCCTGAAAAATTTTCAAAGAGATTAAACATTAGCACACAATTATTTACAAAAATATATATACAAACTTGAAACTAAAAATTACACTAACCCACAACTAAAATAAAAAATTGAACGCCTCATTGTATATGATGCTCGGTTCGATTTTAAGAACAATATAACATAGAAATAATTTTAGTTCTCGAAATATATGTAAGCTAGCTCTCCATCTTCTACAACTCCTCTGTTGATCCTACATAAATCAAGTCATCCACAGCTTCGTTATCCTACTCATGAAACAATGCTAAAAGATCTCATTAAAAACACTTAATCTTGCTGCTAAAATCAAGTCAGAGAGCTCCATACTCCGTAGATTCTCAAGCTCAGACCAATCTAATTTTTGAGCTTGGCAATATTCTTAATGAAGCTTTCAGGCTGGGATATATTATACTCGTATGAAATTGCCCACCCTGTTTTGTAAGTGATGCAGTGCATCTATGTGTTTCACCTTTGCAACTTTTAAACCTGGTTAAATTTTACCTCTCCTTCCATAAGCTGTCCTAGCCTGATAATTCTTGCTTATTTTACTGTATTGTATTACTACAAACATAGCTTTCAACATAATCAAATAGTCCTCAGATTTCTTATACGCTGTGTAGTGCATGTTTAAACTACTGTCTGTTACTAAGTTCAGTATGTAAGGTGTTTTCTCTTCTTGAATTGTCCCTTTGCACAACAATCTGTTTCTCTCATTTTCCCTTTCATGCTTTTACAATCTTTTCCAACTTACATAAAAGCATACATTATACAGCTTTAATTAATGCGACTCAAGTGAAATTCAAGTGTTTTCCCCCCAAGGTGTCATGTGAGACACATGTTCAAGTATGGTGAGGGGTTTTCCCTCTCTGTGTCTCTCCTAGTGATTCCATCCAACCAAAGAGAAGGTTATAAGCAGCCACAACAGATATATCAAACATAAAAGCAAGCATTGAAGACAAATCATAATAAGTATCAAAACTACATTCAGCTACTGATTAACTCATCCATAAGAGACAGACCAACCCAGTAAATCAGAAACCATCACAATTCACAAGTATCTTGCTCAGTTTGCAAAAAGAAATTTCAGTATCTTGCTTGGTAACAAACTGTACTACATACCTCACCTCTGACAGAAAACTACCTTTACTATTCTAGCAAATGCCTTCTCTGATCTCACTAGTTAGACACACCAACACAAGTATCATTTACATTTGGTTCAGAATGTACAAAGTTCAGTTGGATGTGTACTTTTTCATAGACCTTATAGAAACCAAGGTCCGCAGACCGCAGTGTAAAGTTTCATTTGGTTCTTTTTTCTTACTAAGGAAGGGGAAGAAAAAAGGAACACTACAAAGCTATAGAAATGACCATGAGCAATCAGTCAAATTCAAGCACTATGGGCTTCTCTCACTTGTACTATTGGGAATGTCTTTTTGACAGGCTGTTGGATCTCTTGTAAACCTTCAGAATCAACTATACTCTGAAAAAAACAGATTATTAGAAACCATATAATAATTCAGTAGCTTGCTGCCAGTTGAGTCCTGACTTCAAACTGACAAGACCCTAATGTTTGACACTAACCTCAATCCTCCATAGGATGAGCTGATTTCCCCTTAGTTGTATGATAGCCATGTGTAACATGCTCTGATATCTTACTCTTCCCTTTCCCAGTCAGCAGCAGATTCAGTGGAACCTTGTCCAACCTTTTCCACAGTCTCAGCAGAAGATTCAGTGGAATCCAACCTTTTCCACAGTCTCAGCAGAAGATTCAGCGGAACCTTGTCCAACCTTTTCCACAGTCTCAGCAGAAGATTCAGTGGAACCTTGTCAAACCTTTTCCAGCAACAAAGACAAGTATTATATCAGGATCATATTCCATAATTTACACTGGATACTTCTTTACATGAAACATAACAGTCGTAAAATAAAGGCAACAAAAATATTTCAGAAGTTCCATAGTTTGGATGTCGTAATTAAAAGGTTACTGATTATATATTTTGTCTTGAAAAGTATCCATATTCCATTATCTCATGTAAAAGATTATGCAGCCAAAAATGTTATTGATAATTGACCGATTCATTTAGTAATTTAAGTTACACTTGAGTATCATCCATAATGCAACATTCCTGAAAGATTGACCTTGTGGAATAGACTAACTTATATTGGAAATAGACAGGCCTTCTAAATTCCATTGTTACAATGACCAATCAACATTGGGCAACTTAGATAACATAAGATCAACATTTAATTTATCCTCATATATAATAACCATTACTTTATAAGTTTATTAAAGAGTAACATTAGGTGTGTTACTCTATAACACAACAATATGAGACCACAATTGAGTCTCAGACACCAGAAACAATCGCATGGTCTTGGACCATTGCGTGCCTTCCCTTGCAATAGGTAACAATATCTTTTGAGTGACTACTACTTATGGTGTAGACACCCATTTGTGTCTGATAGGTTGTCGTACATCTGTCAAAAATAAATTCCTAACAAAACCAACTAACAATGTAGTAGGGTAAGTAGGGTCGAATCCACAGAGAGATGTCTATTTAATCTAGCTTTCAAGGTATGGAGAAACTAAACTATGTCACGAAATTGGGATAGGGAAGTAGTCTAAATTAAAATAGGAATAAAACAATCGATAAAAAGACCTAGGGTTGTGGTTCACCATGCTTATAGTTCTAAATCTATCAAATATCAATAACAATTCAATCAATCAATTATCTAGAGAAATGGCTAAGCCTACGGTCGGGTCTTAACGCTCTCAATTCAATATATGTAGTTCGATCGCTAACATAATCAGAATTGCTAATTGTAGGGAAGCCTCTAAAAGTAAGATCTTTCGATTCAAACTCTTATTAACATGAATTAATCAAACAATTGATCAGGTAGCAAGATTAATAAGAAAAACACTATCAATTAGAGATATCAATAATCAAATCATAAATAATATCAATTAAGAATTAAAGTATAAACACAGATTCCCAAACCCTAGAAATAATCTACTCAAACATGGAAGAAATAATTAAAACTAGATCTAAGGAATAAAACAAAATTAAAAATAAGAGATAGAAATAAAATACCTCAATGAATTGAAATTATAAACCCAAGAATCATCCATGGAAGAATCCATGGAGATGCCATGAGAAACTAGGGTTCAAGAGAAAACTAAAAAGAACGTAAAATAATAAAAGCATAAAAAGGCATAAGGGAAAATATTTATCCCTTGAGTATTTATATTATCCTAAAACTAATCTAAAAATAATTAAAGAAAAGAAATAAGAAAATATAAATTACATAAGTTGAATTATTAGTGGACAATAGAAGATGACGTGGCCCGAAGACTTGTGACGATGTGAATGAAAAAGCTACTTGACAGGGTAAAGTCGTATCCCCTAATAAAAAATAATACCTAAATCCTCTAACTAATGTAGATAGGGAAGTAGGGTCGAACTCCACAGGGAAACAAGTCTTTTTACACCTAATTATTTACTATAATCTAAATTATTTAAGTAACCAATATTTTTTTGGGAATAAATTCTATACTACGAAGAATAAGTTTAGGGAGAAAAGAAACAATAATAAGGAAGCCTAGGGTCACAGGTTCACCAATAATTAATATTTCGGGATAAAACGAAGTAATTAATAATTAACAATGCACAAATAACATGATTAACAGGCTCTCGCAATTTATTAATCAACATAGATCTAACAGGCTCTCGCAATTTACTAGAACTAAGTTCCTATTGAAAATAGCCTTTAATATTAAATTAACATCTGCTCGATTCATCAATTCAATATCGCTAAACATTCACAATCAAATTACATCTGCTCGATTCATAATCTAATTGCAAAGAATTAAAACAATTCAATAAGAAATTATCATGCAATATCAATAATCAATAATAACAAACTATCCCTTCATATTAATTATGGATCCCCATAAACCCTAGAATGAAACTACTCACGCATCATCATAACTAAACTAATCAAATAATCAAGTAAAAGCATAAGCAAGGAAACAAGTAAAATAGCTGAAATTAAAAGGGAAGAAATTGTTACCAAAAAGAAATATGGAATTAATGAAAACAATTAAGAACAAAAGTTGAGAGAAGAATTAAGAGAGAGAAAAATTCTAAGTAGAGAGAGAAAGTCTAAGAAAGAAGGTAATCTAATAATCCGTACAAAATCGTACTAAAACGTTTTCTAAAACAAAAACTAAGGCTAAACTAATCAGGTCTCTTAAACACGCGCGCCCGATCGGGCGCGCCTTTTTCTTCGCGTTCCTTCCTATCAGCGTCGCCCGATCGTGCTAGAGGCTCGCACGATCGGGCGCGCTATAGCACGCACAACACCTTGGTCTTACCGCGCCCGATCGTGCTAGAGGTTGCCCGATCGGGCGCTTGCTTCCCTTTGAGGTTTGGACTTCGATTGGGCTTGATTTTCCGGCCTTATCCGGATTTCCTCCTCGGGTCTTGAATATTTGGTCCAAATGCCTCGGGATCCCAATTACAGAGCCCTTAATCACCGACTCTCACTGATCCTGGGCTCCAAAAGTGGTCGTGTCCTTCTAGCTTCCGTAGTTGATCCATAAAGCCCGGGAAAATGCTCCAAGAGTGCAATTTCCTGTAAAATACAACTAAAACTTCGAAAACACTAGAACACACAAATTAGTAATAAAAGTGGCCGGAAAAGCCAAAAACACTACTAATAACGACCAAGGGACGAGGGTAAAACATTATATAAAATGGACATATCAAACTCCCCCAAGCCAAACCTTTGCTTGTCCCTAAGCAAAGAGCTCATCAATGAACATACAAAACATACTTCACCCCAATAATCAAATCAAGCACCAACGATTCGAGGCAAATCTAATGAACATGCTTCAACATCAATCAATCTTATTCATCTAATCACCCTTTCTCCCCAACAATTGTCAAATAGAGCAAACCACAAGAGCATATAGAATTTAAGACTAGTGCTCACACACTCAACTCTCATTTATGTGGCGAGTAAAAGATGTACTCGATCGCTCTCCAACCAACCCCTTTATTGTGAACAATGCCCTCCCAACTCACACTCTCGTGTGTATAAAAACAATGAACGCTCATCCTACTAGTCGACTCGAAATATGCCAAGTCATAACTTGCATTGATAAACAACACTTTCACATTTACATAACTTCTATGCACAAGTTCAAAAGGTCTTTAAATCTTGTAATGTAAGGCTAGGGTAAAGGTAGGATAAATTTGGGATTATGTGAGAGAAAAACTATGCATTAAGGGAGCCAAATCCTAATAAACCCATGATAAAAATAAATGATGATCATACATCTCCATCAACATAACTAACTCCAAAAAAAACCACCAAATACAACTTTAATCATCATAAACAATCCCAACACTCACATTAATCACTCATAAAAATATGATAATGTAGAACTTTGAGTGAAAAACAAACTTTGAACTCATTCTTTTTTTTTTTTCTACTTGAATTTTTTTCTTCTTTTTTTTTTTTCTTTTTCTTTGAACAACCTTCAAATAGAACATTTGAAAATTAATAATTTTTTTTTTCTTTTGATTTTTTTTTTCTTTTTAACTCATATTGGAAAATTCAACTTTGAAACACAATATCAATATTTTCCAATCAAAAATCAAAGAACAATAACTCTTCTTTTATTCCCACATTGTGAAAATAATATGCACACCACAACTCCCTCACCTCACCAACTAACAGCTCTCCCAAGTCAAGCTTGGGACTAGTAACCAATGGGGCTCATGTAGGCTTGTAATGTGGCTAAATAAACAATAAAAGGGGCACAAGCAACAACATGGGTAACAAGAAGGGAACAAATGTATCTAATATTCTGAAGGCTACCTAAAAGAATGAACGCCTTCGTCCTCCTCATGTGCATAATAATAAGTCATGAAACACTACTCATAGTTGCAAATTAATACTCAAATTCATTGACATACCAGGAATTATGGAACTATCACACATTTCCTAACCAAATCAACTAGTCAAGCACTATATTCACAAATAGTTGGCAAAATTGACTCATGTTTAGGAATCCAAGCAATTAAACTTCAAATCATGACTAACAAATCCACAATTCTCATTATCAATAACCAAGAATCAAAACAAATTTTCTCAAGTATGAGGCACAGGGAAGTATGATTCATAATTCATTGGAACGTATTTTTGAATTTTTTTATTTTTCAATTTTTTTGTATTTTTCATATATAAGAAAGCAATAAAAACTACACTAGGAAAGCAAATAAAAACTATACTAGAAAGCAATTAAAAAGAGAAAAGGAAGAGAATTACCAAGTGAAAGAACACCCCCCCAAGCCAAATCAAGCAATGCCCTCATTGGCTTGGGAGTGGAGCCTACTCCGCATCCTCATCCATCCTCGAATAGCCCCCTCCGTGGCTAGAACCGGCTCCTCCATGGCTAGAGCCACCACCTCCATAACCCGAACCACCTGAAAAATAGTTAGGGTCTACATTCCCCCCAAGCCCACCAAAAGGTACATCGGTCCCATAACCATGGACCGATGAGTAGTCGACATAGGTACCAAAGGCACTTGGGTTCGTATATCCACCCTGCGGATATTGGAACCAATCAGGACAAGTGAATCGGGGGAATAGCCCCCCGACGGGCGTAGTCATCATACATGGGGTATAAACCCCTCCCTAGGTTCCTCTCCACGCAACCTACCCTTCTATCTAGAGACCCTACTCTAGTATCCAAATCCCTAACCAAACCCTCAACTCTCCCTTGCCCCGTCTCAATCCTATCTAATTGGCTCCTAAAAGCCGAGAAGTCATAAGGGGCGTTGGGGTCTATGTTGTAGTTGGTAGAGGAAGTGGGAATATCGTGTGTAAAGGGTTGAGGTGGTGGATAATGTGGTGAATGGTGAGGAGGTGAGTGGTCAATGGGAGAGTGATGGGGTTGAGGTGAAGGGTGAGGTGGTTGCACCTCACCTTGACCGTTAAGCTCGAAAGTGTAAGAAGGCTTCCCCTTCTCAAATTTGGTCAAGGTGGGGTGGGGTAAAGTGAAAGCATTATCCCTCCTACCCGATTCCTGTTGAATCACCCACCAAGTCTCCCCTCCCATGACATTAATCCAATTAAGGCCACCTAGATAGGGTAGGTCCATAATAGTTGGGCCGACTACCTTACCGTCATCGTTAGGGACAAAGATAAGGTGTTTGACCGCTATATGTGTAACTAGGCCACCAAAGTAAATGGGTACCCTAGACCTACCCGCCTCGGCCGCATTGGCCACCCGTTGGAAGTGGTTGGCCATTTTATGGACTATATTGAGCTTTTCACTCCTAGGGATCATGTATGACCCTATAAATTCAAGCTCATCCCGCCTAACATTGGCGGGTTCATGCCTTCCAAAAATGGTAAGGCCAACAAACCGTTGCCAAATCTTTGGTACGGGATGTTGTATCCAAGTGCCTTTAGCATGTTGGAGGTTCAAATTGGGATCCCCCGTAAGGGATTGATAGACAACGACAATGTTGTCTTGGGGCGGTTCAAGGGGTCTATCCGATTTCAACTCAAAAATTTTACCAAATTCTTTCAATGTCAATCTAATATCATTATTGAATAATCGAAATTGAACATGAGAAATTAAAGCATTTGATTTTATGACATTAAAACTAGAAACGAATTCTAAGGTTAAATAATCATAAGTATCGTAATGCATGTTAAAGAAACCGCTCATGCCAACTCCCTTGAATAGTTTTTCTACATGCTTATCAATTCCTAATCTAATAAGGGTAGGGTAATGAATGAAACGAGTGGGAATTACCTGCCTCGTGATGAGGTTGAGCATCCTCTGTTTTTGCTCTTGGGTGGTGATGACCACCCTCTCCCATCCCGGAATTTGCAAATCCGGGTCAATTCTCGCCTCTTGTTGCCTTGAGCCTTCCCCCCTTACCGTTCTTGATCTCTTGAAAGCCATGAGATTAGCAAATATAGGAATTGAATAGTTTCTCTCTCTTAGGGTTTAGAGAATATTGAGAGAAAATGGTAGAAATTTGGTGTAGATTGTAGAGAAAGATGAAAGGATTAGAAATATGTAAAAAATTTTGAGTTTTGAAGGAAGGATTGGAGAAGATCTTGAAAAATAAGTGGGTTTGAAAGTGTAAAAATGGGGGTTTTAGAGAGAGAAAGTAATGGAGAAGAAGATGAAATAAGAAGAAAGGAGAGCTGGGAACACGAACGATTTTTTCGCCCTATGGCTCGCCCGACATATCTTTTCCTCCACTCAATTTGTGCCCGATCGGGCAACCTCGCCCGATCGGGCGAAATTTGCTCAACTGTCTAACCGCACTTGCGCGCCCGATCGGGCGAAATTTGATCGACTTTCCAGCTCTCCTTGCGCGCCCGATCGGGCAGCCACGCCCGATCGGGCGAATTTAAGACTGGAATTTTCCATGCTTGCGCGCCCGATCGGGCCCGTGCCCGATCAGCATTCCTTAGCTTTTTCTTTGTCTTCAAATTTCTTCTAAGTCTTTCGACCTTTTAAACCTATACCTATACAAAAACACTTATAAACGGTAAAATTTCACTCTCCTCGCCTCTCTAAAATAAAAATAAAAATAAAAATAAAAATAAATAAAAAGAAAAACTAGCCTAGAAAACAAGAAATACGGGTTGCCTCCCGCAAAGCGCTGGTTTATCTAGGTCCCGCATGACCCTCTTACCACCTTGATGCTCAGGTTGGAAATGGAGTTAGGAAGGTTTCCTCCACATCTCTACTGGTAGCGCCCTCATGATACACCTTCAGTCGTTGGCCATTTACCTTAAACTCTTCACCCTTGTCATTGACCAACTCTACCGAGCCAAATTTGTTTACCCTTGTGACAGTGAAGGGACCGGACCACCTAGACTTCAACTTTCCTGGGAAAATATTTAATCTAGAATTGAAGAGAAGAACCTTATCACCTGGTGCAAACTCTCTTGGTAAGATCCTCTTGTCATGCCACTTCTTGGTCTTCTCCTTGTAGATTCGCGCACTATCATATGCTGACAATCTAAACTCATATAACTCATTGATTTGGAGGAGTCTTTTCTTACCCGCGACCTTAGAGTCCATGTTAAGCTCCTTGATCGCCCAAAAAGCTTTGTACTCCAATTCCACGGGAAGATGACATGCCTTACCATAAACTAATCTATAAGGTGAAGTACCAATTGGTGTCTTGAATGCTGTTTGGTATGCCCAAAGTGTGTCATCGAGCTTCATACTCCAATATTTCCTTGACTTGGATACTACCTTTTCTAGGATCGCCTTGATTTCTCTATTAGAGACCTCAACTTGACCGCTAGTTTGAGGGTGGTAACTAAGCCCGGTTCTATGATATACACCATACTTATTAAGGAGGTTATCCAGTTGTCTTTCATGGAAGTGGGTACCTCCATCACTAATGATAGCCCGCGGAACGCCAAACCTCGGAAATATGGTCTTCTTGAAGAGCTTGGTGACTACCTTGGCATCGTTTGTTGGTGAAGCTATGGCCTCAACCCACTTAGACACATAATCGACGACTACAAGTATGTAGCAATTCCCATTGGAAGATGGGAACGACCCCATGTAATCAATACCCCAAACATCGAATATTTCTACTTCAAGAATCCCGGTTTGAGGCATCTCATGCCTCCGCGAAATGTTGCCAGTCCTCTGGCAAGAGTCACAAGCCTGCACAAAAGTGTTAGCATCCTTGAACATAGTAGGCCAATAGAAGCCCGACTCACTAATCTTAGCCACCGTTTTAGTGGGGCCGTGATGTCCTCCATAAGGTGAGGTATGACAGGCGGTAAGAACGCCACGAGCATCCCATTCGGGAACACACCTGCGAAATAATCCATTTGCACACTCACGAAACAAAAAAGGATCATCCCAAAAATAATGTTTAACATCAGAAAGGAATTTCTTTTTCTGTTGGTAGGACAAGTCAGGAGGTAGAGTACCACCCACTAAATAATTAGAAAAATCCGCATACCATGGGCGTTGCTCTACAACAGCATATAGGTTGTCATCAGGGAAAGAATCATTTATAGGTAAAGAATCCTTACCCTCATCATACCTGATACGTGACAAGTGGTCTGCCACTAAGTTCTCTGCTCCTTTTTTATCTTTTATTTCTATGTTGAAATCTTGGAGCAAGAGAACCCACCGGAGTAGCCTTGTCTTTGATTCCGCCTTAGCTATCAAATATTTCAATGCTACATGATCAATAATAACAATAACTTCAGAACCGACAAGATATGATCTAAATTTTTCTAAAGCATAAATAACAGCAAGAAACTCCTTTTCTGTAGTGGCATAATTGACTTGGGCTTCATCCAAAGTTTTGCTAGCATAATAAATAGCATGCAAAACTTTGTCCTTCCTCTGTCCAAGCACGGCTCCTAGCGCAAAGTCACTTGCATCACACATGATCTCGAAAGGAAGGTTCCAATCGGGAGCACATATGATGGGTGCCGATATCAAAGCCTGCTTAATCCTGTTGAAAGCCTCAAGACACTCGTCAGTAAAAATAAATGGGGCATCCTTGAGCAAAAGCTGTGCCAGTGGTTTAGCAATTTTAGAAAAATCTTTGATAAAACGGCGATAAAACCCCGCATGACCCAAGAAACTTCTAACTCCCTTAACATTAACTGGGGGAGGTAATTGCTTAATCACCGATATTTTAGCTTTGTCTACTTGTATGCCCTTATCAAATACAATATGACATAGGAATACTCCCTCTGTCACCATAAAGTGACATTTTTCCCAATTAAGAACCAAGTTGCACTCTTCACATCTTTTCAAAATTTTAGCGAGATTAATTAAGCATGAATCAAATGAAGAACCATATACGCTAAAATCATCCATAAAGACCTCCATAATAGACTCTATGAAATCAGAAAAAATGCTCATCATACAACGTTGAAAGGTAGCAGGTGCATTACATAGACCAAAGGACATTCTACGATAAGCAAAAGTGCCATAAGGGCATGTAAAAGTAGTCTTTTCCTGATCTTCAGGGTGAATCAGAATTTGGAAAAATCCCGAATACCCATCCAAATAGCAAAAGAATTTATGATTGGCTAACCTCTCAAGCATTTGATCTATAAAGGGAAGAGGGAAGTGATCCTTTTTAGTGGCGATATTTAATCTACGATAGTCTATGCACATACGCCACCCTGTCACAGTTCTAGTGGGAATTAATTCATTCTTTTAATTTGTTATCACAGTCATCCCACCCTTCTTTGGCACTACCTGCACAGGACTTACCCACTTGGAGTCAGAAATAGGATAGATAATACCTGCATCAAGTAATTTCATTACCTCCTTCTTAACTACTTCCAGCATGTTTGGATTTAATCTTCGTTGGGGTTGAATGCAGGGTTTGTAATTTTCCTCTAGATGTATCCTGTGTATACAAAAGTCAGGGCTAATACCCTTGAGATCATCAATACTGTACCCTATAGCCTTCTTATGGGTTTTGAGAACCCCTAGAAGTTAGGAAGATTGTAGGTCAGTAAGTGCAGTACTGATGATCACGGGGTGTAGTTCCTGTTCATCTAGAAAAACATATTTTAAATGAGAAGGGAGAGGTTTTAGCTCAGGTTTCTTGACCTCTGCAGGTTTTGATTCCCGAACTAAATTTACTACCTTCAATGTTTCCTCGAGGCTTAACTCTTCTAAGGAAAGAGCCTTTTCAATATTTTGTACCTCATTACCCCAAACACTTGCATTGTCGCTAGATAGATTCCCGCAGAGAACTTCCTCTAAGGGATCCTTCACAAGAACCTGTGGCAAGATATCATCACAAATATCATCCATTATATCAATATAACAACAATTTTCCTCTAGCATAGGCCCTTTCAAAACCTTCCCTAAATTAAAAGTAACATTATCGTCACCTACAGAAAGGGTTAGTTTACCATTTTTAACATCAATGATCGCTCCTGCAGTATGGAGAAAAGGCCTACCTAATATAATGGGTATTTGTGTTTCCTCTGCCATGTATAAGACAAAAAAATCAACAGGAATAAAAAATTTACCAACTCAGACAGGTACGTCCTCTAAAATACCTAAGGGGTATTTTACCGAACGATTTGCCATTTGCAAAGTTATATTAGTAACTTTTAATTCTCCCATATTAAGTTTAGCCCAGACAGACGATGGCATGAAACTGACACTAGCACCTAAATCACACAAAGCTTTATCAATAAAAACATTCCCAATATGACAAGGGATAGAAAAACTACCGGGATCCTTTAATTTAGGAGGGGATTTGTTTTGCAATAAAGCGCTACACTCCTCTGTGAAAGCTACAGTTTCTACTTCATTAAAGGCCCTTTTTCTAGTCAGAATGTCTTTCATAAATTTAACATAAGCAGGAACTTGAGTGATTAAGTCAGTAAAAGGAACTGTTACCTGCAGGTTTTTCACAACGTCTAAAAACTTACCGAATTGTTTATCAAGCTTACTCTTTAGATGTCTATTAGGGAATGGAAGCTTGATAACTGGGCTCTGCACATCTCCTCCCTTATCCTGCGATTTACCCTGCACAGAAACATTAGTAGGGTTAGTATCTATTTGTAGCCCTGCAGGGCTAGCAGGATTAGCGTTTGGTGTAAAGGAATCTAGATCAGGAACTGGTCTATCTTCCTTTGGCATAGGAGGTCCATCATAATGTGAACCACTCCTTAGAGTGATTGCATTGGCATGATCTGTAGGATGGATAGGTTGTGATGGTAGAGCTCCCTGCTGACGGGATTGTAGGGTAAATGAAAGTTGTGCAATTTGATTGTCCATGATTTTATTATGGGCTAGGATAGAATCAATTTGCGCATCCCTACTCTCCATATGCTTTTGCATGTTGGCAAGTATTGCTCTAATTTCTGTCATGGCAGGGTCGGAAGATGATGAGGGTGATGCTTGGCTTTTCTAGCCAGAATTTGGATGATAATATTTTTGCTGTGGAGGGGTTTTCTGTTGTGGTTGTTGTGGAGGTGGAGGATTCTGTACATTGGTGCTTCGGTATGAAAGATAAGGATGATTTTTATAACCGGCATTGTAGGAATTGGAATAGGGGTTATTCTGCCTATAGGTTTGAAAGGCATTAACTTGTTCCATAGAGCTCCTACAATCTTGCTCCCAATGACCTACAATTCCACAATTTTTGGCAACAACAGAAACCTTAGCTACAGAGTTAGGAGCAGCAGTAAGATTATCTAATTTTTGGCAAATAGATGTTAATTGAGCTTGCAAAAAGGATACGGAATCGACACTATGTTTTCCTTTATTTGCAAACCCTCTCGGATTCCCATATTGGGAATTATGTATTGCCATATCTTCGATAACCTGTCCTGCATCGTCCACATTTAAATTCATGAACCTCCCACTAGCTGCCGAATCTAGCACTGATCTAGAAGAATTTCCAAGTCCATTATAGAATGCTTGGATCAATTGCCATTGTGCTAGATTGTGGTGGGGACACTCTCTCTGTAGATCCTTAAACCTCTCCCAAGCCTCATATAACGTTTCATCGGCCTCTTGAGCGAAGTTCTGAATAGCACTCCTTAGCACTGCTGTTCTCTCTGCAGGATAATATTTATTATAGAAATTCAAAGCAAGAGTTTCCCAGTCAGTAATACCAAGTGCAGTTCTATTCAAACCATTAAACCATAATTTATCTTTGCCACATAATGAAAAAGGAAAAAGAATCTCCCTGATTTGGTCTTGCATGACCCCGGCTTGTCTAATGGTGTTACAATATTGGCAGAAATCTGCGATGTGAAGATTAAGATCTTCACCCTTAGCTCCGCTGAACTGCTTCCTCTCTATCATAGTGATAAATTGGGGTTTGATCTCAAATTGAACTCCATCTAGAGCCAGAGTGGGAGTAAGGTGCGAGAAGTCTGTGAGCTTCGGGTGCGAGTAGTCACTGAGTTTCTTCTGGGCTATCATCTCTGATTCTGAATCTGAAGGATTATCTGTGTCACTAGAATTAGGGGGAGGATCTCTTCGATCGTTGTCCTCCTCAGAACCCGCCAGAATTTGTCTATAGAGTTTCCTTTGCCTATGAAAAGAACGCTCGATCTCAGGGTCGAAAGGGATGTAACTTGATCTGGAACACCTGGGCATAAACAAAGAACTAAAGACAAATATGAGAATTGCCTCAAAGAACTAACGTTCTCTGAGGCAAAAAGGGGATAATCTAGACTACAAAAATATAATCAGAAAACAAAAATAGAACCGTCTCCCCGGCAACGGCGCCAAATTTTGACAGGGTAAAGTCGTATCCCCTTAACAAAAATAATACCTAAATCCTCCAACTAATGTAGATAGGGAAGTAGGGTCTAACTCCATAGGGAAACAAGTCTTTTTACTCCTAATTATTTATTATAATCTAAATTATCTAAGTAACCAATATTTTTTTGGGAATAAATTCTATACTACGAAGAATAAGTTTAGGGAGAAAAGAAACAATAATAAGGAAGCCTAGGGTCTCAGGTTCACCATTAATTAATATTCCGGGATAAAATGAAGTAATTAATAATTAACAATGCACAAATAACATGATTAACAGGCTCTCGCAATTTACTAGATCTAAGTTCCTATTGAAAATAGCCTTTAATATTAAATTAACATCTGCTCGATTCATCAATTCAATATCGCCAAACATTCACAATAAAATTACATCTGCTCGATTCATAATCTAATTGCAAAGAATTAAAACAATTCAATAAGAAATTATCATGCAATATCAATAATCAATAATAACAAACTATCCCTTCATATTAATTATGGATCCCCATAAACCCTAGAATGAAACTACTCACGCATCATCATAACTAAACTAATCAAATAATCAAGTAAAAGCATAAGCAAGGAAACAAGTAAAATAGCTGAAATTAAAAGGAAAGAAATTGTTACGAAAAAGAAATCTGGAATTAATGGAAACAATTAAGAACAAAAGTTGAGAGAAGAATTAAGAGAGAGAAAAATTCTAAGTAGAGAGAGAAAGTCTAAGAAAGAAGGTAATCTAATAATCCGTACAAAATCGTACTTAAACGTTTTCTAAAACAAAAACTAAGGCTAAACTAATCAGGTCTCTTAAAAACGCGCGCCCGATCGGGCGCGCCTTTTTCTTCGCGTTCCTTCCCATCAGCGTCGCCCGATCATGCTAGAGGCTTGCACGATCGGGCGCGCTATAGCACGCACAACACCTTGGTCTTACCGCGCCCGATCGTGCTAGAGGTTGCCCGATCGGGCGCTTGCTTCCCTTTGAGGTTTGGACTTCGATTGGGCTTGATTTCTCGGCCCAATCCGGATTTCCTCCTCAGGTCTTGAATATTTGGTCCAAATGCCTCGGGATCCCAATTACAGAGCCCTTAATCACCGGCTCTCACCGATCCTGGGCTCCAAAAGTGGTCGTGTCCTTCTAGCTTCCGTAGTTGATCCATAAAGCCCGGGAAAATGCTCCAAGAGTGCAATTTCTTGTAAAATACAACTAAAACTACGAAAACACTAGAACACACAAATTAGTAATAAAAGTGGCCCGGAATAGCCAAAAACACTACTAATAACGACCAAGGGACGGGGGTAAAACATTATATAAAATGGACATATCACTACTCGAGGCTTCAAGGCTGCTCGACCAGATCTGCGGGCGCAGGCTGGTGGCCGCGGCCTGGCAGCAGCACCTGCTGGTGTCGAGTGGTCGCGGGACAGAGGCGTAGCAATTATCCCGCGGGTGGCTGACAGCATCACTTGGATTCAAACGCCTATAACTTCTGTTCTAAAAGGCTTCTTTAAGTCTAGTTTCCAACGCAATTTGAATCGCATCACTCCGATTTGTATAACTCAAGTTATGATCAAAAGAGTGGACAAAGGTCAGTTTTTCCACTTTGTAAAACATCGTTTAACTTCGTTTTTAACTCAAATTCATTTCCGTAAAGTACATAACGAACCTTGTGAATGCTATATTCATGTCTCATGAACATATTAATCAAAATCAACATCCACAAACATGGGATCTCCAATTAATAAACTCAATTCATCGGCTTCCATCCAAATATCATCCAAATCAACTCCAAACACTACGAAAGCGTCCAAATGTCTATCAAATCACCTGAAACATTAAGAAAAACACAAACGGAGCGTAATAGAGTACAAAACAAACAACTTATGTATTTACGACCTAAAAAGAGACTAAAAGACCTAAAAAGAAACTATAAATTTAGCATAAACGTGCCTATAAATCCTATATAAATATGATTCATTAGTGTCTCCCCAAAACCAAAACCGGTGATGAGTACCTTTCACGTTGAATCATAATCGAATGAAGTGAAAGTGTGGAATGTCTAGTGTTGCAGATAGTTTTAATTTCTTTTCTGTTCTCTCTGTTTTTGAAAACCTATTTTAAGAAAACAGCCAATCCAGTTTGGTTGGTCCATGATATGGGTCCAATAGTAGTGTAGTTGGATGGGGCTTGAAAATAGCTTTCCAAGGATATATTAAAAGCCCAATTCCGATGAATAATGAGGAAGTTATGGCCAAATTACTAAACTGGGCCCGGTTTGAGCCTTATATGCGGCCCAATAATCTAGGGGAGGGCCTAATATGAATTTATCATTCCTAATGCAATTAGGAATGGTTTTAGTCTTCTAGATTCTTCTAGAAGGTTCTTTTCATTCCTAATTCAATTAGCATTGATAAATTGACTTTTGTTGACTTTTTAGAGTTTTATTCAGAATAAAAGAATGTTTTTGAGGAAAATACGATTTTATCCTCCTGTACGGTTAATTGCTATCTGATTTTAGAAAACGCGTTAGAAATTTAATTAGCGCCAAACTCTAGTCATTAGCGCCTGGCGCTAATGTTAGCGTCTGGCGCTAATTGCCAGCGTCGGCGCTAATCAAGTTTTATTTGCGTCAGAACTCTGATTTGTTTTTTTTTTATTTTTTTTTATTTTTTTTTTTATCTTTTTTTCTGTTTTTCTCTATAAATAGCCTTCTAAAAACTCCGTTTTCATTCATCTACAACCCACAATCTACAATCACCAACTCTCATCAAGAATTTCTTGATTCTCTCTCTCTTTCTAGACTAGCTTTTCACAAATACAATTCCTCATACATTAGCACTAGATACACCTATCCAAGTTCTAAGTTGCCTTCGCCCTAGACGTGAAAGGTTTTAATTTCTGAGGGTTTGGTCCCAAATCTCTATTTCAATTATTTAATTTAATTGTTTGTTTATTATTTTCCTTGAATTTACTAACACGTATATTTTTTTATTAGAAAGATGTACGAGGCATCCAAGTAAGTGATTTAATTGATTTATTATTATTATGATGTAGAAATCATGCTTAGGTTGCTGTTATGATTCCTAATGTTATGTTAGGGCGTTTTGATCTTTCTAGTATCATGTTAGGATGTTTTTCTCAATTTGTTGTTTAGCATGACAAAAATAAGTTCCTAGTATCATGTTTAGGGTAAGGATTATAATATAATGTGCTTATTATGATTTCTGTGATGCCTTTTATGTTCTTCCTAGTATTTATGATCGTTAGTATCATGTTAGGGCTAAGGATTTGATTTTTATTGTTTAGTGACATGCTAGGGTCTAGGAGATCGTCAACTCCAATAGGTCTGGAACCATGACTGGTAGTTCGGGGATGAAGGTACAAATCCAATTTAAAAGAGATTGAACCTGCCCTAATAATAGGCCTCTACTTTATTCTGACCGTATTCATGTGCGCTTTCTAACTAACATGCAATCAATAGCTTTACCCTTAAACCTGTTTATCTATGTTGGTTGAATATTAATGCACAAATAAACTATTATTGGCGATCACTTGAATTATAATCATATTAACCCTAAACAAGATTATTAATTATCTTATTAAGCGTGATTACAAGTACCAATTCCCTTTCAACATGCATAAAAGGTGTGATCAAGCAATAAAAATAATAATAATATAATCAAGCAACATAATAATCAAATTATACTACCTCCGTTAATTATTACTTGCAACTTTTGCCATTTTAGGATGCTTCCAATTACTTGCAACTTTCCAATTTCTTTCCTTTTTTGGTAATTTTTTTAAAATAAGATTACAAAAATACCCTTACCAATAATGTTAAAAACACACTTAGATAATTTAATTACAACTCATTAAATTAATAATTTCACTTATTTAACATAACTATTCTCACCCAATTCCAATTTACCCATACTAATTCAATCAAAAATCCAACCCAACAAATCATTCCACCATCAGATTCATCTTCCAATAACTCATTCGAACACCACCTTCAATATCGATGTCGCCGCCGCCATTCTAAAAACCACCTACAACATCGCCGCCTCTAAACACCGCTACAACGTCACCTCATCCACCTGTTGTTTAGATCTAATGGTTTGAGAGCTGGGTGGTTTTATTTCCGATGATTTCAGGTTGTGTGGGGATTTCTGGTTTCGAGATGAGTGGGGGGTTTAGGGGAGGTTTCAAAATGGGCTAGGGCTTTTGTGGTTCTAGGATGAGTACGGTGGTTTAATTTTTGGTGGTTTTGGTTGAGTGGGGGTTTGATTTCCGGTGGTTTTCGAGTTCAGGGGGTGATTTCGGGTTGTTTGGGGGTTTTTGGTTTCGGGTTGAGTGGGTGGTTTTTGTTTAGGGGGTGCGGTGGTGGTGAGGTTGGAATTAGGGGGTGTTGGCAGTGGTAGGTTTGGGTTTTTGGGGGTCTCGGCGATGGTGAGCTTCGATCTGGGGTTCGGCGATGGTGGGTTTGGGTTTGTGAGGGTGTCGTCGTGCCGATCTGGGTATAGGGGATGTCAGCGAAGGGTGGTGGTGGTGGTGGCGACGACAGGTCTTGGTTTAGGAGTGAGTCAGTGGTGGTGGACTGGTGGGTGGCTTGGGTGGTTATTTAATCATTTTTAATTTTTTCTCTCTCATACTTAATCACATACCCTTACAATTATGAAATTTTGACTTGGGAACCGTGTCCACCCCCAAAATTGCAAGTAATAATTAATGGAGGTAGTATATAAGTTATCCGTCAATTAACAAATAACATGAAATAATTCGTAAATTAACAAATTATATGAAACAATATAATTCGACACAACAATTATCATAATCATAATCATGTTAAAGCATAATATTAATAGCAAGATCCTAGGCATGATACTAACAATATTAATAACAAACTCTAGCAATAAAAATCAAATATTTAACCCTAACATGATACTAACATGAATATTAGGAAAGAAAATAGGAAACATCACAGAAAATAGGAAGCATAACAGAAATCATAATTGTCATAAATCCATATTAGGCCCTCCCCTAGATCATTGGGCCGCATATAAGGTTCAAACCGGGCCCAGTTTAGTAATTTGGCCATAACTTCCTCAATATTCATCGGAATTGGGCTTTTAATATATCGTTGGAAAGCTCAATATTCAAATCAACTACAGAACATCAAATCAACTATAGAAAATCAAAATAACTCTAGAAAATCAAATCACCACGGAACATCAAATCAACTATAGAAAATCAAAACAATTCTAGAAAATCAAAACAACCAAGAAAAATCAAGAAAAGAGAAGAAATCGAACCTTGATATTGACTTAGGTTCGATTGTTACAAAATTATATTGTCATCTCTAAATTACGTGTACTACATGTAAATTGAATGGCATGAAGTTCAATAACCTAGGTCAATTGATTAAGACCTCCAAAAATAGGTATACAAACGGAATAAATTAAACAAAAACTGAAAATCACGGAAAATCAAATCAACTATAGAAAGTCAAATGAACTATAAAAAATAAAAATAATTCTAGAAAATCAAATCAACTATAGAAAATTAAAACAATTCTAGAAAATCAAAACAACCAAGAAAAATCGAAAAGAGAAGAAATCGAACCTCAATCGCATTGTGTTCTGGCAAACTAATGGGCAAGAGTTGAATGTCCTTGAAAGCAAACCCAAGAGCACTAAAATTTTTCTTGATTTGAGATACCTTAACCTCACTTGCATCATGTGGATAATAAAGTGTGTTTCCCACCCAATTCCCACTGGATTTCAATTCCCTTGCAACCACAACACAATAAGAATTGGATACAATGATAGGACCATCAAACTCTTTTTTTTTTCCACTCAGAATGTCCCAAATAACTTTCATCCTCTGTCTATGTCCATTATACAGATAGATTTCCGATTCACCTTCTTTTGATTTGATCACCATCTTCACACTAAAGTGATCCTTCTTCTCTTCCTTCTGGTATTCCCTGACTTCTGTTGGGAGTAATGCAAGTCGAAAGATTCGATCGATCGATTGTATTAAGCTATCTTTGGTGATAAAATTCTTTTCTTGCTTGCCTTGGCAGGGCAAGATTGCCCTGGGGGGTGGGGCGGTGAAAAGTAAGCTTCTCATCAAGGTAGTAAACTCCCCATATTTCGTATCCCACTTGCCCTCCAGGGCGACTTTGCCCTGGCAGCCATGGCGAAGCTTTAAAACACTTTGTATCATTTTTTATCTCGCGCGCCCTGTAGGGCTAATTTGCCCGGTCAGGCCGGGCAGAGCCAAAAACCGAGATTTTTGACCTGTGTTCTTCGCGCCCGACTGGGCAGGCTTTGCCCGACCGGGCAAGGGCTTGAGAACGCGTTTTTGGTCGGGTTTTGTTTCCTTATTCTCGATTCCTTTTCATAACCCATAAATACCCTTGAGCTATTATTTTTTACAGTGATAGGAAAACACAGAGTATTGTGAAACCCTAAACACAATAAACACAAAACCACTTTCCTATAGAGAACCTTCCAATCGGGGTACAGAGTTGGAAGGTAGCTGTGTTACTCTTGGGGAGTATTCGTCACTGAGAGCCTCGTACCGGTGGTGGCGAAATACGCTTCTAGGGCAGCCGTAAAACGCGTCACAGCTTTTATGAGATCTACAATGAAGTATTGTATTTTTGTCCTAATTTCTTTATTATTTTCATGGTTACAACATATAATTTCCTAACATATAATTTCCTAACAATCTAGAAGCGTATTTTGTTGTTACCATGATTGATTGCCAAGATTCAAGACCGAATGAATCGAATTCGTATTTACAGTGATTTCTTTTGCTACCTGGAGATATTAGTGAGTTGATAAATTAAAGCAAAGGATTTTATTTTGTGATTTTCCTAAAAGCCAACTTCAAGATATTGTTATCCCATGATTACTTTTTCATGTGACTGGTGTGAGAACGTGAATGATTTGGGTTAATTATATTGTTTGGATGTTGGATATTTTAATGAATAATTAATCCTCTTCCATTAATTAAATCCATCAAGCAAGAAGTTTTATCCTTGTGATTTGATGTTGCGCCGTCAAGTTGAGTGGAATGTGATTCCATTCTCAAGGTCCATCTTGAAAGTCAACTCCGGGCGGTTTCTTCATTCCAGGACGCCATGATCATTATTTTATCGAGAAAAGTAATAGTGGACATTCTTGCGCCTAGTTGGAGTCTTATATATCAAGACAAATTAATATTGTCATGGATGTTAGATGGAGCGTTTGATTTGGGAAAGTTCTACATTAACTATTTCTAAGTTTCTAACTTTACATAATATGTTTATTATTACGAGCCCCTAGTGTGCACAATCTAATCTAATCTAATATCATATAACTAATATATAAAGCTAAACTTTTAGCCAGGCGACGAGATAACGACACTTGGCGTTCTAACTTTTCGTCAAGTGTCGCGTCACGTAGGATAGAGTTATATAGAATTCAATTTGTAGGATAAAAAGGTTAATTTTAGAATTCTATTTTCAATCAAATTTGGATAGAATTTAGGATAAAATTGTTAATTTAGAGTTTTATTTTCGATAAAATACCAATATTTCATATGTACAAATTAAATTATAATTTTATTAATAAAAATAAATTATAACACTCATAAATTATCATATAAATTTATTTTTTGTATCATAGTATTTTTTTGGAGCTAAGGAATCAACTCAAAATGCACCACATCCATTATTTATAATATATTCTAATCAATTAAAACAATATACTTTACAATCTAATATAATTTTATAACTGTGTGTAGACCTGTCAATCGGGTCGGGTCACGAGTCATTTCGGACAGGGCCATTATTTTTCAGGTTACGGGTCAAGAAATGTTTTTCACCAATGTTATTATTATTAGTCATTACATGTCTACTATATAGTTTAAATCATCACAAAACACACATCAATTCCTTACTAAATTTGTATCAATGATATGTTTTAAAATTTGACATATAGATTAAAAAATTTATCTTATCCAATAAACAACCCGTGCATCGCACGGGCACAAAACTAATATATATATATAAAGGGGAGTTTTTCCCGAGTTTTTAGAGAGCCACGTAGGATTTAATTTTCTTAGAGTGCCACATAAGATTATAAATTTTTGTTGTAGCCAATAAAATAAGAGATTATTAATTTATTTTAGAATTAAATAATTAAAATGCCACGTACACAAAATTGGCGAATGAAATTTTTAAGTTTTAATTAATTAAATATTATATCTTTTAATATTAGGAATTTTATCTAAATATGTAACAAATTTTAGCATATTAATACAAAAAAAAAGAAAATTATTTTAAAAAAATCAAACAAACCGTGCATTGCACGGGCTTCATCTAGTATTTATTATTATGGAGTATCGTGGTGCAATGTGGGGTTGGGTTGAGTTAGATTTTGAGATTAACAAGTAGTGAGTGTGTTAAGGAGGGAGTTTGCTCACGTGTAGCTATATGCTAGTTAACTTATGAGCTCGTGAGTTATTTAATTCTGCTTTGTGTCACCTATATAGTATCCAATGTTGAGTGTCATAATTGATTATGCAATGGTTTGTTTGTGTGACTCTAGATTATTCTTGAGTGTTATTCTTGTTCCTAATCTAGTGGCAAATGGATATTATGATTGCTTAATTTAACTAAGTCAATCAATTGTGAGTATGTGACTTGAAGGGTATTTGGATTATATGATTTAATTCATGAGTACTTAGTTAAATTGTTACACTTGGAGATTGAGTAAAATTGTGAATGTGTTGCTATTCTACTTGTTGATGTTTACGTGAAGCATAACTTCTTTTTGTGGTCTAAGTGAGACAATTGTTTATATCTCCTAAGTTTATATATATCAGAAGTAAAAGTGTTATCTCGACCAAAGTCTAAAAGAGTTAGGTTGGTCAAGGTTGTTTTTCAGAGAAGAAATTCACAATGAAATAATTGAAGGTATGATCCTATTGTTTGGAGAGGCCATTTAAATTGCTAGTGTTTTAATGTTGGTTATTGAAATTTATATGGAGGCAACAATTTTATTGTTTTCAGCTCTCTTTGTTGGCTAATGGTTTGTCTCACAAAATGTGTTTTAGCCCCCCTTTTGATTATCAGATTGGTTATATATGGGATAACCTAAATGCTCGTTGTGTGGGAGTGTTTAAGAAGGTGAGATGTTCCTTATTGTGCTCGCAGCTTATAGTTGAGACTCTGCGATGTTGTGATTATTAAACAAGCTGAATCTAATATTGCTTATTTATTCACTCATGTGAGTGATCCTTTCTTAATTCATTCATGTGAATGTGTGTTTCTCTAGAATAAGTCTTTATGTTATTAATTTAAAGGACCTAATATGTGATCTAGATTGAGTTATGCTAATGATATATGATTATCAATTAAAGCGGAACATACAGGAAATTGTGGAAGTAATGAGATCTTCATTGCTTTACTTTTCTAATTCACAAGTTTGATGTATGTTGAACTATGAGTAAGCTTTGGTCTAAAGACTCTGAACATTGTAGTTGATGAGTGGATCAACTAAGGTAAGTATTATGGCTAAATCATGAACTAGTTTAGTTCCGTCTTGTGTTTACTTTCATGTTTGAAAGGTTTAGATGGATTGTTTTCTCGGTATTCTAGTAATGGTGGATAGAAATCCGAAACCATATGAACAGACCATGGTAAATGTTACTTGAACTAGTTTGAAGGGAAGAAACATGTTAACATAAAATCAAGCTCTTATTGAGTTTCATGTGCTTGAGATTTATATGTCTTACCTTACCATGGAATGTCCTTTAGTTGTAAGTGTCTTTAAAAGGAATTTGTAAGGTTTTGGTATACTTTGAAAGGAGATTAAGGGTAAGATATTGTGTTTTCACGATATACATGTAAGTTTGGTATTGACCCAATTTTATTACTCACTTGTATTATGAGCTTGTCATTTTTGCAGTCAGGTTGCGTATGCTTCCTAACATGATTGATTAGAAATCATGGTGTTTGTTAGTGATGCAATTATATGAGACAACTCAAGGTATGAGGTATAACCTTCATATATTAAATTAGGTTTTGCGGTTAATGTGGTGAGTGGACTAGACAAGTCATGTGGGGGTCAAATGTAAGTACCCAAACTATGTCAAATGCTTTTCACTCTAGGCATGCAAGTGTAATGATGTACTACATGTGTGTTAATTATGATGAGCATTGATGTTAGTCAGATGCTAGTCTAATCATATGTTGTTGATTACACATGTACTGGTTGATTGAGATTTAAGGTCTTAATTTTTATCTATGTCAAGATGAAAGTACAAAATGATGAGCTGAATGGTGTGATTCTGGATGTAAGATCATTGAATTGGCCAAGGTATGTATTGAGCTTATTCTTACTATGTAGAGAATTTGATTTGGTTAAAATATTGATTTAACATATTATTCTTGACATGATGTAGCTTTGAATTGGTCATGTTGAAACCAGAGTTGTTGGGTATAGATTAGCTTTGATGTTTGTTTCAATATGCTAATGATTTGCAAGTTAATTGATTTAACATATTATTCTTGACATGATGTAGCTTTGCAAAAAGAAATTTGTTGGTTCACTTAATTTGTATAGACAGCATCGTTCAATCGTTGTTAGAGTTGGAGCAATGCAGGGGGATAAAGGTTAAGTAAAACAACAAAAATTATGGTCTTCCTACCAGTATTGTAATACCCGTATTTTCATACGTATTTTCTAATTAATTAATTAATTAATTAAGAATTATTTTATAAAAGGGTATTTTAGTAAATTCATTATTTTGAGCCAAATTAATATTTGAATTTTGGCACCAAATATAAGTATTTAATCATTTGAATAATTAATTATTTTCGGATTTCTAAATTAATAATATAGGTTTAATCATCTTTTTTTAAGGTCGGTCCATATTTTATTATACTAACTATTTCAAGAGAAATATCTAATATACATTATGTATTTAACTAATTTTATATTATCTAAAATATTTATTTATTCAATTATTTTATTATTATTTTCGTTTTAATATTACAAAAAATGATGAAACGTGATTTGATCATGTTTTGAAGAGTGATTGTTATCACTTTAGTTTGTTAATTATTATATTTTAAATTAACCTCTAATTCTCTTATTCATTATCTCATTTTGTTCCTATCTTTCTTCTCCCAACCATATGTATATCTATTAAAAATTTTCTTATCTTTTAACCCAACTATTAATCTAGACTTAATTTGATTCAAGTACCTTTACAGCCCCAAAAACTTATCACATTTTCTAGTAATCATATCACAACTTAATCTCTATCCTTTATACACCCTCAACACTATAAATAGACCCTTAATTCTTCCCACTTATTCACACCAATTCTCTACTTTTCTTCTCCTCTTTTTACACAAATCATCCCGTTCATCTTTGAAGCCAATTTTCGGGCACTTCTGTTCAGTTTTGGGGTATTGACGTTCCACAAAAAATTGTTCCTCTCAAAATATCCTTGAGGTTAGGCTCAAGAATTACCCAATTCAAAGTTATATTGAAGCAGTTATGGCCTCTGCAAGTTCTGCCTCTTCTTTCCAACACAAATCCAATTCTTCTCTTTTCCTTTATTTCTTATCTTTTCTTATTCTCTTCTCTTATTCAATTATTATTATTATTATTATTATTATTATTATTATTATGGGGGATTTATAAATAATTATTATGAGTAGTTATAAAATCAGATTTTTAATAATGTTTATGTTGAAAGGTTCATGTACATATAGTTGGGAGGTTTTAATTTAATTATTTGTGATTATTTGTTAACCTTATATTGATTAAAGTTATATTTATTTGTAGGGAGTGTTCAATCAAGGTTCTTGAGGTTTTTTTGTGTGGTTTTTCTAACAAGGATCAAGGTACGTTTAGGTGGCTAGATACCTTTGAAAGTAATTGGTTTGAATAACATGTTTTACATGATTTGATTGGTGATTGAATTAAATTGATTTTGAAATAAATATGTTTGAAGGTATTTATTTTAATAAAAGTATTTGAATGATTGATTTTTAAATCATGTTTTGAATGGTTTGGATTACTTATCGTGTTTAAATAATATTGGGAACTATTAAATATTAAAAGTATTTATTGAACAATTGAATTATTATTATTAATACTTTATAAGCATGTTAGTAATCCCACTATGTGGATTCGGTTTATTGATAAGGCCTTGGAATTTGTATGACCGGGTCTTTCCTCAAGAATAGCCTTGTAATATAAGGAGACTAGCTTGGGGGGTGTGCACACTTGGGTGAGGAATTGGATTAAAAGGAATTGGTTCTTAATAAAGGAATTGGTTTTATTAACTATTATTTTGAATATTGAATCATTGGAATCGGTTTTGGAATAATGAGTTTTGAATTTATTGGATTAATTATTGGAATTGGTTTTAAAATCATGTTTGCAAATAAATTGAGTTTACACTATCTTGCATTTATCGTACTTAGCATATTTTTCTAATCCGTATTTCTTATTTGTTTTGGTTCGCCCTGTTTACCGTAATGGTAAGCAGTGTTGACTATTTTCAGGTGGAATCATGAATGAGCATATGGGAGTCCAGGGACTTGCTTCACCTAGTTTAGGAATGTTGTCTTGTCTTTATTTTTGAGCACTCATAACAATGTTAATATTTTTATAAGTATTAATAAAAGAAAGTTAAGTTTACGCTGCAAGTTTTGTTATCGAGTTAAGTATTTTTAGTAGCCTTGCATAATCACGCGGCGGTAATACGCCCAAGTCTATCTCTACGATATAATTATACGTATTATACAGGTATTTTCGTAGAGGGAGATTTAGGGGTGTTACAAGTATATATTTTTACATGTTGATGGTATGTTTTGAGTTATTTGCAAAGCAAAAGTGTGATACACTATCCAGTTGGCAAGGATCATTGCTAAGGATGATAAAGTGTCAAGAATATGAGTTATTGCAAAATGAACTCTGGATGTTTGACCATTGTGGGGGTAATTTGATCCTCATGTTCTCTACATTATTTTTCACAAGTGTTAGTGTGTGTGTTGTCAGGAACTATGGAGGTAGTGACAAAGTAAGACATGGTTTGCGGAAATGGTACTCTGGTTGGAGTATGTAAAGCTAGAGAAGAACCATACAATTCCTTAAATAAGGAATAAACTATGACTTGGTAAGAGTTTGTGGAAGGGAATGAGCTAAAAATCCTCGTGGTATGTCATTCCCATGGCAATTAGTTGTGAGGATGAGCTTATGCTCTTAATAGGTCTATAGCCCGAATTAGGTGGTCCTATTGTGAAGGACTTGATAGATGTACCGCCAATATTTATCTATGAGATGAACGTTATTGTTCATGATGAATCTACAGCCCGTATTGGGTGGTTTTATGGGAGAACTTGATAGATTCTCCATCGTTGTGAAGTTGAGCTTCATGTTGAATGCATCTAGCCTTACAGTCATCCGAGAAGGGGTTGAACTATAGGAAGCCGAGATAGATGCGCCTATGTGTTTGATTGTGAGATTAAACATCAGTGTTTTGATGTATCCATAGCTTCTATAAGTGGTCCAAATAATCGGACTTGATGGATACACCAATGGATAGGTTGGACGTTGTCCTTAATGTTTCATATCCCTTTTGGGTGGTCTATGGGGCATATAGACTTGATGGGGCACCTATGTGAGTGATCAGGGTTGACATTATCCTATGGAATCTATGTAGGTTCCTAACAACACTCACTAGAAATCCAAGGGAAAGTTGGCCTCGTATGACGTTTCATGCGGACGCAGAATTATTTCAAGCTTCTAAAGCAAAGTTATCAGAGTCGGGATTCTACTTTGAATCGGTGAGTGGGGTAGAATCGAATCGGTAAAATCGAATCGTAGAATCGTACGATTCTACCAAAATGTAAATTGGGCTTCAAAATGTAACAAATGACTATATACATAATTTTATATCAATGAGAATGGTAATAATATATATTGTTAATAACATAATATTGCCAAAAAAACATAAAATAGTTTTTCAAGTAATTTCACACGCGCATAACTCAAACAACACACTATAAACTATAAAGTCGGATTATTGGTACACATTCTTAACCATGAGAGTACACAACATTTGTTAAATTATGAAAAAAATAACGTTGTTGACTCGTAAAGTTGTTTTCCCTAGACCCATGCATAATAAAAAAAAATCCAATAATGATAGAAAACTAAGTGTCAAGTTAGTTCGTTTAACGAGATAGCTAAAGAATGATAACTACAACAAACTCATGTTATAAAAGTGTTTTTATATGCCCAAAGTTGAGTGCATGAGACTCATGAATACATTCTTATGCCAACAAAATTTAAATGGTTGGATAGAGTCTTAAAAGTTATTTAAATTGTTCTTTCATAAGCTTTATTATGATTTAGATTGAATAATATGCAAGTCATTGACTAAAGTTAGGTTCAACTATGACACCCTTACACTCTTTAGTCTATAACATAAATTATATAAGTGATATCGGTACAAAACTTCTATTAGAAAGTAGACTTCAAGAGCTTTCCGATGACATATTATAAGCCTAATTCTGACTTCGCAATCAAAAGTTAAAGGGTTTCGAAAGATGAGGATTTTTGCAGGAGTAGAATCTGTATAACCGATTCTACCGATTCTATGAGCGATTCTACAACATAACGATTCCACTAGCGATTTACATCGTTTAGGTGGATTAAGATCGTATAATCGTACGATTCCACGATCCAAATTGCGATTTTAATAACATTGATCTAAAGGTAAAGTGTGTGGTGTCGGGTTCTTTCAATTGTCTTATGAGTTAAATTTATACTCTATAGAATGTTGAACACCCCACTCCACTAATGTGTTAGTTCAATCCTTATGGGTTATTTCACTTATGCGCTTATCCTTTCCTTTACTGCTAGATTTCTAGATCTCATGTTCGATTGCATTTGTGGGGAATCGTTGGGAGTAATGCAAGTCGAAAGATTCGGTCGATCGATTGTATTAAGCTATCTTTGGTGATAAACTTCTTTTCTTGCTTGCCCTGGCAGGGCAAGATTTCCCTAAGGGGTGGGGCGGTGAAAAGTAAGCTTCTCATCAAGGTAGTAAACTCCCCATATTTCGTATCCCACTTGCCCTCGACAGCCAGGGCGAAGCTTTAAAACACTTCGTATCATTTTTTACCTCGCGCGCTCGGTAGGGCTAATTCTCCCGGTCAGACCGGGCAGAGCCAAAAATCGAGTTTTTTTACCTGTGTTCTTCGCGCCCGACCAGGCAAGGGCTTGAGAGCGCATTTTTGGCCGGGTTTTGTTTCCTTATTCTTGATTCCTTTTCATAACCTATAAATACCCTTGAGCTATTATTTTTTACAGAGACAGTAAAACACAGAGTATTGTGAAACCCTAAACACAATAAACACAAAACCATTCCTATAGAAATCTGAGCAGTTCTTGAAGTAATTCCAACCTTCCAATCGGGGTACGGAGTTGGAAGGTAGCTGTGTTAACCTTGGGGAGCATTCGTCACTGAGAGCCTCGTACCGGTGGTGACGAAATACGCTTCTAGGGCAGCCGTAAAACGCGTCGTAGCTTTTATGAGATCTACAATGGAGTATTGTATTTTTGTCCTAATTTCTTTATTATTTTCGTGGTTACAACATATAGTTTCCTAACAATTTCTTGTTTCAATTGTGAATATTGTTGAAACAGTTCCATTTGTTTCCGAGAATCCGCCATTGATGAAGGTGGAGGGGGTTGTTTTTGGGGGGTGAATTTGGGAGAGAAAGGTCGGAGAAAAAACTGAAAAGGGTGAAGAGAGAGAAAGGCAAAAGTTAAAAAAAATCTTCGATGGTTTTTTTATAAGAAAAAGGGATGCCGTCATGCCGAGAATTTAATTATTTATTTATTTGTTTTATTTTGGACAACGGTTTAAGTGCCATTGATGCGGAATACGAGTTAAAGCTGTAAAGGCTAGATGTGTCAAAACCGATCCGAATAGAACAAAATCGTGAACTGTAACCAATCTGATTTGATATTAGAAACGCAACATCCATACCCGATATGTAACCTAACTAAACTCAATTAAAATATGAATTTGACCTGATTTGAATTTAACTCAACTTGAACTCAACCCAAAACTGATTTGACCAGAATTGAACTCAAATCCAACTGGTTTGACTCAACCTGAACTCAATCCGAACATACGCATTATGAGTATTAAAAATATGAACATATGCATTGTAGAAAATGAACACACACATTCAAAATATGAACATATGCATTGGTTTTTTTTTTTTAAATGCGTATGAACATAATTAAGCATTTCAGAAGGTGAACATATACACAAAAAATATGAACATATGGAATTAGAAAGTGAATATATGTTTTTTAGAAAGTTTACATAAGCATTTTAGAAAGTTTACAAAAGGATTCAAAATATAAACATAACCATTTAAGAAAGTGAACATATGCATAAAAAATATGAACATATGCGTTTCAGAAAGTGAACATAAGTATTCAAAATATGAACATATGCATTTCAGAAAGTGAACATAAGGTATCTGTTTGATTTCACTAATTTTTTTTTTACAGTTCCAATAAAAAATTTCGAACAACAGCGTATCGAACAATATTTAAACAAAATTAGGTCATAATCATATAAATTCAAACAAAATCAAGTGAAATTTACATAAAATTGCCTTTTTTGGGGGATAATCCGTTTGATTGTTCATCTCATCTCAAATATCCATGGTTATTTTTAAAGAGAGAGAGTGAATTGTGTTTGATTGTTAGATAGAGAAAATCAAAGAGAGAAATAATAAGTTTCAGAAGTTTAAGTTTAAGAGTGACCTTTTTACAAAAAGTTGTATTTAAAAATTAATAGCTGTTGAAAGTGACGGTTAGGTGGGCTGCATTTTTAAAATATGTTCAATTTTTATGTGGGCTCATTTTGGTTTGGGTCTTTTTTTAATGGGTCGCGTTTGATATTGGGCTTGTGGGTTGGTGTTTCATCTAAAATAGCTACACAAGGGTGCATATTAGACCAATTAGGGTTTGGGCAAACATAAAAATGCATTTTTAGTTAAAAATCCGAAGTCGGGCCAAAAAAAGTCCAAAAAGCCCATTTTAGCCCAAAAAACTAGTTGTTATTACCTACACCCCAATGTAGGTAGTAATACCTACACCCCCCCTTTTTTTTTGACAAAACTACACTCTCCTTTCCATGTACAATAAGGGTCTGTTCACATTTACTTAATTTCAGTTCAATTAGTTCAACTCCGATCAATTCAGTTCAGTTCAGCTCCAATCAGTTTAGTTCAGCTCCTAATTTCCT
This sequence comes from Chenopodium quinoa, assembly GCF_001683475.1. Lineage (NCBI taxonomy): Eukaryota > Viridiplantae > Streptophyta > Magnoliopsida > Caryophyllales > Amaranthaceae > Chenopodium > Chenopodium quinoa. The sequence continues at coordinate 1,413,893 of NW_018743906.1, read as the reverse complement.
TCTCTCATAAAATATTCATTCCAGTTTAGTTTAGTTTAGTTTAGTTCAACACTTTAGCTCTAATAAGTTCATTTTAGTTCAGCTCCAATCAGTTCAGTTCAGCTCAGTTCAGCTCAGTTCAGTGAATGTGAAAAGACCCTAAGTCAATAAGGACAATAACTACTATCATGTTGAAAAAAAGAACAATAACCTTTTCTCTTTCATCATATAAATGCTAAAAAGGAAATAATACTACTACATTTTCTCTCTCCTCAAAATTTTACCTACTTTTCCCATTTTTTACTCCACTTTCTCTCTCTTAAACTACCAAAAATCTCTCAAATTTCTCTTGAAAAAATATATATATAATTCGTTTAGATCTCAACTAAAATATTAGATTTATAAAAGATGAAATCAGAAAATCGAAGGAAATTTCATTAAATGAAAGGTCGAAAATCAAATTATAAGCTATTTATGTTATTTTTGAACGAAAAAACTGCAAACCCTAATTTATTATCCTTGTTTTTAGTAATTTTCTCTTTAAGTAGTAGTTTTTCATGATTCTTATAATTTTTATTATAATATGATTTCTTATGATTATAGTAGAATGGTGTTTGGTATTATTTATTTTATGTTGATTGAACTTATGGTGTGTGTTATCAGCTTGTAAAATAATAAAAAAAAAAATTAAAAATACAGTTTAATTGCTCTAATATAATGGAGTATTTGGTCTATTTTATAGGAATATAGAAATGTAAATTTAGTTTATAGTGGATTTTTTTTTGTGTTTTTTTTTAATGAATGTTCATTTTGAATTTGGTAAATGTTCATTTATATATTAGTATTTGTTCATTCACTTACTAATAGATTATCATTAGAATTCTTCACAAATCTAATAAGAAATTTCAATTAGAGTTTTTGATTTCTTATACTTTTAATGGAAGTGATTCTTATAATAATTATTAAATTATGCTATAAGAATTTTCCATGATTATTACATAATTTAATTAAAATTGTTATTCGATGAATTTTTGCTTGTACATTTAATCTATCGTAAATGTTCATTTAAGATAGATTTTATGTTCATTTGGAGAGATTAATATTAAAATTATAATTGCCTAAAAAATATTCAAATTATAAAACTAAAATTAATGACAGATTATCAATTTGATTTATGAAATTGAAACATCAATTATCATTTAATATTACTTATTTTTTCACTAGCTAAAAATTGTTATATGATGAATTTTGGCTAGTAAGTTGTAATCTATCGGAAATGTTCGTTTTAGATGGAAAAAGATCATTTTAAATGGAATTCATGTTCATTTATTATCATTTTCAAATTATTATATGTTCATTTAAATTTGACATAAGTTCATATTACATGTTCATTCTCATATTGAAAGATATTCATTTGCGATTTAATATAATATTAATTTTTATATCTAATCATATATATTCAATTCATTTATAGTTTATACTTGTTTATTCTCATATAAAGAGGTGTGTTTGTTTCAATTTTTATTACTTGTTTGTTATTATGCTAAAAAATGCTCAATTAAATTTTATAAATGTTCATTCTCATATTGAAGATGTTCATTGGACTTTTGGTATATGTTCATTTTTATGTTGAAAGATGTTCATATATATTGAACTATACTCATTATCTGGCAATGTGTTCAAATTTGTTAGTGTAAATGTTTATTTAATTATCCTATTTTGTTTATAGTGTATTTAATTTGGTTGTTACTAACATTTTCCTTTTATATATTTTGATTTCTTGTTACACAAGATAATTAAAACAAAAAAGTTGAAGACGATTATGTATATATTGGAAAAAGATATGTATAAATTAAAGGATAATAGACAAACATCATAAGGGTAAAAGGGGTACAATCGTATGACAAAGACAATGATTCTATGTACTTTTTATTTATTCCAAATGTATAGATTGAAAGACAATAATCATTTTGTAAGACACATATATATGTTATGTATATATTTTTTGAAGAAATGATATGTATATATTTGAATTTAAGACTTTCAATTTTTTTTTTTTATTGTTTTTAAACTTAAGCATCTGTATGTTTTTAAAGTTAAAATAGTTCCCTTTTATGCTTAAGAAACTATAATGAGTATATATTGATTTAAAATGATATTATAATTGTAATTAATTAATTAATTTTATTCTACATTGTAATATATTTTTTCAAACAAAGCCTATTAATTTTACTAAATAACAAAGACAAATTAATAAGAAAACAATCTGGAAATAAAAATGAAAAAAATATACTGATTTGAATATAGCACTTCGTATTAATAAGATTGAACATTTAATGTTACAAATTTGAACATTCAATGATACAAAATTGAACACACACACACACATACACACATAATGAACATTTTATATGTAAATCAGAATCCGGAAATTATAAGATGACTTCATAATGATAGAAGGGGGTGTGGCTAAAATTTGTACCGCCACAGTTTTTGGGTTTGGGCACTAGGCATTATGTTAGGGCCCGACCCAACCCGATTTTTTAATCACCTCTACTTTTCAATAAAATAACAACCCCGCTATCTTTCTTTTATAATTTTTTAATACTCTAATTACCCCACTCTATCTATTTATATTTTTTATTTGTTTGATTTAATTTAGGAACATTTATTATTATTAATCCCAACTTTAGGTCATTTACTTTCATTAATCCTAACTATCGATTATTCCTAAATAACCCCAACTTTGTGGGGGTATTTTCTTTCATCGCGTCAAATGACTGGTGACCTGATGAAAAAGGTAACTTTTTTTTTTATTGATTTTTCTTAAATTACACGTGTTGCAATTTTATTAGTAAAAAATTAAAAACAACCAAAAAAAAAAACCCAGCCACCTGACCACCTCCATCCCACCACAACCCCACCTCCTTTCCTCCCCAACTCCCACCGGAAAACCACCATCTCCCTTCCCCACTACCTACCTCACTCAGATCCCGACAACTTTTGCCGGATTTTCGCCTCTCTTATGCCGAATGTGGAGTTGTTGTTGTTGCGTGGGTTGGGTGTGGAGCTGTTGTTGGTTGTGCTGTGCGAATTGTGGTTGCAAGGTGGGAATGCAGGGAAGTGGATGTGTGGTTTGTGGGTTGGCAAAGGAAGGGTCATGTGCGGCAGAGGAAGGGGTTGCATGCATTGGGGTTTGGAGGAATTTTCCGATAGGGGGCTGGTCGGCTGGGCTAGGAAGGGGAGGAGGGTGGGGTAGTGGTGGTTATTTATTTTTATTTTTTTTTGTAAAAAAACTCTTTTAATTTTTTAGACAAATCACGTATTAACACGTCTCCAGGCCAATAACCTGGTATAATAGGTCATTGACTTTTGTTGATAGGTTTGAGCCCAATGAAAGAAAATTCCCCTCAAAGTTGGGATTATTCAAGAATAATTAATAGTTGGGATTAATTAAAGTAAATGACCCAAAGTTGGGATTAATAATAGGAAGATTTGTCTAGGAAAAACTTTTAAAATTTTCTTGGCAAAGTCAGACCTTATTTTAATTTTTTTTTTGTTAACGACGATCAACCCCACTTATAGGCGTTGACCCACCGAAATCCGGCGTTGACACCGTACCCCTTTACCACCAGTATGCTGTTCGTACTCCACTCGAACTACCACCCCCACCAAGCCACCACCAGCACCACATTTAGAAACCCCACCACCAACTATAACCCACCATCAGCAAAATCCGAAACCCCACCACCACCTAAAACCCACCACCAGCGAAATTCAAAAACCCACCACCAGCGAAATACGAAACCCCATCACTAGCAAAATTCGAAACCCAACCACCACCTAAAAACCCACCACCAGTAATCCGAAACCTCATCACCATCTAAAACCCACCACCACGGAATTCGAAACCCCACCACCAGCGAAATCCGAAACCCCACCACCACCTAAAACCCACCACCAGCGAAATCCGTAACCCACCGCCACCTAAAAACCCACCACCAGCGAAATCTCGAAATCCTGAAACCCCACCACCAACAAAATCCCGAAACCCCACCTTGCAATCAACCTCCTCGCAACAAATCAAAAGCCACCCCACTGTAGGAATTTAACCCACCTCACTGACCTTCCCCGCAGACCACAACAAATCAAAATCCACCACAAATTACCAACACTAGCTTTAGTTCTGATTGATTTCCGTCGTTTTTCTAAGATTACACACCTATTTCTCTCTCTCTCTCTTTCGTGTCGATTTGAGATCCTTAATTAAGACAAAGAAGAATGCGGGTGGTGGTGGTGGTGGCGGTAGTAAAGAAGATGAAGAAGATTGGTGGTTGTAATGGTCCGATGTCGAAGGTGTTTATGGTGGCCTTGGTGTTTGTGGTCTGGTGTCGAAGGTGTTCATGGTGTTGGTGGTCTGGTGCGGTGGTTCTTATGGTCGTCGGTGATGATGGTGGTGGTCAATGATGACGGTGGTATGATGGTGGGGTGCAATTAGGAGAAATAAGGGTCACATGCAAGTCACGTGAGGGTCAACGCCTGTTAGTAGGGGTTGTCGTTAACAAAAAAAATTATAATAGAGTCTGGCTTTGCCAAGAAAATTTAAAAGGCTGTCCTAAATAAAAACTGTCTTTTTAAAAGAAAAATTGTATTTTAAAGGATAGTCCTAGACAAATTTTCCTTAATAATAACAAAATTTCCTTTAATTTATACTTAGTATATTTTTTGGTTTTTCTTTTGATGCAAAGCCGGGGGCATGAGATTAGATTAAAAGAGTGTCAAAAGCTACAAGAGAGTTAAGGGGTTTATTGTAATACCTGTATTTTTATACGTATTTTATTTAAAATATGTATTTTATAAAGTATTTAAATAATTTTAACGTTTTAATTATGGTATTATAATTAATTGTTTTATGTAAACTTGGAAATATTTTATAAAAAGGAAAGTATAATTAATTAATTATTTTATAAAAGTTGGGGTTTATTTTAGGAAAGTATGATTTTAGCAAATTTTATTAGGGAAGGGATTAGGAAAAATAAAAGAGGAAAGTTTAGGGAAAAGGGTTGGTAGAGAAGGGGTATAAATATCCCTCTTATGATGCAAATCAACTTTGCCCAGAGTGGAGAAAACCCAAGGTAAACTTCTCTCCCTTTTCTCCTTATTTTTCTTCTTTCTTTTTCTTTCTTCTTCCCCTTCCCCTTTTATTTCGGACCACCACCACCGGTGGGCCGCCGACCACCAGCAACCCAGCCGGCAGCAGCGGCGGCCACCAGCGCTGGTAGCAGCCGGCAGTGGCGCCGGTCTGCTGTCGGCAGTCCCCTTTTTCGAAAAAAAAAACTTAACCTTTATTGTTTAAAACTAATCTATGCTTAAATATAATTGATAATTATGAGTTTTGGGATATGATTTTGATGTTTGATTATATGTATTATGCTAATTAATTTTCAGATTATGATTTAAATTAAAAAGCCCCAATTTTTGAAACCCTAGGTTCTTGATTTATGAATTATTGAAGGATTATGATGTATTATGGTTTAGATCTTTGATTAAAGTGTTTTAAGACTAAATTACAACAAGTTTTAATTAAAATAAAGTGCTGAAATTTTATGTAGAGCACTTAATATTAAGTTTCTTGAAAAAATTTCAATTACCCATTAATTGGGACTTAAATGTGATGTTTTAAATATAATTTCAGCTTATTTTAATTAAATTATGAGGGGTTTTAATATAGTATATATTGCTGGAAATTTATTTAGAGTGGATTTTAATACTCTAATATGATTTTAATGTGTAGGAGACTTTGAAGTAAGCAATTTTTATTAGTCGTGGCGATTTTAAGATCATACTCAAGGTAGTTCGCGTACTTAGCATATTTTGGTGATGTAGCATTATGCTAGGATTGAATTAAATTAATTAAAAGTAGTATCATGCTAAGATTTATGTTTGGAATTGTGGAATTTTGATGTTGGTGATTGGAATTGTGAAGCATGATTTATTTGTGATGGCTTATGAACTGGAAAAGTATATTTTGGCATGATTATATGGACTACACTTTTATTTATGGCATGTTAGAATGCATGTTTAATTAAACTACATGTTTAATTTGGTTTGGAAAATGGATAAGGAATTTTATTATGGTTCATATAATTTTTATTGATGCTTTAAGCATGGGAAAGGAGCTATATAAGTGTCTATGTACACGAGGAATAAATTGTGTGTTGGTGCCTTCGTGCACTTAAGATGTTTTTAATACTGAGGGATAGAATTTGTGGCGCTTTATGCGTTTAAGATGTCTCTGACACTGTGGGGAATAAATTTCAAGCGTTAACCCCTAGCTTGAACCCCACTGTGATCATACACTAAAGTACGGTGGCGTCCAAAGGGAAAGAAGATAGAGCAAAAGAGTCGCCAACAAGTTTTTTTAGGAACTTGTAAACCGTTCACGAGGTGAAGGTTACACCCCTTAACAATCCAGGAGATCGTCAACTCCAATAGGTCTGGAACCATGACTGGTAGTTCGGGGATGAAGGTACAAATCCAACCTAAAAGAGATTGAATCTGCCTTAATAATAGGCCTCTACTTTATTCTGACCGTATTCATGTGCGCTTTCTAACTAACATGCAATCAATAGGATTAACCCTAAACTTGTTTATCTATGTTGGTTGAATATAATGCACAAATAAAACTATTATTGGCGATTACTTGAAATCATAATCAAATTAACCCTAAACAAGATTATTAATTATCTTATTAAGCGTGATTACAAATACCAAATTCCCTTTAAACATGCATAAAAGGCGTGATCAAGCAATAACAATAAATATAATATTAAGCAACATAAATAAAATAATAATAATTATGACAATAATCAAAATAATAATTATAATCATAATAATAATCATCATAATAACAATCATATTAATCATGATAATAATCATGTTAATCATAATAATAATAATTATAGCAATAATAAAATTATAATCATAATCAAAACAATTATAAAAATAATCATAAATCATGTTAAAGCATAATAAAAAATAGCAAGATCCTAGGCATGATACTAACAAGATTAATAACAAATCCTAGCATGTCACTAAGCAATAAAAATCAAATCCTTAACCCTAACATGATACTAACAGGAATAAATATTAGGAAGAGAATAAAAGGCATCGTAACAACCATATTTAATATTAAATCTACCCTAGACATGATACTAGGAATATCATAATAACAATTTAAACATGATTTCTACATCATAACATCAATAAATCAATTAAAGTACTTACTTTGATGCCCCGTACCTCTTTCTAATAACAAAATACACACGTTAGTAATTTCAAGGAAAATAATAAAACAACAATTAAATTAAATAATTGAAAGAGATTTGGGACCATACCCTCAGAAATTAAACCTTTCACGTCTAGGGAGAAGACAACTTCGAATACGGCTAGGTGTATCTAGATCTAATGAATGTGGAATTTTGTATGTAAAAGCTAGAAAAAGAGAGATGGTGAATGATTAGAAGAGAATGCGAGAATTGATGAATGAAAACTGGTTGTAGGTGAATATAATTGAAAAGCTGGTTGTTGATGAATGAAAACGGAGTTTTTAATACGTTATCTATAGAGAAAATCAGCCAAAAAGATAAAATTAACAAAACAGAGCATTGACGTAACTGAAACAGAGCTGGCGCCAATGCCAGCGCCAGGCGCCAGGCGCCAATGTCTGGCATTAGGCGCTAGTCCAGCTTTTGACGCGTTTTCTAAAATCAGATAAATTTTGCCGTACAAGAGGATAAAATCGTATCTTTTCCTAAAAAATGTTCTTTGATTTTAATTAAAACTCTGAAAAGTCAACAAAAGTCAATGCTAATTGAATTAGGAATGAAAAGAACCTTCTAGAAGAATCTAGAAGACTAAAACTATTCCTAATTGCATTAGGAATGATAAATCATATTAGGCCCTCGCCTATATCATTGGGCCGCATATAAGGCTCAAACCGGGTCTAGTTTAGTAAATTGGCCATAACTTCCTCAATATTCATCGGAATTGGGCTTATAATATATCGTTGGAAAGCTCTTGTGAAGCCCCATCTAAGTAAACTACTATTGGACCCATATCATGGACCAACCAAACTGGATTGACTGTTTTCTCAAAATAAGTTTTCAAAAATAGAGAAAAAAGAAAAGAAATTAAAATTATCCGCAACACTAAATTTTCTACACTTTCGCTTCATTCGATTATGATTCAACGTGAAAGGTACTCATCACTGGGTTTAGTTTTGGGGAGACACAAATGGGTGTCTACAGAAGCCCCCACTTTGACTGAGTTTGGAGAAACGCGAGTTTCAAAAACAAAAGTCAAAGTATCGATAGGGACGGAGAATGATTCAGAACGTTCTGCGATCCTAAACCACTCTTGTAACGCCGATATATGCAAAACTAGCGTTAGTTAAACAGATAGGAGAGTTAAGAAACGCGTATCTTGCACCGTCGAGCACACGTTTCTGAAAGTAACCGATTGTTGCCGCTATAATGTTGTTTTGATGACCTCCTGCAAGCTAGAGAACGTCATCCCGCTTGAAAATCGCTACGCCTATAACTGCTTCCAATTTGGAAGACTGCTTCGCCTGAAATGATCCTCCTCCGCTTTAATAATATTCCACGTCCAAGGGAATACCATCAAAGATTGCTTCTCTTGAAACAATCCTCATCCGCATTGATAATACTCCACGTCTAAGGGAATACCATCGAAGATTATTTCTCTTGAAACAACCTTCATCCGCATTGATAATATTCCACGTCCAAGGGAATATTATCGAAGACAACTTCGCCTGAAATCGCCTTTAGTTGCTTTTTGACTACTTTCCACCATTTATGGAACGCCATCTTGCTGTTTATTTTGACGATCTTCCGCAATCTAGGGAACGCCGTCGATCAATGTTGCTACATCTCGAGCCTTTTCTTGAATCATAGTGACAACCTTTCCAATCATAGAAAAAGCCGTCGAAGACCGCCTCATCATGAACTTCTCATATCTTGGTGACAACCTCCACAATCTTAGCGAACGTCGTCGAAGACCGCCCATCTTGTGTTATCTTCTCAAATCTTGGGTGACAACCTCCACAATCTTAGCGAATGCCGTCGAAGACCGCCCATCTCGTGCTATCTTCTCAAATCTTGGGTGACAACCTCCACAATCTTAGCGAATGCCGTCGAAGACTGCCCATCTTGTGCTATCTTCTCAAATCTTGGGTGACAACCTCCACAATCTTAGCGAATGCCATCGAAGACCGCCCATCTCGTGCTAACTTCTCAAATATTTTCTCAAATCTTAGTGACGACCTCCACAATCTTAGCGAATGCCGTCGAAAATAACTTTACTTGAAGTCATCCTCAGTTGTTGCGATAATATTCCGAAGAAAATTACCGAAGACCAACACTTGTCGATCTTTAAAGATCGCTTGAACTTTGCTTCCGCTAAAACCAGTATGTCGGTGTCTCCGTGATGAGCCAATTCTTAGGCGCTTTAAGCTAAGTGAGACGATCTTTCATCAGGTCGATCACTTATTTGCGGTTGTAATCAAATCGACTACTCTATCATGTCAAATTGCTTATAGGGGCTAACTGGCGCACCAAGGAACCCGAAATTGCTATTCTGTCGCTGCTGAAATATCTTTGGCGCCAAGAATTGACTCTGTCGCCAGACGTTGGGATCTAGAGTCAGGCGCTGGAGTAGGGTCTTCCCCATTCTGCTGCACCTGTATTTATTTTTGACTATAGAACTTTGCCAATCTCTTTAATCATCTTAGGGTTGACCTAAGGTTTAGCATTGCTTGTCTTATCGACTTGACACGACTCAAGGCATAAAATTGACTCGATATGTTTGACTGACTCGAGGTTGACTCGACTCAAACTGTTTGACATATGTGTTAGACTCAAATCAAGGTGATATGACACGACGTGACTCAATGTGAACATGGCTCGTGTGTGCATCGTAATGTGATCGTGCGACTCAAAAATGCAAAAAAGCAAAAAATTTCCGTCATTTTTTTGGAGGGTACCGACTTTTTCCCGAAAAAGAAAGACGCGAAAAAGAATCGAAAGTTTTTGAAGGTGCATGTTGAATGAGCTTAGTCAAATATCATTTGATACTATCTCTCAAGGTGCAAGGATTAATCCATCTTAGGCTATCTCAACTGTTGACTCCATGATGAAAGTATTTGGGTAACTTAGGCACGGAGGCTAAGCACTTCATACTTCGTGATGTAATGACAATTATGATTGATGAGTGATGTGATATGACAAGGCATGCTTCAACGTTATGTTAAGATTTCATGACAAAGGATTCCTAAGGGAAGTATATTTGGTCATGTATGTGTGATGTATGTGATAGTGACACTAAAGTTAGGCCGCAAAGGCTAAGTGTGTGGGAAAATATTATTTCAAGAAGAGTCAAATGATGGTGACTCTTTTGGCTAGGTAAGCTAATGATGTAGGGATCAAGCCCCCAAGTCTAGCTCTACATGAATAGGGATGAGCACAGGGGATCCCTTGATATGATCATGGTGTGATAATGTGAATGTGAATGCATTTTTATTACGGCCGCACCTCAATGTGAGGTTGGCTACGTATCCGTTAGGAATCAGGCCGAACGTAGCTCTAGCCGAACCTCGCACAAGTGTGTATACCTCAAAAAGGTCTTTTAAGGGTTGTAACGCGGTTAGGCTAAAGGCTGAAGAAGAAGGGGATAAAGGCTCAAAATCCTAAATAAGCCCCCAAGGTATGCAACCTTGCTTTTGAATCTTTATGCTTGAATTTCTACTCTTTTTTAGCTCTTTATTTCTGCTTTAGCATATATTTTATTTTTATAAGTGTGGGCAATCCCGATCATGCGGTCTATCACTCACTTGGCATTCATGTTTCTCAGGCACGGTACCGAGCACTCTATAAGAGACACAATCTGAGACGTGTTCTTATCAAAGATATTTTCATATCAAAGACATTGGAACACTTGCCCTTTTGTACACTTTTATTTATTTTTTTGCTTTTGCTTATTTTTGCTATTTTAATTTTTTGAATCACTCAAGCCTTTTTTTTAGAATTGCATAAGTTGCACACCATCCCATCCCAAGTTTAGGTAGATGTAGGTTGAAAAAAGAAGGGTCTATCGTCAGACGAGGCTTAAAGTGGTTTATGGAGAAAGGATTGCATATTTGAAAGGTGAAAGGAGATATGACGTGGCTACAAGGGGTGCCTCAAATCATTGGTATACCTTGTGCTTAATTCGACATGGATTTTTATTTTATTTTTTTTTTTTTTTTATATTTAATGCAATATAATGAAATGATCATATATAAGGAAATAAATGCTCATTTTATTAAAAAGGGGAAAAGGAAAAAAACTACAAAATTAATCTAAAGGAAAAGAAAAGGTTCCTATGCTAGACTTATTAGGGAAAGGAAAAAATGAAAAAGAAATAGAAAAAGAGGTCATGAAATCTTATCGTTGAAGCTCGCCTCTGTCTTGTGTTGTTTGCTCCGACATCATCCAGTCTTCTCGCTAGCTAGAGGCAATGGGATCTTATTTGCCTCTATGAGATCTTGAATGAGGTTTTGAAACCTGCAGCATTCATCAGTAGTATGAACGCGCCCTCGATGGTACTTGCAATAGGAGTTTGGATTCCATCTCGAAGATCGATTTTCTGGTGTTGGATCCTCGGTAGGGCCAATAGGTTTGATTAATCCTCGATCATAGAGACGATCGAAAGCAGCATCGTAGGTCATTCCAATGGGTGTGAACTCTCGCCTGGGTTTCCTTTTAGATCCTTGATTGTCCATGGCTAAGACACCATTATGGTCAAAGGTACTAACATTATTACTAGAGTGGGCGTTTTCGAAAGAAGAAGGATTGTCGTTCTTCTTTCCTTTCCAGCCACCGTGGTTACTATTGTTAGTATCTTTTTGCTTTTCGAGGTCGTCTTCGATTTCAATTCCGATGTCATAAACGGCCTTGAAAGTATTCAAGTTGTGTTGATATTTTAAGTGCTTTGAATACTTTTCTTGGAGATTCTTGATAAACATCCTCACAGACTCCTTTTCGGTGGGGACCTCAATCATCTTGGCGGAAGTTTCCCTCCATTTATTAAAGAAAGAAGTAAAGCCTTCATTCTCTTTTTGTCTTATCATCTCAAGTTGTCTATGATCGGTTTCAACTTGAATATTGCACTTGTATCTATCAACGAAAGCGTTTACTATCGATTCCCAGGTAGAGGTTTTCTCCTTGTCAAGGGAGAAGAACCATTGTTAGCAAACAGTTTCAAGAGATAGTGGGAACAGAGAGGGGAAGACCTTCTTATCGATACCCTTAATGTTCATTATAGTTTCGAAAGCTCTTAGATGAAAATAAGGGTTATCAATTGCCTTGAATTTAGGGATGTCAGTGGCGTTGAACTTATGCGGAAGAAGTTCCTTGTCCAGCGAGACCCCTTGTGAACTCATGCCCTGAAATTTATAGTCACTAGATAGCTTGCTCAAACTTTCTTGCATGAGGTTCATCTGTTGTTGCTTCACGGGATCATCGATCTTGAGTGTGAGTAGCTTCGGTGTCTCAGTTACGGTAACCAATTGGTTCCTAAGCTCATTGAATTCTTCTTGAGTTGCCATTATCTTCTTAGCCTTCCTCTTTTGACGAATCGGCTTATTAAAAAGCCAGACCTGAATAAAGAGGTTGTCCTTGATTAATCGCCCTTCTCTCCTCGACCAAGTACTGTGGAAAAGGAATTTGGGGATATTCATTGTTAATTATTCGACTCAAACTTTATTCAACATGCAATGGATGGAGGAAGTGAAGAAAGATTGGAATAGAATGCGAAAGAAGAATGATGTAGATGGAAGGATATGAAGAATTAGGAGTAGAATGTACCCCCCAACTCAAATGACGGAAAGACCGACTCATGCATGGACCTAAGACATGGTCATGGGGATGCATACTCAAAGTGTGTGCTAAGACTAGTGAGTGTAGGTGGTACGTTAAGACTCGTGTCATGACCATGTGGCTAGACTATTTGACTAGACTATGTGACTAGACTCAATTAACGACTTGAAAAGGTGTTATTGACAGCGAAAATTAACTGAATTAATTAGCAAACTGGTTAATTAGACTCTAGGTGATGACTCAATCAATAATCCGAACTGTCGGCCAAACGACAGGACTAGCGTCGCACTGTGTAGCTTGGCGCCAGACGACAGATCTGTCGCCAGGCGCCACACTCCACAGGTGGCGCTACAGCTCAAATATTGGCGCCAATGGTGGAGCTTCAATCTGAGACTGTTTTCGGTGTTATTAATCAACTGGGGTATGCCTAAAGTCGTACTAGGTCAATTCCGATTAAAACATTAGACTTTATTTAATCAAACTAATTAATCAATTAATTAATTAGGCAAATTTCTTTAAGTCATTAATTTATTTAATCTCAACACAAGTCAAACAAATGTTAAGAAATCATATATCATATGCACAACAATTAATGCACAATTAGTCAAGTAGGCACAATATGATGCAATGAGTTTGCAACCTAACCATGGCTCTAGTTCTCTAAAGTTCGAGATATGGTTTAGTCAATAGAGGGTCCATGGTTAATTGTCCGGATGCACCGCGCGGAAGCCTAACCGTGAAGGGTTGGCGCGAGTGGATGGGATACTCGAGCTTTAGAAAAAACTCGCTTCCATGGTTTGGTGAATTCAACATTCTCGGATGTACCTTTTGTTGCACAGAGCGTTCAATCAAGTAGATGGAGCATGAATTCCCAGAGGGTTATGCCCATATGTAGAACACATAAGGGTTTCAGAAAAGTGAGAAAAAATTCAATCAGGAAGTAGGATCGAGCAAACAATACGAAAAACTGGTCGAAATTAGAACGCATATTTCTGGCTCGGTATTGGGGGAATTTGGCGCCAGCAAACAAAGACTGGCGTCAGCTTTTTGCTGTAGCGCCTGGCGCCAATGCTAGCGTCTGACGCTACGGTTAAAATACTGGCGCCAATGCTCTGGCCACTGGCGCTACTTCCCACATGCCTCAGCATCTTTCTGTGCTCGATAAAATTTTCCAGTTTCGCGCGGTGTTATTTCGATCCTAGTTGTGAAAGATGTTTCTCAAATTTCCTACGTGTAAAATCCTATGTTTTTAACTCATTACGGATGGTCTTTCCAATGAGATCTTTTTTATGCATAAGACAATAATGTTAATCAAAATTACGCACATGAAATACTTAGAACGTTTCAAGTCTCATCCACTCATTCTAAATCATTGCCGAAACAAATTCAGGAATTAAAATAGAAATCCTCCCCAGTGGAGTCGCCAAAAACTGTGGGGAATAAATTTCAAGCGTTAACCCCTAGCTTGAACCCCACTGTGATCATACACTAAAGTACGGTGGCGTCCAAAGGGAAAGAAGATAGAGCAAAAGAGTCGCCAACAAGTTTTTTTAGGAACTTGTAAACCGTTCACGAGGTGAAGGTTACACCCCTTAACAATCCAGGAGATCGTCAACTCCAATAGGTCTGGAACCATGACTGGTAGTTCGGGGATGAAGGTACAAATCCAACCTAAAAGAGATTGAACCTGCCCTAATAATAGGCCTCTACTTTATTCTGACCGTATTCATGTGCGCTTTCTAACTAACATGCAATCAATAGGATTAACCCTAAACCTGTTTATCTATGTTGGTTGAATATAATGCACAAATAAAACTATTATTGGCGATCACTTGAAATCATAATCAAATTAACCCTAAACAAGATTATTAATTATCTTATTAAGCGTGATTACAAATACCAAATTGCCTTTAAACATGCATAAAAGGCGTGATCAAGTAATAACAATAAATATAATATCATGCAACATAAATAAAATAATAATAATTATGACAATAATCAAAATAATAATTATAATCATAATAATAATCATCATAATAACAATCATATTAATCATAATAATAATCATGTAAATCATAATAATAATAATTATAACAATAATAAAATTATAATCATAATCAAAACAATTATAAAAATAATCATAAATCATGTTAAAACATAATAAAAAATAGCAAGATCCTAGGCATGATACTAACAAGATTAATAACAAATCCTAGCATGTCACTAAGCAATAAAAATCAAATCTTTAACTCTAACATGATACTAACAGGAATAAATATTAGGAAGAGAATAAAAGGCATCGTAACAACCATATTAATATTAAATCTACCCTAAACATGATACTAGGAATATCATAATAACAATTTAAACATGATTTCTACATCATAAATCAATAAATCAATTAAAGTACTTACTTTGATGCCTCGTACCTCTTTCTAATAACAAAATACACACGTTAGTCACTTCAAGGAAAATAATAAAACAACAATTAAATTAAATAATTGAAAGAGATTTGGGACCAAACCCTCAGAAATTTAACCTTTCACGTCTAGGGAGAAGGCAACTTCGAATATGGCTAGGTGTATCTAGATCTAATGAATGCGGAATTTTGTATGTAAAAGCTAGTTTAGAAAAAGAGAGATGGTGAATGATTAGAAGAGAATGCGAGAATTGATGAATGAAAACTGGTTGTAGGTGAATATAATTGAAAAGCTGGTTGTTGATGAATGAAAACGGAGTTTTTAATACGTTATCTATAGAGAAAATCAGCCAAAAAGATAAAATTAATAAAACAGAGCATTGACGTAACTGAAACAGAGCTGGCGCCAACGCCAGCTGATTGGCGCCAGGCGCCAACACTAGCGCCAGGCGCCAATGCCAGCACCAGGCGCCAGGCCTAGCGCCAGGCGCCAATGTCTAGTGTTAGGCGCTAGTCCTGTTTTTGACGCGTTTTCTAAAATCAGATAAATTTTGCCGTACAGGAGGATAAAATCGCATCTCTTCCTCAAAAATGTTCTTTGATTTTAATTAAAACTCTGAAAAGTCAACAAAAGTCAATGCTAACTGAATTAGGAATGAAAAGAAACTTCTAGAAGAATCTAGAAGACTAAAACCATTCCTAATTGCATTAGGAATGATAAATCATATTAGGCCCTCCCCTAGATCATTAGGCCGCATATAAGACTCAAACCGGGTTTAGTTTAGTAAATTAGCCATAACTTCCTCAATATTCATCGGATTAGGCTTATAATATATCGTTGGAAAGCTCTTGTCAAGCCCCATCCAACTACACTATTATTGGACCCATATCATGGACCAAAAAAACTGGATTAGTTGTTTTCTTAAAATAAGTTTTCAAAAACAGAGAAAAGAGAAAATAAATTAAAACTATCCGCAACACTAAATTTTCCACACTTTCGCTTCATTCGATTATGATTCGACGTGAAAGGTACTCATCACTGGGTTTGGTTTTTAGGAGACACAAATGGGTGTCTACAGACACTGAGGTAGATTTGAAAAGGGTTCAACATTAAATATTATGTGGTCACTAAATATTCAAGAATTTAATTGGTATGTTTGATTGTTGAATAATTATGTTTGATTGAATGATTATGTTTTGAGAGTCATCACCAAGTCTAATAATCTTTGAATAACGTAAAGTGAAAGAGATTACACACCAAAACTCTTGGAACATATATACATCGAGTATGAACATATTGGGGGGGGGGGGGGAGTTATGTGACTTTATATTTGATCATAACTTCTAATGGAGTACAAGATGCTGACATTATTATTATTATTATTATTATTATTATTATTATGCGCAGGAATTCCGCCACCAATTTGTGGTTTTGATGCTGGCACGGTTAGCTCCTGTGTCAGTAACCTCAATGAATTTGGGGGAGGTAGAGTGGGAAACTCGTTCGATGCGTAATCAACGCTAATAAATTATTTAGTGGTCTAGTTGGTTAATTGTATTGAATGTTTTGGGTGCTTGTAAACAGGTGCATTGAGGTAAGTGTGTATGTTGATAGGTGAAAGCATGTTAGTGTGTTTAATACGCTTACGTACTCAGCTTTGCTGATTGAGTGTGTGTTTATGTGTTTGGCCTTGTCTTTATCTTGGCCTTATGATGACCCATTTTTGATGGAGAGTAGTGGAAACGAGTAGAGATAAGCTTTTCAGGTATTGAGGCATATTTATGATGGGGCATGATTGAAGAGCAAACCATGCTAGTTTCCTTTAATTTATATGTTTAATGTTTTGATCAATTATGAATTTATTTATATGTGGCACTAACGCAATGTTTTGGATTTAATAAGGGCCTATAACGGTTCCAAGTTGTAGGTTGATTTTATTTGACTTCGTTTGACTTTGGTTTTAAAATTTACTTTCGTTAGTTGACTTTTGAGTTGACTTGGTTTGAATGGTTTTGAAATTAATCTTCCGCTGTGTGTCTTTGATAATTTCCTTAGCCGTTTTCATGGTGGAGGTAATGTCTTAGATATTCCAAATTCATATTTTAAAGAGTAAGATATGTATTTAAAGGAAAGGAATTTCTAGGGTGTTACAAAGTGGTATCTGGGAGCTTTGGTTGAGATTTTTATTACCACTAAACCCAAAAACGTTTTTCTTAGAACTTTGTTTTAAACTTGGCCAAGTGCTTATTTAATTATGCAGTGTTAAAGTAAACTATTTTAATTTTTGTTCTGGTTTTATTTTAAGAGGACCGAATATTTTTTTTATTTTAGTAAATGGTCCGTTTTTTTTTATTATTATTTTTTATGAGGGACTCCCGATTTTTTTTTAAGAGGGGTGTCCGAATTTTTTTTAGTGGGGGCCGAAATATTGGCCCTTCTTCCCTTTGATTTTAGAAATTTTTTTTAGAAAGGGTGAAAACCTTTTAATTTGTTCATGTTGCAGGGAAGCAAGGATCAAAGTAAGTATTATGTGTTAATAGCTTTTAAAAACATGTTGGTGAGATTGGGTAGGAAAGAATTTGGGCATATAAGTTAGAAATAATCATGTTCTTGTGTGCATTAATATTTAATCATGTTCTCCAGAATTTACAGAATGATCAGAACACATACCATTAGCACACTCCAGCAAGAAAACTGTTTTTTAAAAATCAAATTTACCATTTGAACTAAGGGTAGAAAAGATAAAGTCTTGACAATTACTACTAGCTTTTGGAACAGGAACACTCAGACAAGCATTAATAATATGCTCAGGCTACTCAAAAGAAAGCTTGGAAAAATCCCATTTACAATTTGACACACAATCTTCAAGCATGATATTCTCCTCCTCTCTCTGTAAAGGGCCATAGATTAAACTTCTAAGGACCCTATACCCGACCAATAATCACCCCAAGTGAAAATATCAACACCATTCCCTACCCCCATTGGATATTTTCCTTAAAAAAGTCCCAGACCCTTCCTAAGCTCTTCCAAAGATGGGAAACAACAAAAAAGGACCTAAACAAGTTATTAGGCTTAGAATACTTGTCCTTTAAACTTGAAAAGCCAGATTGTGCTCATGGTTAATCATTTGATCTCCACCACAATTTTAACATGTGAGCTTTGTTAAGAGCTCTAAAGCACCTTAACCCAAGCCCACCCTCACTCCTAGGGGTGACCAATTTCTCCCATCCCACAAGTTGTAAACCTCTAGTGTCATCTCTCTTCCCCAAAAGAAACTTAGCTAAATGGCTATTCAACTTATCTAGAGTAGACATAGAAAGCATCATGCATTGAAAATAGTATTTAGGGAGGGTGTTGAGAGTAGAGGTCACAAGGCATAATCTACCAGCTTTAGATAGCATGGAAGATTTCCAAATGATTTTATCAGAAATGAACCCCACCTTATTATTGAAAGGCCTGCTAGCAGATAAAGGAAAACCTAGATAGGGACTAAGATCATCAATTTCACTAAAACCCAAAGCCTCACAAAACAAGTTCCTATCACCTTGAGAGGTGTTCCTAGAGAAAAACACCTTACTATTGGAAGCACTAATGGATTGTCCCGAGAAAGAGATTGGAATGCAGAGATTGGAATCAAACGATGCCAACCTTCACAGCAATATAATTCGATGCCAACCTTCCCTGAGTCAGCAAGTTAGAAATACTAATTCTCACTTCCAAAACCCTCAAACAATACTAATTCTCTCTATTTCTTTCTTTACATTGTCTATTGTTTTATTCAAATTCAAGCACAAGCAACAAGTATTAAACCCCAAAAAGAAAACCTTTATCTTCCTAGAAATGTGTAAGCTTCCTAAATTCTTCAATTTATTTAAACAATTATAATTATTGGGTATAATCAAATTTTATATTAATTTGTTGTTTTTGTGGGTGTGAATTAGGCCTAATGTTTCATCTGCCTTATTTTTCAAGTATGATACCGCTTTGGGACAGCCTTAATAGGTTATAGCTGATACAGTGATATCAATTTCATCAATTTTTCTATCTAGAACAAAGTGAGAACCTCAATTCATGGTTTTATTAGTTTTACCTCATTCAGCTGGAATTTTTCTATGTTCTTGGGTTGATTCCAGATATATCCTTGTTAGTAATTATTAGTTTTGTCTGATCTCTGATGATTTTGTTGTTTTATGTTTAGGCAGTTGGATTTGGAGAAAGCAATGATGGAATGCTAGCTTGTATGATAAGGCCCTGTTTGGGAGTTAGCTGATAGTTGTAAGAGATTAGCTGGTTGAGTTAGCTGTTTTGACTAGCTGATTGTGGTAGATGATTTGACTAATTGATTATATTAGTTGTTTGTGTAAAATTGTTTGGTAAGTAGCGGTTAGCTATAAGCTGTTTTGAGATCAAATGACCAAAAAGCTATAAATTCTTCCAAAAAGCTCCTAATATGAGCTTTTTGAAAAAGTGCTTTTTTATCCCAAAATTCTCTTCCAAACCTCTAACTACCAAACACCCCAAATAGCTTATTGAGTTGGTCAAACCTCTCTTTCCTCTCAAACCTCTCTTTTTCCCTCAAACCTCAAACTCCCAAACACCCATGTGAGTGATTAGTCTGAATAATGTCATCTTTTTATACAATTTAGACATTGTGTGTTATTACTTTATATATTTTCTGTTGTATTTACCTTGATTATTTTGAAAAATGACTTTCTTTATGCTATGATTTTACAGAAATTCTATTACGGTGGTGAGAGGTTGGCTAGGGGTAATACTCCCATGGGAGGACAGTTTAATGATGCTAGGGAAGGTAATTTTTTTTTTTTTTTGTTTATGAAAATTTTCATCAAATTATTTGTTTTGGTCTGTGCTTCTATTTTATTGAGCGTGTTGTTGTGAAGTACTACAAAATTAGCATTATCTTCTGTTATGACGGATGTGAGGGAGAAAAAAAGTAAGAATGTATTAACAAGAACACACAGATTTATGTGGTTCACCAATTATAAAATTGGCTACCTCCACGGACATACGAGAGAAAAACCTTTTATTGATCTTGAGGATCTTTTCTAGATTATAGATTATATATTACAAAGTGATATTGAATATCCCCATTCAATATCCCCATTCAATATCCCATGATTATTCCCCATAAGTATCACCATATGAAATACTACTTATGGAATGAATGAATGAATGAATGAATATGACTAATCCTAAGGGGTATTTATAGACCTCTTAACCTTGGAGCCCAAGGTAAACTTTACCAAGCTTGGTGCCCATGTATAACACTTGTTGCCCAAGTATTACCAAGATTGGTGCCCAATGTAAAATACTTGGTGCCCAAGGTAGACATATTCATGTGCCATATAATCTTATTCAAGGCATAATTTAACAATCTCCACCTTGACTTGAATCCTCTCACAAAACCAGATGCATTGATCACAATTCCTAGACTCTCCCAGCAACCAGATTTGTCCCAAAAGACAACCATACCAGATTTGCCCCTCAGGACACCAGATTAGCTCGTAAGAGCTCCAGATTAGCCACGAGGGCTACTAACAACCTCGAACATTTAGTAAGTTCAAACAATGTTGAAACTTACTCCGCGGAACCGGCTTGGTGAACATATCGGCAGGATTATTAGCAGTACCTACCTTCTTCACCTTAATTTTCGTCTCACTTCGCAAGAAATGATATCTGACATCAATGTGCTTAGTTCTCTCATGATGTACTTGATCCTTGGCCAAGCATATTGCACTCAAACTATCACAATACACCGTTGCCTGATCATGATGTATTCCCAAATCACTGACTAGTCCTTTTAGCCAAATTCCCTCCTTAGCCGCTTTTGTCAAGGCCATGTAATCTGCTTCGGTAGTAGATAAAGTCACCGTAGGCTGTAAAGTAGCTTTCCAACTAACAACAGAACCACCAAGAGTGAACACATAACCAGTCATAGACCTTCTACCATCTACATCCCCAGCATAATCGGAATCCGAAAAACCTGTAACTAAGCATGCCACATCACTACCATAAATGAGACCAACATCAGACGTACCTCTAAGGTAACGAAAAATCCTCTTCATTGCTTGCCAATGCTCCTTACCAGGGTCGCTCATGAACCTACTGACAACACTGACAACATGTGCAAGATCCGGTCTAATGCAAACCATAGCATACATCAAACTCCTTACTGCACTAGCATAGGGAACCCGAGACATGTACTCCTTCTCCTCAACCGACTTAGGCGCAAAAGCAACCGATAAATGAACATTGGCCGCACTTGGAGTATCTATAGGCTTAGCCGTTGACATGCCGAACCTAGACAAAATCTTCTCAATGTAACCTTTCTGCGATAAGAAAAGTTTCTTTTGACTTCGATCCCTATAAATATCCATGCCCAAAATCTTTCGAGCCGCACCTAAATCCTTCATTTCGAACTCAACACTGAGGAGGCCCTTCAACTTCTGAATATCAGACTTGTTTCTTGCAGCTATCAACATATCATCTACATATAGGATTAAGTAGATGAAAGACCCATCCGCCAACCTGTTGTGGTATACACAACAATCATATGGACTCCTGTTGTAGCCTAGCTCCACCATGCAGCTATCAAATTTCTTGTACCATTGCCTGGGAGATTGCTTTAGCCCATATAAGGACCTTTTCAACTTGAAAACAAATTCTTCCTTTCCCGGAACTTGAAAACCATCTGGTTGGGTCATATATATATCCTCTTCCAACTCTCCATGTGGGAAAGCTGTTTTAACATCTTGTTGCTCAAGTTCCAACTCCTGATGTGCAACCATTGCTAGTAGTACCCTGATTGAAGTATGTCGAACCACAGGTGAGAATATCTCATTGTAGTCTACTCCTTCCCTTTGTGTGAACCCTCTTGCAACTAATCGAGCTTTGTACTTGATCCCCTCCTCAGATGTTAACCCCTCCTTTTTCTTGAAAACCCATTTACAAGTAACAATCTTTCTCCCTGGAGGCCTTTGAACAAGATCCCAAGTCTTATTCTTGTGAAGTGACTCAATTTCGTCTCCCATTGCAGCAAGCTAATGGGTAGACTCCGTACATGTAACCGCTTCATTTATAAGTAGATGGCTCGTAGACATCCACATCTTCGGCAACCTGTAGTGCATAAGCCACCATGTCTTCAAAACCAAACCTATTTGGAGGTTTCCGAAAATTCGCCCTTTTAGAGCAATCCAGAGCTAGACCAAGCTTGTTCAAAATTGGTGTTGAAGAACTTGGTGCTTCAGAAATATCGTGTTGAACATCTTCTTCCTTTCCCTTATCACTCTCATCATGAGTGACTTGCTGCTCCACCTGTTTGTCAACACTACCACTATCTGATCCAATTGTGGATTTTACAATAGGGTTAAACATAGAATTTTCATCAAAGACAACATTTCTACTAAGTATAACCCTGTTCTCCGATGGGGACCATATTCTATATCCTTTAACCCCATCTCCATACCCTACAAATACTCCCCTTTTTGCTCGTGGTTCCAACTTACCCTCATTTACATGATAATAAACATTGCAACCAAAAGCTTTCAAAATTGAGTAATCAGCAGGCTTACCAGACCACACCTCATAAGGTGTTCTGAGGTTAATTCCAGTATGCGGTCTACGATTGATCAGATAACATGTCGTACTGACTGCTTCTCCCCAGAATCTTCTAGTCAATCCAGCATTAGAGAGCATGCACCGAGCCCTCTCCAAAAGTGTCTGATTCATTCGTTCGGCTACACCGTTTTGTTGTGGTGTATCCCTCACTGTGTGATGCCTAGCAATCCCTTCGTTTTTGCAAAACTCATCAAAATCAGACTAACAAAATTCCAGACCATTATCAGTTCGTAGCTTCTTAATCTTCTTTCCAGCTTAATTTTCCACTAACGCGTTCCACTGTTGGAAATTTTTGAAAGCTTCACTTTTGTTTTTCATTAAGAGCACCCAAGTCTTTCTTGAAAAATCATCAATGAACGACATAAAATATCTGTGACCTCCCAACGATTCTACCCGTGAAGGGCCCCAACAATTCGAGTGAATATAATCAAGAGTGCCTTTAGTTCTGTGTATGCCTTTAGGAAATTTGCTACGATGTAATTTCCCAAAAACACAATGCTCACAAAAGTAAAGGTCCGTGACCTTATGACCACTTAGAAAATCTGCCTCCAAGCCTCATGTGCCATAACCTGGTCATATCCCCTTTCTGCACTGCAGATGAAACAACCGCAACTGAACCTGATAGAGTGTATGTACCCTTGTAGAAAATACAAGGTACCACACTTGAAACCTTTTAGAACCACATTTGAACCATTGCAGACATACATTACTCCACCTTCACCCCTGAAACTGAAATCTTTGCTGTCTAACATGCTAAGAGAAATCAGATTCTTAGTCATTTGTGGAACATGCCTTACATTGTTCAAAGTGCAAAAGTTACCATCATGTGTCCGGATCTTGATAGAGCCTATCCCAATTGCCTTGCAAATTGCACTATTGGCCATCGAAATATTTCCCCCATCTACCTTCTCGTAGGTAGTAAACCACTCTCTACGTGGACATATATGGTATGATGCTCCAAAATCTAGAACCCACACATCGGTATAATGTGTTTGTTCACCTGCAACTTTAGCTATGTCATCCTCAGAATTCGAATTCTCCTCTGCTACAGCAGTAGAGCCAAACTTTTCTTGCGATTTAGCTCTCCTAGGACATTCCCTTTTCCAATTCCCCTTTTCTTTACAATAATTACAAACATCAGTTGGTTTAGGACCTTCCTTGAAAACTTCCGAGTTTCTTATTTTTCCTTTTTCCGGCATTTCCATGCCCCTTACCTCCACTGGCCATTAATCCAGAGGCTTGATTGTCTGTACTTGTACTGCTAGATGCCTTATGGCGTAATTCCCTAGTATGAAGAGCAGATCTAACTTCTTCTAGGGTCACAGTATCTCTACCATTAATGAAAGATTGCACAAAATTTTCATATGAAAGCGGTAAAGAGACTAACAATAATAAAGTTGCATCCTCATCATCAACCTTAATATCAGTATTACGCAATTCTAGCAAAATTGTATTCAATTGATCTAGGTGATCTCTGAGAGGTGTACCTTCATTCATTCGCAGACTGAACAGACGTTGCTTCAAAAGCAACTTGTTGGTTAGAGACTTTGTCATGTACAAACTCTCCAATTTCAACCACACACCCGATGCAATTTCCTCCTCCGTGACCTCGGTGATGATATCGTCTGCAAGACACAACATTATTGTCGAGTGTGACTTCTCCTCCAGAATGGTCGTCTCAGCGGTTTACGGACCCACTGACTTCTTTGTCAATGGTGCCCACATCCCTTGTTGCTTCAGCAACGCCCGCGTCTTGATCTGCCATAAGCTAAAACTATTTCTCCTTGTGAACTTGTCAATTTTCACATTCACCCCAGACATCTCCCTCACTAAGATTAAACCTTAGCTCTTGATACCACTTGTTATGACGGATGTGAGGGAGAAACAAAGTAAGAATGTATTAACAAGAACACATAGATTTATGTGGTTCACCAATTATCAAATTGGCTATCTCCACGGACAGACGAGAGAAAAACCTTTTATTAATCTAGAGTATCTTTTCCAGATTACAGATTATATATTACAAAGTGATATTGAATATCCCCATGAATATATCCCATGATTATTCCCCATGAGTATCACCATATGAAATACTACTTATGGAATGAATGAATGAATGAATATGACTAATCCTAAGGGGTATTTATAGACCTCCTAACCTTGGAGCCCAAGGTAAACTTTACCAAGCTTGGTGCCCAAGTATAACACTTGTTGCCCAAGTATTACCAAGATTGGTGCCCAAGTAAAATACTTGGTGCCTAAGGTAGACATATTCTTGTGCCATATAATCTTATTCAAGGCATAATTTAACATCTTCTAACACTACTTTGTTTAGTTTAGTTATGCAATGGTGAAGAAGGGAGAAATGATAAAATGGGGTGTTAAGATTGGTCCCAATGGTTTGTTTTCGATGAATTTAGAAATGTATACTGTTAAATTTTGGTTTAGAGTAGTAATCTGGTGAATTGGAAGTATGGGTTTGGTTAATTTTGGCTTTTGAGTGGTGAATTTGGAATAATGAAGCATATATAATTTTGGTTGGTCCATGGATATTGGATAATTGATAAATTTTGCATAGTGGGTTTGGTCAACTTTATAAGTGGTAATATGTTGAATTTTGGATTGCTGGATTTGATGAAGTTTTGGTTTACGAAATGTAGTAGAAACTAGATTAATAAGTTTGTCTAACTTTTGGCTTTTTACATGTTTATTGGTAAATTTGGTTTATCGGATCGGGCTGTTAAAATTATTTGTGGTAATTGCTGAATTTGAATTACAAAGTTTGAGCGATTCAGAGTATGAATTAGTGTTAGTTATCTGTTGTTTGGGTATCAGTCAGGATTCATAGTTAGTTGTAGGAATTCTCTCAAATTTAAGATTAATATATCATATGGAACAACCTTCTTGGTTTATGATTTTGATGTAAGGCTGTTTTATGCATTCGATTTGAGCCTCGAGGACTTGAATATGACAGTTTATCCTTTAGAAGAAATTTTATTTCATAAATGACAGTTTTGTTGGAATTTTGGTGACAGCAGTTAAAATAAGCTTGATTGAAAAGTTTCTAATGTATGGTTTTTCAGTTGATTCTTGATAGTAATGTCATTTGCAAGGAAGTTTAAGTTATAACTTTTTGGTCTTGTCAATGGTCTTTTGAAGAAGTGGTCTTCTACATAAAACTATTGGGATTATGGCTGTGATTGTGATTATGGTTCACAGAAGCATGAAATAACAACTTATGGCTGTTGTGCCAAGAACTTAGACATTTTATTTTTCAAGGAACAAATGACAAGATCGTTGTGACTCGTAGTTCAAGAGATACTGAACCTGAACCTTTGAAAATTTGCACTTTGTAAATGCCAAATTTTGAATTAAGACTCATTTGATCATGTCTTTGATTAATCTTTAATTGTGTTATAGTCATTGTGTAACATTGTGATGGTAATCCATGAACTGATTCTTCCTTTTCATTTCCCTATATCTTCTATTATCCATGGATACGTGATACTGGTATCAATTTGAAAAATAACTATTGTATTAGTGCTGTTAAGAGATCTTTTCTCTTATACGATTTGCTTTATGAAAAAACACTATATTCTGTTCTATTTTAATGTTAGAAGGGGTCTTTGTGATGTAGGAAGTGGGGTGTAACCATGCATTAAGTGTTGGATTCTCAACTGATGGATTTGCAACAGCCCCTACCATGAGAAAGCTTCATCTCATATGGGTGACTGCGTGCATGTACATTAAGTTATACCGATATCCAGCTTGGTATGTTTACTTTTTATATTGTTGTTGAGGTTTTCCAGGTCATGTTATTCAATGACCTGTCTTATATGTGGCGCAGGAGTGATGTAGTTGAGATAGAGACGTGGTGGCAAGCTGAAGGAAAAATTGGGACGAGGTGTGATTTCATTCTTAAGGACTATGCAAATGGTGAAGTTATCGGAAGAGTTACTAGGTAATTTCCAGTCATCAGACCTATTTCTTCTCATTTCTCTCATGCATTGTAGGTAATGTCTGTGTGATTGGTGTCTTACAATGTGTATTTTACAATGTACAGTTTGATATTACATAAGGATTTCCCCTTTCAAAAGACTGTTTGCTAAATGTAGATTTCCTGTCTTTGTTGAAAAATTAATTGAAACATTTTATTTTAGACACGTCGAATTAGCCTTTCTTCTTCTATGTTGAATCAGATGACACTAAAGCACAATTTCATATTTTTGCATGACATAATTAAGCTCTTTTTGTAGCAGACTAGCAGGTCTTCAATTTCACTTTTATATTCCTTCAATTTCACTCTTATAGTCCTTGAGAAGCACATATAGGAATTCCATTAGTGAACCAATGTCAGGGCTTTTTTTAGAACATTGGCAGATGAAATTAAAAAATTTAGAACATAGGAATAAAAATGATTAGAAGTTTAGAACATAGAAGAAAAAAATTTAGAACATTGGAATAAAAAATTGGAATGTAAGTAGAAGAAAAAAATTGAACATAGGAATAAATTTAGAACATAGGGTTTAGAACATATAGAAAAATTTAGAACATTTTAAAGAAAAAATTTAGAACATATAAAAAAATTTAGAACATATGAATTTAGAACATATAGAAAAATTTAGAACATATTAAAGAAAAAGTTTAGAACATAAGAGTTTATAACATATAAAAAAATTTAGAACATATAAAAAAAATTTAGAACATAGGCAGAAATATTTAGAACATAGGAAAACTAATCTAGAACACAACATAGGAAAAAAAAAATATTAGAACATAGGCTGAATAAATTTATAACATAAGAAAAAACTATTAGAACATAGGCCAAAAATATTTAAAACATAGAAAAAAAATTAGAACATAGAGAGAAAATTTTAGAACATATGTAGAAAAAATTAAGAACATAGCTACAAGAATTTAGAACATAATATAGACAAAAAAATAAATATATATTTAGAACATAGGAAAATAAATTAGAACATAAGATTTTATTATGGTTTAATTTTAGGTTGGATTACACTATTTAATTTCAAGTCTTTGCCCTCATTGGCATTCTAAGCCTCCAATAGAAAGAATTATATTCGATTCCATTCCATGTAGTAAAAGTAAAAGATTAAAATCAACATGCAACCTTTGGAACATAGGGAAAAAATTTAGAACATATAGGTTTAGAATATAAGACTAAAACTTTAGAACTTAGGAAAAAAAATTAGAATATAGGGAAAAAAAAATTAGAAAATAGATAAAATATTCACGCAGGCTTAAAACCATACAGAGTAGCTAGGAAAAGGAGTTAGAACATTGGTAGAAAAAAGTTGGAATATATCTGGAAAAAAAATATTCTAGAACATAGTTAGACTAATTTAGAACATAGGGATAAAACATTAGAACATAGTGTTATTGTAATTATTGTACCATTTTTTAATTGTTGGTTTGCTAAAACCTATTAGCTCAAATGGTAGAGCACTATGCAAATGCGTAGGGGTGTAGGTTCGATTCCTACATAGGTTATTTCTAAATGATAACTATGTTACAATTAAACTCTTATACAAACCTTTCATTTTCACATTATACAAATGAAACTACGTGGGATTCGAACCCATATCTTTTGTGCATTTGCACAATGCTCTACCCATTGAGCTAGTAGGTTAATTACGCTATACATATTATCATTAGTTTTCCTTTACTGCATATTTGGGAAGGCAAATATTATCCCATGTTAAGACTAGTGCTAATCAGGCAAGCATTGATAACTAATTAACAATAAAGGTAGTACTAATATCAGAAATTATACTCATGATATTCATATCATGTGGGGAACGTAGGCACACAAGTCATAAAACTAGCTATAAATTCCTTCAAGCAATACCATGTCTAGAATAGTTGTAATTGTAAGGATATGTCTAGCCTAATCCCTGAGTCTTTCTATTGGTATCGATGCTAAGACCATTATGTTTCTTCGTGTACTATCTCAAGTCCCAGAGGTGAAGAGCTCAAAATGTTGATAAATTTAGAACTTAATACAGAGTAGTTTAGAATATATGCACAAATCTTTAGAACATGATCAATTATAGTCCAAAAAAAATATGAAAAGAAGTTTCATACATTAAACCACTGAAATTAATTACAGGAAATTAACATGGGGAAGATGACTATTATGATAAACTTAAGGATCAAAAATGAAAAATTATAAACCTGACATTCATAATAAACACATGCAATCAATCAATGACATAAACAAAATTAGCAAAATACATCGGATAAAAACACAAAATTCAGAAAATTTGATGATGTAATTGAATAAATCGAACACAAATTGATAAAACTTAAGCCGAAAATATCAAACATTAACTGATGAACTTAAGCCCAAAAAATCGAACACTATAGAACAACTTAAGCCGAATTAATCGAACATAAATTAAGAAAATTAAGTCGACCAAAAATCGCATAAATCAATAAAAAAAATCGACCAAAAATCGCATAAATCGGTTAAATAATGTGCTTAAAAAATTCGCTCAGCAAATTAACATAAATTCGCTCAACACTCAGATTTCTCTTTAATTAAACGCTCAAAAAAATTGTAAAAAATCGCAGCCAAAAACCGCTAAAAAAATTGAGAAAATCGCATAAAAAAAAGCTCCAAAATCGCATAAAAATGCTGTAAAATCGCATCAAAAAATTATGAAAATAGAAAAGAATGAATAGAAAGAATTGAACAACAAACCTTAATTTTGTGAAGAAAACCCTAATTTCTTGAAGGAATTTGAACCCAAAATCATGAGAGAGTAGAGAAAGAGAGAGTTGTAGTTGTATGATGTATCAAGGCAAGAGAGAGAAAGGGAAAATAAACGTGAATGAGGAGGGGAAAGTATGTTGCAAAAATTACAAAAGTGTCATTACTAACCCATTCATTTTGAGCGGTCAGATCAATTATAATCCACGTTCCAGATTGATTCTTATATATATATACATACATATATATATACATACATATATATATACATACATATATATATACATACATATATATATACATATATATATATATATATATATATATATATATATATATACTACCTCCGGTTCATTTTAGTCGCAACAAAGTACAAGTTTTCAGAAACCAAGGCAAAAGATTGAAAACATGATTATGGAATAATAAGGTTATATGCTTAATTATTAATCCAACCCAAAAAAAAGAAAAAAAAAATACAACCTTAATTAAATTGAATAGCCCACCACCTCCAACACCACCAAGCATCACCCAAACCACCCACCACCACCCAGCACCGTCCACCACCACCACCTCACGCACCCAGAAAATCGCCGATGCACCACCACCACCTCACGCACCCAGAAAACCGCCGATGCACCACCACCCCCCCCCCCACGCACCCAGAAAACCGTCGATGCACCACCACCAACCCACGAACCCAAGCAGTACCCAGCAACCCACGAACCCTAGCACCCCAAGAACCCAACCACCCCACGAACCCGGCGACCCACCACCACCACCCCACACACCCAGCACTGCCGATCCATCAACCCACCAAACCAATGAAACCGTACTCACGAAACCAAAGTCACGAAACCAACCCATGAAACCCGCCGATCCGAAACCACGAAACCCGACCCACGAATCAAACCCAAGTCGCCGCCGTTCTACAACTCCCCGCCGCCGATCTGCAACCACGAACCAAGCACTGCCGATTCACCAACCCAGCAAACCCACGAAACTAACCCACGCGAAACCCACGATCTGAAATCGCGAAACCCGACCCATGAATCAAACCCACGACGGCGCCGTTCTGCAACCCCCCGCCGCTCGTAACACCATAAAGTCACCATGAAAATGGGGTTGGAGGAGGAGAGAGAATATTAAATGGGATGAGAGTTTAATTAATTAAGGTTGAGGTTTAATTTAATAAAATCAGATTTGTAATTTAATAATTGTGTTTAAGAAAAAAAAAGTAAGGACATATATATCATTTTACAGCCCAAAATTTACTAAATAAGGAAAAAAAAATTTGTTGCAAGTAATATGAACCACCCCAAAATGGAAATTGTTGCAAGTAAAATGAACTGGAGGTAGTATGTATGTATATATATATATATATATATATATATATATATATATATATATATATATATATATATATATATATATATATATTACCTCTCTTACAATAAGAACTCATTTAATAGTGAGAACTTGTAATCCTATCCGTCAGATTAAAATGAGCGGCTCAGATAAAGGATTTTATTTAATGACTATAATGACCCCATATAAAAGCTTAAAAAAATCAGCCCCTTCCCCTTCTTCTTTCTCTCTCCTCTTGAGTTCTTCCTTTTTTTTCCCTGTCCCTCAAATTGATGGTATGAGTATGATGAGCAATTGTTCTTTTATTTCATGTTCAAAAACTATGGTAATGATTCAATTTTTCATTATTTTACATATTATTGATCTTCTTCTCCATTTCTCACAAAATTTTTATGGCCCAAGGTTATGTGGCTCGACCACCTTAATTTTGCTCAAAATGTAGATCTAATTATAGCGAATTGAGTTATCTGTATGAATGATGAGCAGCAATTTTTTAGGTATATTTTTAAAGTTTTTATTCTCCCAATTTTTTTTTTTGGGTCCTTAATTAGTCAGAATATTATGATTCTGGATCTTTCATTTTCAATCTTGTAATTTGAAAATATGAATGCATGATATCAATTGCAATGATTTCGTGCACTTTTTGTCATTATTAAAGGATATTACTGGAATGAGTTCTGAGCTTTTTTGCACTTATGTCACAAACGTCTTTACCACAAATGAAAATAGCTTACAATTTAAATTTGATTGTATAATCTGTATTTCAATCTCTTTAATTTATAGGCTATAAGCTCAAATGGTAGAGCAATGTGTTATTGTTCACAAGGTGTGGGTTCAACTCCCACATAGCCTAATATATGTAGTTGTTATTTTTGTATTTTGGTTAGATGTTGATGGTTAGAGGTAGAATCAGTAATACTAGTATAAGAAAGTTCAAGTATTGTTCAAATGATATGCAAAAGCATTTAGGACCGTTCTAATTTTTTATGGGAGAAAGAAGAAGAATAGGAAGAACTCAAGAGGAGAGAGAGAGGAAGAAGAAGGGGAAGGGCCGATTTTTTAAAGCTTATATATGGGGTCATTATAGTCATTAATTAAAACCCTTTAATCTGAGCCATTCATTTTAATCCAACGGGTAGGATGAAAAGTTCTCACTCTAAAATGAGTTCTTATTGCAAGAGAGGTTATATATATATATATATATATATATATATATATATATATATATATATATATATATATATATATATATATATATATATATATATATATATATATATATATATATATATAAGGGGAATAAAAAAGACAATTCATTAAGTTTTTTTTATTTCCTTCTATTTTGGTGAATAACTTCAAATATTTCCTAAATATTTCCTAAATTGTAAACAATTGTAAGATTCTAAACAAATTTAGAGGCAGAATGATTCATAAAGTAGAATTCTACTAATATTTAGATGAAAATGTCTTACATTGATCCAAGTTTTGTTTAAGAGCTCATACACAGATAACCTGTTTTTTGAGGGCTCATTCATAATCAACAGATCTACCAACTGCTTTAAATTCAGGTTGCCAAAAGAATACAAACAGAAAACTACCGTTAGTATTTTGCAAAAGCCTTCTCTCACTGGTTTGACACACCAACACAAGTATTATTTACATTTGGCTCAGAATATACAAAGGTCACTTGGATGTGTACTCTTTCATAGAACTTATAGAAATCAAGGTACGCAGTGTAAATTCTCATTTGGTTCTTTTTGCTAACTTTGGAAGGGGAAAAAAAAGGAACAGTACAAAGCTATAGAAATGACCATGAGCAATCAGTCAAATTCAAGCACTACTTTTCCTGGAACAATCCTTTTATCTTTGGCCTCATGGGCTTCTCTCACTTGTACTATTGGGAATGTCTTTTCGACGGGCACACTCAGCTTCCCATGTCCAGCCAACCTGCGGATCTCTTGTAAACCTTCAGAATCAGCTCTCATGAATGTCCAAATATACTCTGAAAAAAAATTAACAGATTATTAAAATTTGAGCATAAGTCATGAAGCCTTAAATTACAATTTACAAGTCATCTGCTAGTGAATTTAATTCCTGAGTCCTGACTTCAATAAGACCCAAGAATTTGAGCATAAGCATGAAGCCTTAAATTGTTCTATGTTTCCGCCCCCTCCCACTTTCGGCTTTACCCGCTGATACTTAGATATTCTATAATACTCTGTATGATTTTTAAGATCTGAAGCTCGATACACAAAACAATAGAGTGAAAAATGGCTCAAACGCTTTAGTTTAAAAGTAACCCTTTTATGATAGGTTTTGGAATTTGGAGATCATTTTGTCTCAAATACCAAACTTGCATGAGCTAACATGGTCTTCAACTATTGCTTCAATCATGTCTTTCGCATACTCAACAATTGGTATAGGACTTTCAATTGCTAGGATTATCGCGAGTAATTGATGGTTTTACTCTTGAATTAGCTACCATTTCTTTTTTTTTTTTGGTAGTAGAATGTGTAATTAAGAGAGTTTTTCGCTAAATTGTGTTAGGAAAAGGAGGGAGGACTACATTAACAGGAGTAGAGATGAGCTAAGGAGAGAGAAAGAGAAGTGGAGGGAAGAAAGAGATGGTGAGCTGGCAAAGGATATGGGAATGGCGGCGAAAGCGGGGCGGTGGAATTGGCTGACTTGGGTGGTAGTGGGTGGGGGATGAATGTGTGCATTATAAACCGGACTCATGTGAGTCCGTTCTACGCAAAACCTTCTTTTTAATGAAGGACATGAAAATCAATGACAAACATTGTCTGCCCTTTTGGGAAGCCAATTGGATCAAACAATTCCTCATCCATGTTACAAGGCCATATTCAAATCAAACAAACCCTTAAATGCCATACTCAAATCAAACAAAACCTTAACTGCCATATTCAAATCAAACAAACCCTTTACTCTTTTCATCATATATGTGACAGAGATTCTCTTTTCACCTATGTTAAATAAATGACTTTAGTTCTGTAACAACTTGCAAGACTGATAGGTCCCTAAAACCCATGCCTCAAACAAAAGTTTTTACCCTTCTAGGTTTTCTGAACACTCCAAAGAGCTTTAAAGTTGTGTTGACATAAACCCTCTACATCATAGACAAATCCTAATATTCATCGAAAGTCCCAAGCATGGAAAGCATTGCCCATGACTAAAAAGTAACAAGAAAAGAAGCTCACATTTGTTGTATAACAAGAAGATAACTGACATTAATCGCTAATGTCTCTTTGAAAGAATTTTACTAGTATAG
Source organism: Chenopodium quinoa (assembly GCF_001683475.1). Lineage (NCBI taxonomy): Eukaryota > Viridiplantae > Streptophyta > Magnoliopsida > Caryophyllales > Amaranthaceae > Chenopodium > Chenopodium quinoa. The sequence goes on along the minus strand of NW_018743906.1, from coordinate 1,379,537 downwards.
CTCTGTTAATGATGGTAACACTTTGGACTTGGAGCATAGGGAACCATAGCTTTAAATAATTTTATAATTAGCATTAACTTGTCTGAGGAATCTATCACACCCCTCTATAGTGAAGGGCAGCAAATTGTTTTAAAGTCCTTGATATCCTTCCTTCTCCATCACTCATTCTAAGCAGAATTCTCTTAAGATTATTTAATCATAAACTGTACCTATTATAGGTTATAGATCGGGGTTAGTTCATAAGGGCAGTTCAGATGGAGTAGCAAACCCCAGGCACTTACTCAAATTGATCCATGATTTTGCAGCTCATATAAAGGATTCCACACACAAGACACAACCACAAGCAATATCAGTATTGACAATTGACATATCCTCCAAATCACACAGAAAGATTGAGTAGAAATATAAATAAAGACCTAAATTTTAGAATCAAATCCAAAGGAAAATCTGAACTTGCCGTCTTGCATCAAAGTGGAAAAAGAAAAAGAATGGTCATGCAATTCATCACAAACAGCACAAAATAATGCAATTCTGCCAGTCAGTTCCTTGATGTTAATGGATCCAATAAAGTTATGATGGTCAACTATCTCAACCTACAAACATATGATCTAAGCACAATTACCATATGTTAAAGTCCATTTTCCATATTGTCCAAGTCATAGGCACTTGCCTGGAGCCCTGGAGTAGTGGAAAGTGCATATATTATTAAACTCCCTCCAATAATTTCGTGCCTGTATTCCTTTTTGAGTGTCCCAAATTATTGTGTCTGTTTCTAAAAATACCACATAATCATTACTTACTTTTTATATTTCCCATACAAAATACACATACCCAAGAAAAACATTACTTTTTTCTCTTTTTCATACAACATTCTCTACTTTTTATTATTCTCATACAATATTCTCCACTTTTTATCTTTCCAATAGTATATCCCCATATTTCCACCATTCTCCTTAATTACCGTATTTTTTGAGAAATAGACACGAAATTATGGGACGGAGAGAATACATGATACCATTCATATCCAGACACGAAATTGGTGCAAATATCAAACAACCCCTAAAAAGGAGGGGATGTAAAGGAGAGGTTAAAAGAATTTTAATTTTCTTGATTGGTTTGATCCCATGGTTCAAAAATATGGTTTTGGTCGTGAGAAGAGTCTAGTTTCAAAATGGATGTTGCTCACAGATCGTGTCACAATTGTCGTGATGTGAATTTGATTTTACAATCTTCTAAGACTTTATAATAGATGTAAGCTATTAGAATAGTTAGAGTAGACTATTAGAGGCTTTAAGCCATTGGGGAACCTACAATCGTATTTTTAAGTAACTTTAAGTAATCAAGGGATGTAAAATTCAATGCAGGATGATTTGAGGATATAAAGTTTGATTTGAACAAAGGTTTTTGAAAAAAGCAATCTGAGGTGGACAGTTTCAATTCGGTCACTAAAAATCCTATACACTTGGCCCAACCAAATCAATATGGATGCATTTTTGCACCAAGGCTGTACCCTATCAACATGGCAATGGTTGTATTAGATATTTTGGGCATCAATACAAGGAATACAATAGAAAAACTAATATCGGGAACTTGATACAATTTCTTTGTTTCCTAATACACGAGCCTTTCAAGCTTGTCAATGCGCACAATTTTGACCATCAATAGCTATAAATATTCATACTAATCATAAAATAAAAAAAATATACTTGTTTACCTATAACTGTATTTTAAAGTTTGGAAAGTATACATTAACATTTGACATAATACTATAATAGCATCAATTTTTAATATATTAGTAAGCAAATATAGTCGAAACTAATACTCCCTTTTTCCTCAAAACAAAAAAAAAAAAAAAAAAAAAAAAAAAAAAAAACCTAATACACTCCCTTTATCCCATAATTGACACAGACAACCTTTGCACACATGCCGATGCACTAGTTTGACCATATTTTTATATAATTAAATGTTAATGATAATTATAACAAAAGCTATAGAATGGAACTTTATATTAATAGCTATTTAACATTTTTTACAAAAAAAAATGTTTTTTATTATGTTAGTAAATATTTTAGTCAAAGTTAAAATATAAATAGTGTAAGAAAGTCCAATGTCTCAGTTCATGTGGGACGGATGGAGTACATAAATAGTGCAAAAGGCTAATATGATGTTTGTAACAAATAAATGGAGGAAATATAGTTTTATAAAAAGAAAAATAGTACATGTGCAAGTGTGCAACTAAATTTCTTAGATAACATAGTTAACATACCTATTCCATGTGAGTATCGATACATCATTTGTTTTTTCAGCAAAAGGGCTGAAGCCATAGGAAGACCAATAGCCAAACCATAGTGATCAGACAAGGATGCTGCCTCTCCCTACATCACAAGGAAGCAAGACTTTCACTCAACAAATCTAAAAGAGAATGAGGAAGTGTCTGTAAGTGCAAACAAGCTCTGAAACTTCACCTGCAAAGTCATGTAATATCCACCTTTCCTCAGAAGATTTACACCTAGTCTTTCAGTCTCAGATATACCAATAGTATCCAAAACAGCATCAAAGTGCCCTTTAATTGCTAATTCACAATCCTGTAAATGAATACATCACATAATTGATATAAGGTTTTCAATTATAATTTATAAATTAATTGAAGTTTAGCATGTGCTAGACAATAACTTTAAAACAGAATTCCTACCTCAGTGGTATAGTCAACCGCCTTCTCAGCCCCAACAGCCAAAACACGTTCAATACTCTCCCCGCCAACAGTGGTCGTTACATGGCAACCAGCTGCAACTGATAGCTGGATTGCAGAATAACCAACTGCTCCTCCTCCACCAATTATTAACACTCTTTGCCTGCAGAAATACTATGTATGAAAACTTATGCAGTGCAGGAAGCAGAAGGTCGCATCAAATTTAAGCAAAGCATCCCAACTAAAACATAAATATAAACAACGAATTCAAAGAACAGAGAGAAGAAAGTACATGAATGAAATCAAGGAGAAGAAAAAAAAAATTGCTGCAGTATTTAGTATGTTGCAAGTTTGCAACTGATAACATATTATATGCATGACCAAAGAGACAACTTTCTTCAGCACATAAAACTGGAGTACTTACCCTGAAGTAATTCTAGCAGTACTTTTAAGAGCACGCCATGCAGTAAGTGCAGCAAAGGGAATCGCACAAGCATCCTGTACAATATAGTAACTTTCACAACATTTTCCAATGAAGCTAACAAGGAAACAGGAAATGACATCCGGAAAACAATTTCCACAATAGATGCTTGACCTCATCAGATCTACAAGACAACCTATTCACCTCTATAGCGATTATCAGAAGAACAGGAGCATGGAGGAGCTAGCAACAATGTTAAATCCTTCTTTACCAAAAATGTGATAAGCAATCGGAAAGAATATATAAAATTTTGTGAAGAAAGACCCAAGGCTTTACCACAATGCTGACCCAAGACTTTAACTCTTTATGACTTACCACATGGCTCATGGCAGCTGGTTTTTTTGCAACTTCTTCGGCTGGAAAGATGGAATAGTCAGCATATGTACCCCTGAGAGCTGTTGGATGCAATGCCCCAAAAACTTCTTCACCTACACTAACTGATCGAACTGAACTTCCAACTGCTGCAACTTCTCCACTAACATCACGACCTAGAATGAGGGGAAGTAGAGGCTCAAACACTGATCGACCGTAGCCTTCTCGCATCTAGAAGTATTAGCAACAATAACAACTCTAAATTAGGATCTTATGAACCATAAGGTTCCTCACATGCAAGGTCTAATAAGCTAAGTAGCACCGAGACGGACACGGGGACGGGTACGGGGACGAAAAACGGCAAAATTAAAAATTCCAAAAACGGGTACGGCATGGATACGGCAAAAAAAAAATCAGAAAATTAATTTTTTATGGTTATTTTTTAGTAAAAAATTATTTTGACATTTAATTTTTTTTTAAAAAGGTATTTTACTAATAGAAATTAATAATAAAACAGAGATTAAAATAAATGAGAAAATTACTTTAAAACATTTCAATGAAAAAAGTCAAAGCCTGCCTCTCATAGTTAAATAAATGTAAAAAAGAAGGATAAAAACCAAAAGTAACAGAAATTATGTGGAGGTATTCCCTCACCTACCCCCGACCCACCTAAAAGTATTTACCCCCACATACTTCTGAAGCACGAAGCAACAAGGGGGAAAAAGGGAAAATAAAAAAACCAGAGGCTTCACTCGCCGGTGTAGGAGAAGACCACTTGGAAGGTTTCAGTTGCCGGTGAAGGAGAAGACCGCTTGGACGGATGACCTGACTGGTGGTGGTGGGCGTTGAGTCTTCAAAGAGAGAAGAGGGATCGAGAAAGTGAGAAGATGGAAAAGAGAAAAAAAAAAATGAACTTGGAGACGCCAAATATGTTTGGATCCGTACCCAAGACGTACCCAATGTTGAGTGCGCCATACCCAAATTCCCCCGCCGTACCCAATTTTTTGGAAACGTCTCGGGGACGTATTTTAGCCGTACCCGTCCCCAATCCGTCCCCGGTACGGGAAAAACACGATACCTGCCGTGCCCGTGCTTCCTAGCTAATAAGAATGACTAGACAATTAAAGTTTTTGTTACAACACAAGAAAAACATAGTAGTATAACTACTCTGTCTAACTTCATAGCAAACCCAACATAGATACTTCACCTGACTAATTAGTTCAGATTTGCAATCATCAACTTTGTCTCAATTTAGGTTGTTCACTTTCCTTTTTATCTATCCCAATTTACTTGCAATTTCTAAATTAGCAACTGCCAACTATTTTATATCATCCCTCTCTTCTCACAGGTAAAAGTTAGGGTCCCACCCCCTCTCTAGTCTCTACTTCATTTAAGTAAGTACCCAACTATTAATCATCACGGCTATCGTTTTAATAAAATAAAATAAAAAATGAAAACCAAACTACTGTATTACAATTACGAGTCATGATAAGTGAGCACCTTAAATTGAGATGGAGAGAATAATATAAAACTTAATTATCAAGGCACAACAAGGATATTTAAAATCCTCTCCATCAAAGATTCTAGACAAGATACATATTGAATTCTTAAATATGTTATAATCAACACCAGCGCACGGTTAGACTGCCAAAAAAAGAAAAAGTGCATAGAGCCAAAGATTTCTTTAAATCCCCTAAATCGGCTAGTCAACTATTACATTAATCTGATTCATTGGTGCTAAGTCATAGATAGACACTTAAGGGAATCAGCTTTATTATAAGTAATAGAATTAAAGCTTCAGAATAGAATATTTAGCAAAGATTTTTAAAAGTAGTGAGAAAAAACTAAGTAGAAGTGGAAAGTATACTGCAAGACAGGGCTAATGACAGAGAACACAGCCAAAGTCTAAGAGCATCTTGTGGCCCATTTACAAGAAATATTTTTTTACAAGAAAAAAAAAAATTACCGTCCTTAACCTAAGCTTGCACAACAAACAGGGAAGAATAGGCGATGGATATGGTCATATGGGATTAATTGATTAAGTAGATTTCATATGAGGTTATGAGCAATTATAACATTCAAGTAAAAAAATTCAAATCTATTGGACTGTAAATTATACAAAGCAATATAGCAATTGATGAAGCAACCAGCGGCCAAGCACACATTTAACTGATTAAAAAAACACTCAAAAGATAAGTCACTGTATAAAAAATACTTTCTCCGTTCCAAATTAGATGACAAAGTTTGACTTTGTGCACTATTCACATAACTTGCTTAGACTTTATTTTGTGATTTCGTGTTGAAAAAAATAGTCATGTGGGTTTATGTTAAATTCATCTCAAAATCTATTTTTTTAAATAGGAATATTTGTCGGATAAGCCCTTTTGAAAGACACTTTTTTGTCAAAAACAACCTTTTAAATTTTCTTTGGCAAAGTTTAACCTTAATAATTTTTTTTTTGTTAGAAACAATCTTACTTAACTTTCACACGTTGTCCAGCAAATTTCCATTTCCAATGTTGATGCACTTGTATAGGGCACAACTCCTATTTTCCCTAATTGCACCTCCATTTCACTCCTATTGAGACCGAGATTCCAAAGATACTTGAATTTTATATGTTATATAGAGGAAAAAAGGGGTGCAATAAGGAAAGTTAGGCCTTGTTTAGTTTACCTTAATTTTACTTAATTTAGAATAAATAAGTTCATATGATCGGATAAGTCAGATCAAAACATCATTTTATGTGCAGTTTTTTATCGCTAAATATCTTTAATTTCGTGATGAAAAAAAATTTAAGAAAATAAACTACACTTTATAACGAATCTAACAAGATCCCACTTGATATATTTTTTCTTTATAGATTATCGTACACTTAAGGTCAATGTTTGGTCAAATCGGACAATCAGATCGAGCAAAAATAAGGTGAACCAAACAAGGCCTTAGAGTCACACGCCCTACACAAGCGAGTCACCATCGAAAACAAAAAAATTTAAAAGGTTGTTGACAAAAAGTGTTTTTTAAAAGGTATGATATGACAAATCTTTTGCTAATATGTAATCAAGATATTTGCATTAGAAAGTATGCATTGACAAACATGCCTAAAAGAAATATGTTGTTGATCTTAAGTTTTGATGATGACTCAAGGAACCTAAGCAAACCCATAAGGGCTTTAACTTTTGTCTATTAGCTTTGATGTACTTGACAGGTTCTTATATGCAACGAAATTCTAGAGTCAGAACGGAGCATGGAACAAGGTCTAAGGATGAGTTATGGATGAGCATAGAAGACAATCATAAGCCAAGTTCCTTGAGTGAGGAACTGAAGCTTCAGAGTCGAAGCTTCACAGTGTTCCAAGGAGTCTATTGTATCTTTATTATTTATTTTAGGCTTCTTGTATATATGTTAAGTACATTGTTAATTGATAGGATTTAAGTGGATTTAATTTCAGCTTATAAAGATTTTATTTTCCTTCATTTAACGAGATTTAATTTTATATTTTATTTCGGAAAACTATTTTTTAAGTAAAAATATCTTATTTATTAAAAGATTTTCTGTTCTGATTTTATCCTAATATTTTGGAAAATCTGACTTGGTAAAACTATTTTTAAAACGGCTTTTACTTGGTAAAGGAGGTTGAGAAAATAAAGGAATCACTTCCTTATTGTATGCTTCAGCTTGCTGCCGAAGCATCCACGAACTGCACTTCCTTATTTCATGGAAGTTGTGGTATAGTGGGAGCTAAGGCAAACGTAAGGTTTTCAACTGTTTTCCTCCGGTATAAATAGGTTTAGTTTTCTGTTTTGAAAAGCACACTTGAGCATTACGATTCTTAGCTTTTCTAAAAGAGTCAAAAATCCACTTAACTCCTTGAGTGTCTTTGTACTTAGCATCTTAGAAGTTTTGAGTTGTATTGGGGTAGAGTTTGGGTAAACTCTAGAGTGTGAAATTGCTTTGAGTGAAGCGAGGAGAAAGAGAGAGATTTGAGAGCTCAACTGATTTAGGGATCAGTTGAGGGGGAACTTAAGTTCGTAGAGGAACTTGAGTTTAGAAGTCTTAATTTGTAATAGGTTGTTTGCCCTATTATTATTAAGAGTTGTGATTAAAATCCCTTGTGGTCGTGGTTTTTCTTCTTGATTAAGGCCAAGAAGTTTTCCACGTAAAATCTCTCTTGCACTTTAAAGTTTTGTTTAAGTTTCTTTAAGAATTCCGCAAAAATTACCCTAGTTCCTCAACAATACAATTCACCCCCCCCCCTCTTGTATTGTTCATTCGAGTCAACATATGTCATCTTATATGAAAAGGAGGAAGTATAGCATAAAAATGAATTCACTTGTGAAAGAAGATCTATCATGGAAAGGTGATTGGAAATACTTATATGCTTCCAGCATTCAAGCAGCAATATCCATGTCTATGTAATTAGAGTACAAATTTTCCTACATTATGAAAGAAACATAGAGTTGGGACACTAACAGAGTCCTAATAAACCAAGGTGGTGTTCCAGATGACAACAAAAAGGGTTAGAATTAGTAGGACATCATCGGTTCATCAATAAAGGTCATGTTCTTAAGAAATTTATGTTTCACAACATAAAATCACTAAGGGGGCATTTGGTTCATAAAATTGAAATGGAGTGGAAAGGAAACAAATACGCGGGGAGAAGGAATCATTTAGCTATTACCTTTTCATTTGTTTGGTTTAACCATGAAAAGAGCATTTGTTAAGAGGAAGGTAAGGGTATTTGTTGCCCCGAGATTTTGAGAGGTAATAAATGAGGGGCAACCATTACACTTAGGTGATGGTAATTGCACCAAGCCTTCTAACCAAACACACGGTAACAGTGTTGGTATCAACGAATCCGTTTCCAATCCAAAAAATGAAGGAAATGTGTCCTCGACTCCAGTGCAATTACTAAGTATAATTATGGATCGTATTATGGAGATAGTAATTCGTTTATTTGGGTCGTCTATACATCTTGCTAGAGAATGCTATAGAACTTTGGGTTAGTAAGTAACAAACCCGAAGCCCACCTAAACAGATCCTACAAAGTCACACATTAGTTTTGAATCAATAAAGAAACCCGAAGCCCAAAGTGGGCCTTAGGGTGATCGGCCAAGAAGGGAAAGAGGAGAGGAAAATCCTAACCTAATTAATGATGATGAGATTATATTAATTAGAGGTTTTAGAAAATAAAATATACAGTATTCAGTTTTCTAAAAACAACGTAACTTTTCCTCTCCATATTTGCTCTCTAAAAACCGGTTCTCTACTCCAAGAAAGGTGAAAGGTTTTTCCCGTCCAACTAGCATTGGTGGAGTGTTGATTCAAGCCGGTGGACCAAATAGAGGAGTCGCACTTGAGGCTTTTATCTCCCCTAGAAAAGAAGATTGCTAAGAGGATTCGCGGTTCAAAGGTTAATTCTAAACTATTATGTGACCCTTTATTTGTATATGCATAAGATCCTGTATAGGAGCGTATGAATGAGATTCATGAAATTCCGCTTAGAGTACCTAAAACCCTACAAAAAATACACTAACCAAACATTCCCTTAATGTATTAAGACAACATGTATGATCCAGCTTCTTCACAGATCCAAAATTTTCTAAAGAATAAAGTAAATATGTTCAACTTCAGGTTAGCCAAATCAAGTTAGAAGGTATATATGTTACAAATTAAGAAACAAAGGTGATAGCTCTCCATCTCTTATTATCCACAATGAAAATGGATGTCCTTCCACCTACGCCTAATGCTATGTTTGGATAAGAAATTAGAAGGGAAATGGAAGGGAGGGAAATAGGAGGAAGGGGAAGGTAGGGAAAGTGGAGGAAATGATGAGCTCCATTTTCCCTCCAAATCTCTCCAATTTTGAAGGGATCATCTTTATTAAAGGAGGAGGGAAAATGAATCCCTCCCTCCCCCTCCCCTTCCCCTTCCCCTTCCCTCCCCCAACATATTATCCAAACAAAGAAGTTTATCTCCCTCCCTTTTCCTTCCCTTCCTTTCCTTCCATTTTTTGTTATCCAAACATAGCCTAAAAGTCTTGGAGTCATTGGTGGATCATCTATTATTATTAATTTGATCCTCTCCATATACTCATTAGAAGTTCTCAATTATCCATGTACTTCGTCTATCCACGTATAATCTTCCTCTATTACTTTTTAGAATGTCCACAAATGATCTTCCTATCACTTGGCACTTTAACATGTGCGTCCAAACCTTGAAGACGGGGGAGTATTATTGTTATATTGTTATCTAAATTTTCGACAATTTGTGAACCATGATAGATAACAACAAACTAGAAATTCAATTAACCTTCCAAATGCTTTCTTGTAATCATTCATGTAAGAGGAAAAATATCCAATTCTTCAACCACCCAACATGGCCAACAACATGAGCTGCCATTCTAATATAGAATTCACATTCAATCAAACATCCCAAAATAATCATCACCCTTACATGAATGATACATCAAGATTTAAATTACGCACATTAATTTGCAATTTTGTTTCAAGTAAGGTGTAACATTAAAAAAAAAAAAAAAAAAAAAAAAAAAAAAAAAAAAAAAAAAAAAAAAACAAATTTCATATATACATTGCTCATTAACCGAGAAAATCACATTTTGGCATTTCATAATAACAAAAAATCATCAAATTTGTTTTTAATAAATCAAACAGATTGATTGTATAACAATTAAAGAAAGCGAGAGACGAACCCGAAGATCGAGGGGATTAATGGAGACGGCACGAGCACGAACAAGAACCTGATTAGGCTTAAGATCAGGAACATCAACACCATCACGAAGCTCAAGAACTTGAGGACCGCCAAAATGAGGCAAAAGCACTGCTCTACAGCTAGTCACAATACTCCTACTATTACTACAACCATTAATCCCTAACCCTAACCCTAAATTGAAATTACTCTTCGAAAATGATGATGAAAAGATGAAATTCTTGAAACTGGAATCATTCGATTTGAATACATGCAATGATTTAAGGAACCGCATTTTGGATTGAAATTGAAGAAAGATGAATGATGAATTGATTTGAGCAGTGATTATCGCAACATTCGGAAAGAGGAGAGAGAAATAGAGGGAGGAGAGAGAAAGAGGAGGGAGTTAAGGGAGGTTTAAGGAGAAGGCGAAAATGGTGGGTTTTGGTTGTGGGAATGGAGACGTGTAAGGAGTATCGTCCGCATAGTGTACTCACTGCTCAGCTCTTGGTTTACTACTCGGTATCACTTGTGTAGTTGTGTCTTAAACTACGTATAAAGTTTGGTGTTGCAATTTAAAACTCCATCAGCTCTTTGTTTACTACTCGGTATCACTTGTGTAGTTGTGTCTTAAACTACTTATAAAGTTTGGTGTTGCAATTTAAAACTCCATCAGCTCTTTGTTTACTACTCGGTATCACTTGTGTAGTTGTGTCTTAAACTACGTATAAAGTTTGGTGTTGCAATTTAAAACTCCATGTCTAATGATTGGTGAGTGTTTCAAGTTTGACTATGTAGAACTATAGACATAGTGTGTTAGTAATTATAGAACATATATTCGTAGATTGTGTTGTTTTGTTAATCGTATCTTACTTCCTTGGTAAGAGATTCTTACATGCATTTTAGTGCATTTTTTTTTCATTCTCGTCAACCTTTGTACTATGGAAAGCATTATCAACCCTAACATGTTCGCTCAACAAAGCTTGTCAATGTCTTGTAAATACAATATTTGCAGGGGTTAAAAAAAAAAAAAAATAAAAGATTTTTTAAAAAAAAAAATTACCTTTTAAAAAAATGTAAAAAAAAAAATCACCCATTTTATATATTTTTTTTATATTTTTTGACGTATCGGTAGGATAATGAGCTTTCTCTACTAACAATTCAATCATCATTTGTTCTGCTGTTAGTGGCAAAAAAAAAATAAAAAAAAATTAATTAATTAAATTAGGTGGTTTCTAGAAAGTGGCAAATTTGTTCTGCTGTTATTTAAAACATTTCTTTCAAAATGTGCTTTTTCACAAAAACAAGGATTTAAAAGATGTTTTCTTACAAAGTTGCCTACAAATATTATAAAAAATCAAACCTTAAAGTTATTTGGTTCATGGTTGGATAAAGGCTAAAATTACATGTTGAAGCACAACACAAATCACAATCTCTTTAGGCAGAAACATACTGCAAAACTATTCACTATTTAGTTGACTAGCCAATATATGTATTTCTGTCCAATACATAATCAAATTTTTTGTAAACTGAACTTTGTTGAATGTTAAGCTTAGTAACAACTAATACAACTACAATCAAGCATTGCAATTGTTATAGAGTTGATTTCTATATGATATATGAAGTATTAAAATACACTACAACTGTCAAATACTGCAGCAGTCAAGGGAGCAGCTGAAGCAAGAAATAATGGTCTAAAACCAAGATACAATTAAGACTTGAATTTTAACCTAATTTAACCTAAGCTACAATTCCTGTTTCATTCCTTTGTATCCTCAGCCGACACAGCCTGATTGCTACTCTCTGCCTTCGTTGAAAGACTTGAAACAATTGGACTACTACCAGTTATTGCAGTGCTCACTGCCATAGCCTGTTCAATCGGTTCAATTACTCCAGGTTTTTCTGATCCAGGAATTGTTATTGATGGATTATTACTTGTTTCTCGCTGAGAGATGCTGCTTCCTCCAAACATAGAACATTCCAGATTTTGTCCCTCTTCCTTCTTGACTTCTACAATCTCGCTAGCAGTACCAGGATTCATAATGTTCTCAGCAGAAGCTTCAGTAGCTGAAGTTCCTGAATTGCCACTCTTGGTCTTTTCCAATTCTGGAGCTGCAGCTGGAATAGAAAACAGAACTGGAGCTGGAGTAGGAACTAAAACTGGATCTGGAGGTGGAGCTGAGGTAGGATCTGGATCAGAAATCAGAATAGCAATAGCACTCACAGATGGACTTGGAGCACAAGCCCGACTCGGAGATGAATTTGGTGCAGAAATTGGAATGGAAGATGAAGCTACAGTTGGATCTGGAGAAAGGGTTGGAGTCGGGATTAAAGCCGCAGCCGGGGCTGGAGCTGGGGCTGGGGCTGGGGCTGGGGCTTGAGCTGGAGCTGGGGCTGGGGCTGGGGCTGGGGCTGGGGCTGGGGCTGGGGCTGGGGCTGGAGCTGGAGCTTGAGCCAGATCTGGAGCCGAGGCTGGAGCTGAAGCCGCAGCCAGAGTTGCAATTGAAGTTGAACTTAAAGCAGGAGCCCGATCAGCCTCAGCAGAAACAGCAACAGAAGTTGAATCTAAAGCAGGAGCTGGAACTGAAGTTGATGCTAAAGCATTAGCCAAAGCTGGAGCTGGAGCTGGAACTGAAGTTGATGCTAAAGCATTAGCCAAAGCTGGAGCTGGAGATGAAACTGAATTTGAAGTAGGAGCTGGAGATGGGATTGAAGCTGAAGCAGGACCGGTTACTGGAGTTGGAGCAGGAGCTACAGTTGGAACTTGAGTTGTAGTTGGATGTGGACCACCAGCCCCTGCACTCATAATAGTTGGAGCAGATACTCCGACAAAAGCACTAGGATTATGACTAGTCACCCTCAATGAGCCGCTTGAAGTAGCATCAACTGTAGCCTTTTTGGAGTCTGCAGAAACAGATGATGATGCTGATTCATTGACAGCATGAAGCACCTGCAACCTGTAATCAGTTTCTGGCCGACGACATACTTTTCTTAAGGGCACAATTTCCTAGAGGCAGAAACAAAAGAACAATGAGTGTTTTGTAAACCAGCAGTTAACAGAAATCTATGAGGCACAAATTCTTTGAGTATAAAAACTTTGAGAAGAATTAATAAATTAAATTAAAAAAACCCTTTTCATCCTCCTGAGTTTATACATTAAAAGGTAAATTTAAAGCTGGATGTCTGGAGATTGTATGCACCAGGCCCATTTAACTTCCATTTGGCTGGCTACTTCCTTCGTTAAAGGGTAAAACCGGGGGAGAAAGGGGGGGGGGGGGGGCAGACGAAATATCTTGCCCATGTGACTACTAAAAAACTAATTTGAAACTTCATACAAAGAAATGTATTGTGACTATTAGAAACTAAGAGAACTTCAAACTCAAAGCATTGGAGGTCTTCTACTAAGTGCACCAAAATTTAAAGAATAGCCAGGATGTCAATTAATGACAGGTAAGATAAATCATTCAGCTCCTATAGCACAATACACCATATGATTTCAGTGGGAATTACATAATCCGATACAAAACGATAAATGCAGATATAAGATCTACAATTTAAGCCATTTCTTTGCCTAAATTAAGGACTAACAACTTTCTACAGCTTCAAACACAGGTATTGTTTTATCTCCCTCGGGTATCTCTTATGTAAAGAAATCTTGTAGAATATCGAAAGTAGCAGAAACAAGAGGTGGAGAAATACCTCAGACTGATCATGATCGTAACGGACCAGAAACCTGCAGCGACAGCCTCTTACATCATGTCTCCTCCTTTGAGCATCAAGGACATGAGCATCAAAGTAAAGAGCCTGCTCTTTACCTTCCTGAATATATATTTAAAGTACAAAAGCACAATGTCAGAATGTATTACCGATTCCAAGTCATAATTGAAAGATCCAGTCCTACCTGAAAGCAGAGGATGAGATCCCCAGGAAGAACTGCAACACACTCTGATGATTCACATGGAAGTGACCTCTGTCTAACATGTTTGCGAACATTAACCCACTCATCTTCTTCTGGCCCAAATCCAGAAAAACGGATCAGAACTTCCTGAAACCCAAAATTCAGACATGGGTACGAGTGTCAGGTATGAGCACAAATTCAAGTGTTAAGACATGCAAAGATCCAAATTTGGACAAGGATGCAGGGACACAGCATTAGTGAAACACATCCTGATTCTACATTAGTTATGTCAATTCACATTACAAATACACATATTTTAGAATTACTTGTTTCCTAGTTCTGTATAATGTTCTTATCTCCAGCTCATATTATAGCACATATTGGCTTATTTTCTTTCTGTTTGCCATCCTTCTATATTAAAGTTTATCTCCACAAATACGTTAATCAAGATCATTAGGTCTAGATGAAATCAAAGTGATGGGTAAAAATTTCATACACATCACAGTGTTTAGTGTCGACATGAAAATCCAAGATAAAAAAGATGAGTGATAAAATAGACAAGAACAAAGACAATTCTACTTCTAAAATTATTCAGCACATATCCGATAAAGAGCTAAATATTAATCAACAGCAAGATTGTCCTACATCGGATACCACAAATGAGCACAAGATGTAGATAGGCTAACACCCTAAACCAGCAACAACTCTGAATAACTAGAAGCCAAGCTATAATGGTTTTATTTGAAAGCAGAGTAACCAAAGATCAATAGTAAACTAGACCCACGTCATCATGGATCCATGAGAGAATCAAATAGGACTCGTTTAACTAAAATTATATTCTGTTGTAACAGAGAACCCAATTCTATTGTATTCTGCAAGTTATTAAACTTCGAGAATATACTCAAATTTTTAAGGTAAATATTAAGATATATTGATGAATGTTGAGATGATTCAATTTAAATGTGTTGTAGATATTTCTCATATCTTACTTGATTCCAAATTGATTCAGAAAGTTTTCTCTTCTGTAGAGTTATAAATAAGTTAATAAATATTTAAATGAATATCAAGATTATAAAACAAGCAGAGAAGAGGGGAAAAGAAAGGCAGGTAAAGAGGTAACATTTTCCTACAAAATTTTATAGTTGAAGAAGCATTCAGATTCCGATAACTCTTCTAGCTCCCAGACAGATACAGATAATCCATAAAAAAAAAATTCAAAAAAAAAAATTCAAAAAAAAAAAGGGTGGATGGGTGGAAGAACAAAGTGAATAGGGTAAGAAAGAGTGAGTGGAAATGTGTAAACATTGTGAACTAGGATAGTAAAGAGGATATGCCAAAGCAAAATGTTAAGAACATTTTTGAAATATACCAAAATAACAAATGTTAAAATCATTGTGAAACTAAGGTAGTATTTTCGTGCTTGATTTGTACAAATTCGGGCATATATTGTACAGCTTGTACCTTGCGAAAGGCCTTAAAAGCTGAAACCCCACGTATTTGTGGAGCAGTGATAAAACACCCAGCTATAACGACATTTTTATATTGGTAAGCAAGTAACTGAATGGTCCATCATAATTAGATTGCAGTAATAAGTGTAATTTCTACCCATGACAACATAATAAGTAATCAAAAATAATATAGAAGAGTTCCGACATAAGATATAATTCTGATTACAGAGTTCTCTGTTAATTCACAAAAATCAAGTAATTTAATAAAAAAGTAGAGAAACTTTTTCAAAAACTGAAAATATTTCCAGGTTGGTTGACTTGGTTCTAGGAACCACGACCAAACATGAGCCTTGGTAACTTTCAAGGTACAAACTTGCTTGCTGACACCGAGGGTAACAGACAAGGTAGCAAGGGCTCTCTAACTTAGTCTTGATGGTAGTGTAGGGGCTGAGGATTTGGTTAGATTCCTAGGCATTAATGAGTGATTTTTGAAGGTTTGGTAGGCCAAAGAAGAGGCTGTACTGAGGTATGAGAGGATTGGAAAGAAAAGGTTGTAATTCTTGCCACAGGCTTTCTCTAAATCTCAACCAAAAATAAATAGATAAATAGGATCAGTTTCTTCCAATCTACTGACATTTTAAAATGTAAGAAAATTGAAACATAGATTCAAACTTGGAACCACCATCATCATATTGGTCTCTAGAGTCCATACTCCATATCCACCTCCCAGCATTGTTATTGCTGGCCAACACAGGAAGTTTTTGAAATGAAACAAATGTGGAGGTGAAAGTTTGAAGTTGCGATTATCAACTCCCCCCCCCCCAAACACCGACTACAAAATATAATGGCAATGGGTTTCATGGGAAGAAAAGTGAGCTAAAATGACACAGAAGGAATGCAGATCCTCAAAGCCTATTCATGAAGTTAGAAACCATCACTAAATCTTTCTCGTAACTCGGCAAGGCCAAAAAGGTTACATATACCTCCAAATTTAATAGTAAATACTGAAAATCAGATGAATTCCAAACACTTACGGGGTTACCAGTCTCAAGATGTCTATGAGAATGAAATGCTTGGACATCATACCTAACAGATAGAGATATCAAGTATTAGTTTCTGAATAAACAATTAATGACAATATAAAAATCATGAAGTTACCAAAAGATTAAATAAATAGAAGATCTATTTACCATGCCCCATCCCTAGCAGATTTGGCTTCAAATTCCATTAAAGGATTTTCAGTTGTATTTTTTGCCACATTATGACCTAAAAAAGACATAGTAGGACTTGTTAGGATGTAAAGAACATTTATATCATTGTGCATTCTTATCAAAAGAGCAAATGCAACTCCATAAACACGCCTGGATATATCACTCCTTGACAAACAAAATGCAAAAAATAAATAAACAAATACCATTCAGCAAACATGGAAAATATCTGTTCAGTATACAAGACATGACTATGCTAAAAGTGATGCAGAGCACATTAGTTGAAAGAGATAAATCGAAAAGCTTGATGCATCCAACTACATACAGAATTTGACTTTTAGTCTACAAATCCACAGAATAATTTTCCTGCATCAAAATAGCTCTAAATCTAACTTTGTTCACATCACAGATTAGTAAAGTTGCCTCTAAGAGCATCATGCTAGGCTCATATAAAGAGAGATAAGGGAGAGAGGAGGAAATACAAGTGAGGAATTCTCAGAATCTCAGCGCTAATTTGAGAAGAAAATAGAAGAGGAGATAGATCAATAATAGAGGGGACACAAAACCCTACTTCACGATACAATTGTACAAAAAACTCAAAAGAGGGATATAGAGTGACAGTAAGCACTCTAGCCACTACTTCTCAACCTCGAATCTTACCGATTTTAGGTGCTGAGTATTCCTTCAACGGAACAGAACGCTTCATGTTGTCGGATCAGAGGGTAAACAAAGCCCTGAGATCTCCTTTCAAAGGAAGAGAGAAGAGAGGCTCAAAAAGAGAGTTAAAGATGAAAAATGTGACAAGGGGAAAACAAACAAAAAATGGTAGCGAAATAAAGGCCAGAAAATCCGGATATAATTGGCCAGAATTAAATGCTGAAGATATCATTCCTCCATTCCTCTTCTTTCTCTCTATTAAAAAAATGAGGGGCAAATTTCCTTCTTTCCCTTGTTCTTTACCCCTTCACATTACCCCTACTGCCCAAACAAGCCATTAGTAAATTATGCTGCAAAAGTTCAACGTAAAAAATTCTTAAACTTCTGCTATTTGCTCAACTGAAGTATCAACAACAAACACTTCTGCTATTTACACAACAGTTGAGTTGACCAACAGATTACATAGTGGTAGTATGAGTGCATTGTATACAGCGGAAAATCACCATTACTTATAATTCTCCCTATTGCTAATTCTTAAATTTTTTTAAGGGTATAATTTATGAGCAGTAAATTTTTCATTCTGGAAATTTATTTTAAGTCTCATATGGTTAAAATGGGCAAGGGTTAATGCAACATTAAATTAGACTGCCCATCACCATTACTTATAATTCTCCCTATTGCTAATTCTCAATTTTTTAAGGCTATATTTTATGAACAGTAAAATTTTCATTCTGGAATTTTATTTTGAGTCTCATATGGTTAAAATGGGCACGGTTTAATGCAACATTAAATTAGACTGCCCAGTTTGGATTTAACTGTTGTTGTACCAATATTTTGAAACATGCACAATCCATAAAGTAATGAATAACAATAATCATCATAAAGCAGTAAACAATAATTCTCGTCTATTTCTTCTTTCCATCAGATTACATCATTTATAATTACATCATTTATGATTACCTGTGTCTCCTTGCTCTTCCAAGAAAAACTAACCAATATGCTAAAACAGAATAAATTAGTCTACTAGATTCAGATATGCCACCACTAATTCTCTTTAATGTAGAACAAGTTCAAAAATTTTAGAACTAGGTTGTCATAAAAAATGAAGACCAGTTAGGTTACAATGCACCTTGAGCAGTTTATGTGAACAAGCTGTAAAAAGTTCGCCTTTAATATTATACAAGGTAGGCCAACTTCTTATATATGATAGCTTCTCAAGATCAGGAGGGTGGATCATGTTCTTGCACACAATTTGTACTTTTGATTGATGTCCTGTTTGCTTTGCGACTTAATTATGCCTGGTAAAAGAAGAAAATCTTCCCAAACTACCAACACCTGTAGAAGATTCTAGCCAATCCCATTCTTCTAGAGGTCTGTGCAATTGTGTTTTTAGATATCTTAATTTCTTTTTAGTAACATTAATATAGCCATGAGAAAATATTTAAGTAAATCAATAATTTGTTCCCTTTGTTCCGATGGAGGTTGACACAAAATTATGGTTCCAGGCCTTCCTAACTGTTCCTTAATAATGTTCTCAAAAAAAAAAAAAAAAAAAAAAAAAAAAAAAAAAAAAAAAAAAAAAAAAAAAAAAACTGTTCCTTAATAACAGTAGTCAGTAAAACAGCACCAATTTGGCTTTTTTCAGCACTGTAAAGCTAAAATTCTAGGCATTCACTACAAAGATGCAAATATTAACAAAAATTGGACTACGTCATTATTTCATTAACAATCTTATAAGTAAAATTATTTCCTCTTGTTCTAAATATTTGCAACACTTTGACTTTTGCACAACTCTTATGATTGCTTTGACCACAATACCTCCTCACTTATCTTTTAATCACAACGTTTGACTTTTTCCACAATTTACACACTCCTTTAATCATCTTTTGTGATTTATATGTTACAAAAAACACAATCATGTCAGATCTTGCTTGATTTGCCTCGATTGCTTTTTATAATTTTAAATAAAATAAAATAAAAGATATAGCATAAGATGTGAATCGGCAAGCATGATTGCCCAATGCTGCAATTAAAAGAATGGAGAAACATATAAATGACAAAATCCTTACGAGTATGTAAAATGTTGGATTTAGCTCAATGTATAGTTGGATTTAGCTCAATGGATAATATCAATTTTGTAATCTTTACCAATATATAAGCGAAGATATAACTGGTCGATTTTGTACATTGGAAAATGTTAAAGACAATGTGTAGAAAGTAATTTTGAAGCATGAAAAATCTGAACAATATTAAAGTAATACTCCCTCCGTTACATATTACTCGCAACAAAGGAATATTTTATGTCTCACAAATAATACCCCTTTGTTGCGAGTAATATGTAATGGAGGGAGTATATTTTTAAAAAAAAAAAAAAAATCTAATCGATTTATACAGGATTATCTGAATATATGTTCATATGGCTACGGTTTTTTTTTCTTTGAATTTCATAATTTACAATAAATGGGTATACATTGGCCGTAAAAAATCATCATCACAAAGAAAATCAAACTAAAGAGTGTTGGATATGCTAATATTCCAAGAGAGTAAAAACTTCTCGTGACCTCAGGGAATCCATAAAATTACTTCTATAATGTTCTTACATATGAATAAATGCCAAACTGAAGTAAGAGAAATATAGTAGCGTCTACATCCATAAAATCTTAGTACTCAACTACTTAGAAAAAATTCCCTCTATTCACCTCCATTTACATTTATAAAATATATTGTTCAACCTATTCAACTACAATCGTCGAGCTGGGTTTTTCATAAACTTTGAAAAGATCGACAAATTGGTTTTGGGGAAAAGTGAACTTAAATGGTCATTTTTATTCGGATAGAGTGAGTAAATATATTTTGTAACGGTACTTTTGTAAAAGTGCACTAAGAATGCTTTCAAATACAAACCTATATAGCCTCCGTTTCTTTTCGATGTTCTTGTTTTGAATTACACACTTTTTTCAATACACATTTTTTACCATTGAGATCTCTAATTGCGAATAGTATATATACTATATACTTGATATTCTTAAAGCACTCATCGAGACAAATTAAATAAGATATCATATGTCATGTTTTTACAATATGAATTGGAAAGAGTTTAGAAGATTTTCGCAAGTTGAATTCAAACAAGAACATAAAAAAAAAAAATAATAAAAAAAAAATAAAATAAAAAAAAGAAAAGCGGAGTATAACTCTTGATCCTAAGGTCTTAAAGAGATAAGGAGGCAACCAAAAAGAATGCAAGGAGTTATATTAGAACATATTTCAAATCAACTTAATTTGCATATGAACACAAAGAGGCAAAAGATTGTACAAAGTCCACATTAAACAAGTCTTTAACGGATTAAATCTTTAAATATATGGAATTTTTGTTTGGAACTGGAATAGGGTATCTAGATCCAAAAAAGACATAAATGTATCTTTTTAAAAATAAATATACAATAGAGAACAAAAATTAGGCCCAAAGGTGAATGAAATAGTGCATTTGAAGGTACTTGAGCCAAGTTATGAGTTTGATAAGGTTAATTATTCATAAATTTGTACATAAATGAATTTGGCCCATCACAAAATATTAATATTCCCTCTGTTCCGAGATAATTAATGTATATGGCCCATCACAAATAATTAATATCCCCTCCGTTCCTACATAAAAAGTTGAATAGCTTTTGCTCATGTTTGTAAGGAGATGAATAAAAATTAATGCACAATAGGATATAATTGATTAAAAGTAAAAAATAAAAAAAAATAAAAAAAAAACAAGATAGTAATATTTGATTTATTGAAAGAGGAATACCTAATTCCTAACCTACAAATCAAGTGGCATTCTTGAAAATAAAATGAACTTTTATGATAAAAATTAAAAAATAAAAACAAATCAATCAATCATGATCCCATAAATGGGGTAGAATACATGAACCAAATATGATTATTCCGTGTGGTCGTCCACAAATATCTTCCTCCTCTATCCCTTACGATCCAATACCTCATCCTCATGCAAGTCCATATATTTCATATCATTCCTAACTCCTTCCAACCAAGTCATTTTCGATCTCCCTCTCCCTCGTTGAACCCCTCCATAAGGCCACCCTTCCACTCTTCGCACCGGTGCACTCTCAGGTCTCCGTCTTACATGCCCAAACCAACGCAGATGATTTTCCTTTAATTTGTCTGTAATGCCTATCACACCTACTTTCTTGTGGATAACTTCATTTCTAATTATATCTATAAGAGTGTTCCCACACATCCACCTCATCATGCGCATTTCTATAACCTCTATCTTTGTAATGTGCTTCTTAGAAGCCCAACATTCAGTACCATAGAGCAACACTGGTCTTATAGCAGTCTTATCCCTTCAAGTGTAAGGGAATGCTTCGATCACATAATAGTCCTGTGGCCGCTCTCTATTCAAGCCACCCTGACCTAATCTTGTGGGCCACGTCTTGATCAATGTCCCCATTTTACTAGATGATCGACCCAAGATATTTAAAACATTCACTCATGGTCAAGTCTTTTCCATCCAAACTCATCACATCATTGATTCCCCCCCCCCCCAAGTACCAAATTGGCATACTGAATATTCAGTTTTACTCCGACTTAACTTAAACCCTCTAAATTCCAACCTTTGCCTCCATTGCTCCAACTTGCCATTAACCTCATCTTTAGTTTCATCCACCAAAACGATATCATCCGCAAACAACATACACCGTGGAACCTCATCTTGAATTGGTCTACTTACTTCATCTAGAAGGACTAGAACCATTGCAAAAAAAAAATGGGCTTAATGCAAACCCTTGATGCAATCCAATTGTAATAGGAAAATCTTTTGTCAACCTCCACATGTCCTCACATTCGTTGACAAATCCCGATACATATCTTAAACTAAGTCTACATGCCTTCAGTAGATACCTTTTTTCAACATTGCCCATCATAGTATCTCTCTAGGCATCTTGTCATATGCATTAACCAAATCAACAAAAACCATATGAAGATCTTTCTTCTTTGCCCTATAAAACTCCATCATTTGTCTTATCAAATGAATTGCTTCCATAGTAGATCTCTCATGCATAAAACCAAATAAATTATCTGAAATGCTAGTGCGTGCCCTTAACCTATGTTCAACCACTCTTTCTCACAACTTCATAGTGTGGCTCATAAGCTTTATCCCTCGATAATTAGAACAATCTTGAGCGTCTCCTTTGTTTTTATAGACCATGACTAGTGTGCTCTTCCTCCAATCTTGTTGAACCCTTATAGCCCTCCATATCTTGTTTAAGAGGTTTGTTAATCCATCAGTACCGATTTTACCCAAACACCTCCATCAGTATATCATCAGGACCAACTGCCTTCTTTGGCTTCATCTTCTTTAATGCAATCTCCACCTCTACTCTCCTAATCCTCTTCACATACTCCATATTGATTTCTTCATCACTCACAGAGGTATCTCCCGTCACAACTCCATTACTTCCAAATAACAATTCATCAAAGTACCTCTTCCACCTATCCTTGATGTCCTCATCTTGTACTAGAACAATTTGGTTCTTATCTTTGACATACTTTACCATGCCAATATCCTTCCTTGCCTCTTGTCTTCTCTTTGCCATCTTATAATGATCTTTTCTCCCTCCTTTGAGTCAAGCTTTTCATAAACCTTCTAATAAGACATCTTATGATAAAATATAAAAATAAAATAAAAAATAAAAAGAGTAATAAATGAAAAGGCAGCGTTAGCAGTTTATGCATTTAACGGTTGTCAACTCACATAGTTATGTATTATGCTTCCAGAAAGTGAAGTATGGCTCATGCAAAATTTCATTTTTTTTTCTCCCAAAAAAAAATATGCCAGCAGTCCACTAAAATTTTCAACCCTTCACGCCACAAAACATTGAAAAAACTTCATGACTTTTTTTTTTTTTTTTTGGTAATTGGTACCAAATGTATGTTAATTTTATCAAACTGAAGTAAACTTAGTACTAACTGTATGTCAATATTACACCAATTGTTTCATTTGGTACCAAGTTGAAATAAATTTGGTACATCCTTCATTTGGATGACATTTGGGCAAATGGCAATTGAATCTTCTTGAATTTATAAGACTCCATTTTGAAAAGGGATGAACAAAGATCTGTTCAAAGCGAAGAGGGTTGACAATGATGAAGCTTTGAATTGAGGGGCGCAAATTTGTGCAAGAGATAAGTGAGAAAAAAGTAACAGAAGAGAAAAGAGAAAGCACATAATCAAATAGCCAAGAACCGAAATCAACTCAAAAAGAGAGTAAATTTAGATGAGGGATTCAAAAAGGAAAATCCTTGCAAGAGGGCATGAAAGTACAAGAAGGAGAGAGAGATTGTGAAAATGAAAGTTTGAATTTTTGAGGTTAGAAAATGAAAAGTACCGTCAAGCCATTACCGTCAATTGAAGGTCATTTGACAGCCATTAAGAGAAAAGTGGATAGTTAATATGCAATTACCGATATGTCCCTTAATAAATTTTATCAAGGAAAGAAATTGGGTAGCCGTCGATTCAAAATGAAAATAAGAAAGTGGGGTTTGGTTGACCAAAAGTGAAAAAAGAAATAAATAAGTGGAATAGGACTTTTTATAAACAAGTTTTTAGGTGAGATAGGACTTTTACTTAGGAGTATAGGGAGTAATTTGGCTTAGATACAAAGTTGCAAGTTTAGTTTTGGTTTCAATTAGGCTTAGATCGGGACTGTATAAAAAAAAATTAATAATAAAAAATTAAAAAACAAAAAAAATAAAAAATAAATAAAACAAAACAAAACAACAGAAAAAAGAAAAGGAATGTTTTCAGCTCAAATTTAGACTTAAGCCAAGTCCAAATTGTTAAGTCTAATATAAACCCTCAATCCAATGTAAGAAAGAGTAGAGATTCATCACAAACTGTTTTCCCTTGCATGCTTTGTCAAATATGTAAAAAGTTTCCTTGATTTGGCATTCTCACTCTCAGAACTTCTTTCAGTCATCAACTTGAAATTCCGATTGAAAAGACTCAAATAGGTGCAATTAAAGCTAGAATTTTAGTAATAAAATCTCAAACTGTGTTGCAGGTGTTGTTTTGTCTTGCAACACATTTTCATTAATAAACCATATCGTGATTCCATTCAATAGCCCAAGGCCTAATCACTAACCAGCAAAATCAGCACTACCACCAAAGACGCAGACAGGTTCACGTGTTCATCCACCAATCTTAATCTCCTCAACAAATCTAAACCATACTTTTTTAAAGGAGAGGGAAATGGTTATACTGAGGTGGTCCTTTCAATGCATTGGCAAAAAAGTACACAAAAATGAAACTTGATATCCCTATAGCAACAAACATATGATACAATGAATACAAACCAGGATATTGTTTGAGCATATATCCAAGGTAATTTTATAAATCAGAACTAACGCCGATTCAAAATCAGTCTAGGTCTAGAGGCCAAATGCCAAATCGGAAAAACCATTTGAATTAGAGGTCAAGAAATTAATATGCCAAGGAAGAAGCATGATGAAAGGATACATGATATTCATATTACTTTTAGATAAATACACATGATAATTCCCTAGTTAAATGTAGGGAAACATCCTACGTCTATAGATACTATGGGTATAGCATGCTTGGTGATCAAACTCATCCTACCTGACGGTGATGGTGCAACTGTCTGTTGAGGAACAGAGGGTACATTTCTCACTGGAGTAACTTCAGCCTGCGGATTAGGTGGCATATTCGGGTTCCCAGGTGCCTTGACCAATTTTGACCTCAGGGCATAACGCCTATTTTGGAACCAGTTCCAGACCTACAACATAACCAATAGAAATTCAGTTATCAAACATTACTTTAAAAGCCAAGAACATAGTGATAGCCATGGGTTAATCAATTGATTTCTAAGATTTAATTCGATACCTGCTTCATTTGTACTGTGATTTTTCCGGATCGCTCTGATGAATTACTACACTCATGATAAATATCCCTCGATCAGATAAGCCAAAATAGGAATTAACAGCTTGCCTTATTTGAAAAAGATAACAAACCTGAATCTATCAGCAAGCGCCATAAGAACCTCTCTAGCTGGAACATGACCACCATGTTCTCGTAAAAGAGCTTCCATTTGTACAACCTAAAAACAAACAAATCCCACCTTAAATTAAAAAAAATGCCAACAGTTGAAATACTATGAAAGCAACCAAACAAACTCTTGATGCATGTAATACAATTTACATAGTTTTCCATAGAACTTCCACTAATAAAACAAGGTCAGTTTTCAGAAGAACGTATGCCTTGAACAAAACAACTCTAGAGATTGAAAAGGTGAATTATACACCTTTCACCAAAAGCAATATTCTTCTATATTACTCCATAAATAATAGTATAAACGGCTGAAACCTCCCTCCTCCCCAACCCCACCCCCCGTCGCTCCATTTGTCAGTGAATAGGAGAAGACTTAGTAACCAATTGTCAACAATGCCAATTAAAAATACAAAGGGTCAAAGGTCGGTACGGATACAAACCTTTAACATCCTCTACTTCTTTTTATTTGACACATTTCTTTAGTCACACTAGCCAATTCACAAATTCAACCATTACTATCTTAATTACCAATAAGCAAAAATTATAAATTCTTGATATTTTTAAATAATACATCGAAATAAATCTAACAAGACCATCAAAAAACACGATCAAATAAGAGTGTGTGAATAGTGTCAAAGTCAAAATGTGTCAACCAAAAAGAAACCGAGAAAGTATATGCATAAACCCAGCAGCAGGAAATTGATTCTACATCCAAATTAAAAGCATAGTGTCCTAGTTAACCGCCATTCCACATGAAACATACAAGAATTTAAATTTATCCGAATGCATCTCTTTTAACTATTAGAATTGTTTCAACCAAAGTATCAATTATGATACTCAAAGTATCTAATTAACCGGAATGGCGATTCCGGTCAAGGAAATGAACTACAAGTTGCATTCACAGCATAAACCGAGTCATCTTCAAACATATTGAATAATTTATCTGCTATACAACATTCATATAAATACATCATAGGAAAAAGAAAAAAAAAAATCAGAGGATTAAAAAACTATGATCATGCTCATAAATTCAACAGAATTCAGACCAAAAAATGTACATCAACCAACACATTAAAATCCCAACAAAGCCCAAATTTTAAAAACACCAACGTAATAACATCCAAAAAGATAAATAACGACTGAATTTGCATGTAACCCACATTAAATTATTCAAAAATACATGACCCCAGAAATGAAATTGAATGAAAGACGGAAAAAGATGAGAGAGAAGTGACCTCGGCAGGGAAGAAGCGGAAAGACGGGGCACCATGAGTAGGAGGACGACCCATGAATGAGTAATTGAATTGCAGAACCCTTCACTTGGATTCGTAAATTGAAGGCTGAATCTGCTTTTGAAGCGGGTCGAATTTTGAGAAATTCCGGGTGAATTGATTTTAATTTGCTGTCTAATGGCCGATGTTCATCAACTCCGGCAAAACCTTCTCTTTTCAGTTTTTTTTTCCCTCTTCCAAGTACTGCTGATTTTCTTTCTTCGCTTTAAATAACAAAATAATATATAAAAAAAAAAATATATTAAATAGGTAAAAACCGGACTGAAATTACTTGTCCTTTTTTTTCCATCATCCGTCTTTTAATAAGCAATCCCATTTGCATGTACCCGGTGTACAGTATTTTTACTGTACATCGGGTTTTCGCACGTGCTTTCTTTTTAAAAAAAATCGCAGAATTTCAAAATCGCGGAATTTCATACCTTAAAATCAAAAAAACGCAGAACAACAATGGAGGAGAGAGAAAGTGAGAAAACGCAGCTATCAATCATCCATTGAGGAGAGAGAAAGTGAGAAATCGCAAAAATTGCAGAAAACGATCATCAATCGAGGAGAAAAAAGGTTAGAAAACGCAAAAATTGCAGAAATCGATCATCAATCGAGGAGAAAAAAGGTGAGAAAACGCACAAATAGAAGAATTCGATCATCAATTAAGGACAAAGAAAGTGAGAAAACTTACAAATTGCAGAATTCGATCATCAATGGAGAATTCGACTTTCGATACAAAAAATTGCAGCAATCTCATTCACGAATTGCTAGAAAAACAAAGGCAAATTGAGACTGAATTTGAAATCGATTTAAATCGATCGATTATAGAAGAAGAAGAAACTAATTGTTTTGGAGATGAATTCGTACCAATATTCAACAATCCAGACAATGCAGATGAAGCAATCGATAATGCAGATGAAGCAATTGAGAATGCAGAAGACGCAATTCACAATGCAGAAAATCAAGTGGTTCCTGATAAATCAATTGATTCAAATTCAGAACAAACAACCAAATCAGATGCAACTGAAGGTAATTTCTATGAATTTTTGAGATTGTATGCAAAAAGTAACCCTTTGAATACATAATTGTTACCCTTTTCATGCATAAACGTGACCATACTTATGCCTAAATGTTACCCTCAGATTGAATGCAGAACTTTTTAGATTGCATGCAAAAAGTAACCCTTTGAATGCCTAAATGTTACCCTTTTCATGCTTAAAAGTGACCCTATTTATGCTCAAATGTTACACTCAGATTGTATACTGAAAATTCAGATTGTATGCAAAAAGTAACCCTTTGAATGCCTAAATGTTACCCTTTTCATGCTTAAAAGTGACCCTATTTATGCTCAAATGTTACACTCAGATTGTATGCTGAAAATTCAGATTGTATGCAAAAAGTAACCCTTTGAATGCCTAAATGTTACCTTTTTCATGCATAAAAGTTACCCTATTTTCAAACGAATGTTACCCTTTTTTTTTATGATGTCTGTGGTTATTATCTGATTTGTTTGTATTAAATAACAGATACAAATCCAATTGATGCTTATGGTTTAGATCTTAGAGGATCATTTGTTGGTGTGGTAAGAGAAACTTTTGAAGAAATTTTGGAATTGTATGAAAAAACATGCTGCTATACTGGGGTTTTCAATAAGAAAACATACAACTAGATTCAAACAACACACAAAAATAGTAACTGAGAAAAACTATGTGTGTTCTGCTGAGGGAAAGAGACATTCAGGTCAGAAGAAAACAAAGTTAGTTGAAATGGTTGATGAAGAGGATGTAAATGTAAAAACAAGAAAGCCAAGACAAGTATCCATTACAAGATCAAATTGCAAGGCATGCATAAGAGCAAAAGTGAATAAAGAAGGACAGTTTGAGGTGGTGGCTCATGTTATTCAGCATAACCACGAGCTAACAAAGCCACAGTGGCATTATTTGCATCGTTCTGAAAGAAAAATGACAGAGGAAAAAGTTGTAGCAATCAAAACAATGAAATCTTCAGGTCTAACTACAATGGACACTTACAATTACATGGCTACAGAGGCTGAAGGAGAACATAATATAGGTCATAGTGTTGTAGATCACCTGAATTTCTTCTGAAGGTTAAGAATGGAACAAATTGAGGCTGGAGATGCTCAAACTTTAGTGAACATTTTAAGTCAGGAACAATCAGAGGATCCAAACTTCTTTTTTAGAGTGAAGTTTGACAAAGAAGGAAGAATTTGCAATATCTTTTGGAGAGATTCAATGATGCTAGAAGACTATAGGATATATGGAGATGTTCTTGTCTTTGATACAACATACAGAGCCAATATATATAATCTTATATGTGCTCCATTTGTTGGCATAAATAACCACTGGCATAATTGTATGTTTGCTTGTGCTTTTATTGGGGATGAAACGACAGATTCATTTGTGTGGTTACTACAAACCTTCTTCAAAGCTATGGAGGATAGAAAACCAACTTCAATATTCACTGACCAGGACCAAGCAATGGCAAATGCTATACTGGAGGTAAAAGATTTATATTGACATCTTACAGATTTGAGCTATGACAATAAAGTTTTCCTTTTTCACATAAAATTACCCTTTTAGCTGCATAAAGTTACCCTTTTTAGTGCATAAAGTAACCCTTTTAACAGCATAAAGTGATCCCTTTATTTTCAATGCAGGTGATTCCTAATACAAGGCATAGACTTTGTATATGGCATTTGGAGCAAAATGCCATAACCAGATTTGAAGCTCTTAAATTTATTACATTAAGTTTAGAATAAAAATACCAGATCAGCATCCATTATATTACATTCAGGATTCTCATAGCTAACCCAACCTTCCCATATGTCGTGCAAATCCTTAACAGCACTAGATATGTTACCTTTGCCAATATTGTCACAAACATGGAAGAATGAAAACTATTAAAGTATAAGATCTCAATAATATATATATAAAGTAAATGTGTTAAGATATAAAAAAAGGAATGAAATAACTTACACTCTGCCTAACACCGAAGAAGAATTTTCGAGGACCAGTAGCCTGAAAACATGCTTTCTCATTCAAATACAGACAGAAGCAATCAATAACGCACCATCGAATCCTGAGTGGAGCAACAAGGAACACCATGTCTTCTCTTGGAATTAAAAAGTTCATTCCAAAAGTAACAAGGCTCTCACTGAAACAATAAAAAAATAAGATCAGCATTAAAAAAAAAATATAAGAAAAAAACAGATAAAAAAATAATTATAATAAAAAAGGACACTTAACTTCCTATCCATTGAAACATCCTTCAGCAAACAATAATCGAGAATTTCCAAATGTAACTGAGGCAAATTCTTGAAAATCCGAGCATTGCTCTTTACAAAAAGAGTTACAAAAGGCACCTGCACACCTACATGTCCACAGTCCATAGAGCATAGAGATTTATTTGCTCTGAGTCGAGGAGGTTCATTTTGTTCAATATGCCCGATAGGAATATTTTCAGTAGGACCAGGAATGATAGCAGAAGGTCCAGAACCATTAAGGCCTTCATTAACTATTTTTCCATGACCATTGTCATCATCCTTAGGAATATTTTCATTGAAACCTTATGCAAGTTCTTTTTCAGGAACAAAATCTTTGTTACCTTCTGTAGATTCATAAAAACCGCGAAACATATCATGTACAGACTTCATTTTATTACACTCATCAATTAAACCATCTAAAATCTTCAAATAATGAGGATCAGAGAGTAGCAGTTCAGTTTGAGAAACTGAAACAAAATCATCAGAAGATAATGAAACACTTCTGCGAGAAGTAATCAGATCATTCAAGGTTTGAAAACCAGTTGACTGAACAAATAATAAAACATCCATATT
The DNA here is from genome assembly GCF_001683475.1 of Chenopodium quinoa. Classification (NCBI taxonomy): domain Eukaryota; kingdom Viridiplantae; phylum Streptophyta; class Magnoliopsida; order Caryophyllales; family Amaranthaceae; genus Chenopodium; species Chenopodium quinoa. Next base: position 1,348,936 of record NW_018743906.1, on the reverse strand, counting down.
TCTTTTAAACAAAAGAAACATTTCATGAACAACCTACAAACATATGAACAATAAAAAAAATGTTACAAATAAAAATAATAAAATAAGTAGGAAATTTAAATATATGCTAAAAGTGACCCTTTTAAATGCATAAACTGACCCTTTTAAATGAAAAAAGTTACCCTTTTGTATGAATAAAGTAACCCTTTTAACTTAATATTGAAGATAACTTTAATGCATATAAAGGGTAACTTCGGTGCAAATAAAGGGTAACTTTGGTACACAAAAAGGGTAACTTTTGTACACAAAAGGGTAACTTTTGTACACAAAAAAGGGTAACTTTTGTACACAAAAAGGGTAACTTTTGTAAACAAAAAGCAATAATAACTAAACATACAAGAAAACAGAACACTTACATCAGTTAAAATTATTTTAATTTCTTCATCGGTCATAATACCTTCTGGAAGCTCAAATGCAACAATGCGACCAGTGGTACCACTTGTAGAAGGACCCTTATCATAAACCAAAGTAGGAGCTGGCTTAAAAACAGTTCCCCTAAAATTAAGCTGTGACAGGATATGTAATAGTATCCAACGGTCCCTGCCCATAACCACCAGCTTTGATCTCTAACTTAATTCGCTTCTTAATCTTTACATCCGTCCAATGTTGAATTAAAGGAAGAGTACTACTTTCCTTTTCACCTTGAAAATTTAGACGATGAAAATACATAATTTGCAAAGCCAGCAAACAACCACTAACATTTTGAGCATTTTCATCATCCTTATACTTCTGAACAGCCTTCTTTAACTTTTTTAAAACATATGAACACCAATCAAAAGTTTTAATTTCATCAACTTTTTCAACAGCTTTCAGCAACTTCAATGAAACAACCTATTAGTAGTAGGAGCTAAAAAGCTAGACATAGCTTGAAGAACAAAACACCTCTTAAATTCTTCCCCTCCATCAACCAAATCAACCATCCTAGACTCCAATTTTGACAAATGAAGAGGTTGCTTACCAGAAATACCATAATCAGATCTCCATGCCTGAATGATACGTTTGTCTACACTTTCATCTTCAGAATTTTTATTAAGTTCGGGAACACAAATATCACTCAAAGGCAAGCAAAACACATCGCATATATCATTTCTAGTAACAACAAATTCTTTACCAGTAGCGATGGTAAACATGCAGCTACCAGCATTGAAGTTTTCAACAAGCCAAGGTAGCATTTGACGATTAAGAGTTTTCAATTTAAGATGTAATAAACCTCCAAAACCAATTTCTTCAACAACCTGTTTTTGCTCAGGACTAAAGTTCTGCAGCAATATTTCTAATGAATAGGGTCTACATCTTGCAATGATTCTTCTTTGCTCCCTAAATAGAAAAAAAAAGAAAGAAAATGTAACTAAAACAATATAAAATAAAAGCAAAATATAATTAAAAATGTAATAAAAAAATATGTATACTTACACAAAAGATTCAGAATCAGATTCAGAAAGCATTTCATAATCAGAATCTTCCACTGTATTAGCTTTCTTAGGAACAATTTTGGCCTTCTCAGACTTTGGTTTGTCACTCTCAGGAATTTTCCCAGCCTTTTTAGATACTGCTTTGCTCTTCTCAGGAGCTATCTGGGTCTTTTTTGGTACTGGTTTAGGCTTAGCAGGCTCTTTAGGCTTTCCTTTTCCTTTTGTAGGCTTTTTATAACGATAACCACTTATTGAACCACCTGTATTTAATTATTAAAGTAATATAAATACAAATTCAGAAATTACTCATGGAAAAATATAGAATAATGTGCACAAATGACACTTTTAAATGCATAAAGTGACCCTTTTAACAGCACAAAGTGACCCTTTTAACATCACAAAGTGACCCTTTTAACAGCATAAAGTGACCCTTTTAACAGCATAAAGTGACCCTTTTATATGCAAAAAGTGACCCTTTTAACTGAAAAAGTTATTCATTTAACAACATACACTGACTCTTTTCACAGCATAAATTGACCCTTTTAACATCACAAAGTGACCTTTTTAACATCACAAAGTGACCCTTTTAACAGCATAAAGTGACCTTTTTAACAGCATAAAGTGACCCTTTTATATGCATAAAGTGACCCTTTTATATGCATAAAGTGACCCTTTTTTTTTGCAAAAAGTGATCCTTTTAACTGAAAAAGTTAATCATTTAACAACATATAGTGACTCTTTTAACAGCATAAAGTCACCCTTTTAACATCATAAAGTGAACATTGTCAAAACATATAAATAACACACATGTCTATTACTCAAACACAATGAGCAATGCATATATGCATGTTAATCAAACACATATGCATAAACACAATGCGAATATGCCTACTATACACATAATCTAACTAAAACATAAAACCTAAACAAATAATCAGTTTAATTAGCATTCTCTGACTAAAACCTAACATACAAAATTTGAAGAATAATAAGCAAAATTTTGAATCAATTATATACAATGAACAATAAAATAAAGCAAAATTAAACATAATAACTTCATAATTCAAATTCAATTATCATAATATGCATAAAAAATCAACTGAAAACTATAAAAAATAACATGCACTACTAATTCGACATATATAAGCGAAATTTCAATTGAAAAATTTGAAAAAATGATGAAAAATTTAAGTAAACACACCTTCTTCAGCATCTACAACCTTCTTTGTAATCTTCTTCTTCACCATTGCAGAATCAACACTACGAAAATCGAAAACAAAATCAAAATCAAAAAACCTAAAAATCGAAGAATCAAAACAATTTAAACTAACAAAAATCTCAAAAAAAATAAGTAAACGAACTTGAATTAAGCAAATAACAACTTCACCAGTGAAAGAAAAGAAAGAAAAAGCTCGAAAATCAACAATGGAGGAGAGAGAAAATGCTCGAAATCGCCAATTACTTGCTTTTTAGAGAGAGAAAAACAAGGAGAGAGAAAGCTATAGTGAATGAATGAAGAGAGAAAAGTTCTATTTCTTTCTTTATTTTGGCAATCATTAGGAAGCACGTGCCAACCCCTCTAAATTGGCAGTTGATGCTTGTCCAAAAATTCTGCCATTCATTAAATTAATGAACACCGATTTTTTTTAAAAAAATTTGTGTTTAATAAGTGTTATATTAATTAAATTTGGCCATATTTTAATACTCTCTCCGTCCCCGAATGATAGTCACTTTTGGGTGAAAATCACGGGAATTAAAGAGAAATAAATAAAGTACATGGGAACTAAAACCCAATCATTTGCAAAACAAAAAGAAGAGAGAGAAACTGATTGTCATTAAAAAGGGCGAGAGTGATTAAATCCATTGTTTGTAAAATAATAAGGGTCATGTTTTGCATGCCCCCGGTTTACAGTAATTTTATTGTACATCGAACATTTTGCGAAAAGTGACCCTTTTTCATACAAACGTGACCCTTATTCTTTTACAAAAATGACCCATATTTTCACAAAAGTGAACCTTTTTTTTCACAAAAGTGACCCTTTTTTTTCACAAAAGTAACCCTTATTTCACAAAAAAAAAATCTCTTTTTTTCACAAAAATGACTTTTTTTTTTACAAAAGTAACCCTTTTTATTCATAAAAGTGACCCTTTTTTCACAAAAGTCACCATTTTTTTCACAAAAGTAATTAAGCAACATGTGCAAACCGAGTATCAAAATAAAAAAAAATAAACACAAAATTAACAATAGTCGTGAAAAAACAGTACAATCACTCAAAAAAGTCAAAAAAAGCTACCGGAACCACCACTAGCGCTGAAACCATCGCCGATTCCACCATTTCCGACCATCTCACCGAGCAAAGCGACGACGATGACGACTCTTTCTTCGAGTTAGAGTTCGCTTTACCTTCTTCCGACTTCAAATCTTCTCTCTACACTCCTTGCATTGCTAAAAAAATTCATCAGAAAACTTCTTAATTGTGCAGAAGAGAAGGAATCTGAGTCGAAAATTAAGTCGAACCTCAATCTCTGATTTTGATTCTTCGCTCAGCTTCTCCAAAGCTTCGAGTGTTTATGTTCGGAAAATTCAATAAATTAAGGAAAATGTATAATTAGTTTGATATTACAAACGTATAATCCATTAATGAAGAATGTCTAGAAACACTTAAATCAAAGAAGAAGTGGGTGGAGGAGAAGACAGAGAAAATTTGATTAGATGAGAAAGAAACAAATTGAAGAAAAGAGTGAAAAATTTCTAGAAAAAAAGGAAAATAAATGAGGAGAGAGAATTTTCCTAAAGCAAATTATTATGGAATTGGTAATTTGGTAGTACTCATCAGTAGAATGGCACGTGTGACTATGTGAGAACCATGCCACACAATAAGATTAGTGTAAATCCGATTTAATTAAACATTTGGTGAGGGAAATGGAGGGGAAGGAAATAAAGGGAAAAGTTTTGTTTAATTGTTAATGAATAAAATCCTTCCAAATTTGAAAAGATTTGGAAGGAAAACATATGATTAACATTCAATTGGAATACTACATCAATCAATTACATTATACTAAAGGCGAATCTGGTATGACACTTGTTAGGTTTTGATTAAAAAAATTCCCGCCACTTTTACTTTCCTTTTTTTAACAAATATTTATGAACATTATTTTATAATATCCTATAATATTTAACTTTCAATTTGACAACTATATATAAAGTATATTCTACATGCATTCAATGAAAATATTTTGACATATAATATTTTATAATAGGTATTTTATGGAAAAGAAAATCAAGTATTTGTTTCAATTAAAAAATATTGATTTTTATTTTTAATTAATTATTGTTAAATTAACATTATAATTTATAAATATGCTAAGTAAAAACTGTGCATTGCACGGGACTTAAACTAGTTCAACCTATTATATAATCTTTCTCCTCTATTATTTTCTCTCTCCTCCTCCATGGCTCCATACTAGCATATTGTTCTCACGATTATTTTCCCCCAAATTATAGGGTTTTTGCATTTTTAATTTATCTCTTTCAATCTCTTGAATTTTCAAGGAAAGGCCAATTAATTCACCAAGTTATTCTACTCTGCTTCTCACGAATTATATCCTCCAATTTCTAGGGATTTGCTGCTCTTCTTCATTGCTAATGTTTAATTGATTTTCAATTCTTTTTTTTTTTCTTTTTTTTATGTATTTCGTTGATTTTTTTTTGTTTGAAAATCAGTTTTAGAAAATTTGTTTGAAAATCAGTTTTGGAAAATCTGTTCGAAAATCAATGATGTTTTAGATTAATTTACATAAGATTTTTTTTTTGGGAAGAACATAGGATATTAAATTATTTGTTTTAGTTTTGCTTGATTTTAATGACGTTTATCAATAATTTTTTTTTAATCAGGTTTATATTATAATATAAATAACTACAATTTTTTTCTGAAAAATTAGTATAATGTTGATTGTTGAATGCAAGCAACTCACATATTAAGAAAAATAAAAAAAAATGGTGAATGTCCCTCCCCTTCCTCCCTTTTCTCCTTTATCCAAAAAACTAGGTTAGAACCCGTGCGATGCACGATTTATATAAAATTTATTTTTATAATTTGTGCATTTTTTTTTTAAAAAATGGATGAATATAAATAAGAATATGCACCTTATACAAAATATCTATATTTTGAAAATTTTATATTTTTATCAAAATTATGATGTAATACCTGTTCAATTTGCCTAATACATATTTTTAATGTAGGAGTCTATTTATTAGTGTGCAACTTAAAATTATTTCAATTTTTTAAGGATAAATTGATAGGTTGTATTTGTAATATAGAAGCTTCTATTATTTAAATTTCAAAATCTACTAAATATAATAGCTCAAAAAAAAAGAAGAAGAAGATGACATCATCATGCATTTAGGCGGGAAAATTTTTATTATGAGAGTGACATATGGACAGTGATGACATCAACAAAGTTTTGTTTTCGTAATAGTTAATGGAAAATTTGCAAATTGCAGCCATTTAAAGTTCATATATTGCAAATTGCAGCCATTTAAATTTTTTTTTTGCAAATTGCAGCCCAAAAGTTCGTAGAAATTGTAAATTATAGCCCGATTTAATTTTTTCGTCAGTTTACATGTTGAAAAATCTTCGGTTAAGGTTTCAGGGGTCATTTTAGCCCTTAAGGGCCCGAATTGAGCTCGAAATTAGCAAAAAAAATAACGAAAGTGTCTCATATTTACAGTTTCCCATAAATTGATACATTTTTGTTACGCAAAACGAGATACTTACGTTATTTTTTGCATTCCGAGCTCAATTCGGGCCCTTAAGGGCTAAAATAACCCCTAAAACCTTAACCGAAGATTTTTCAACATGTAAACTGATGAAAAAATGAATCGAAATGCAATTTACAATTTATACGAACTTTTGGGCTGCAATTTGCAAAAAAAAATTTAAATGGCTGCAATTTGCAAAATACGAACTTTAAATGGCTGCAATTTGCAAATTTTCCATAGTTAATAGATGAATGTTTAATTTCTTCTTTCCTCCCCTCCCATTCTCTTCCCTCCCATCCCTACCCCTTCCCTTCATTTCCTTCCTGCTAGTGTATCCAACAAGCTGTAAAGCAATGCAATACTAATCCATGTGATTGATTTTAAACCAAACAAATTAGCTGAAAAATTAAAACATCTAATAGAATGAAAGTACACAGATTCATGACTAAGCTTCAGACTGAAATCCTTATAAAAACCACTCCTTCTCAAATTTTCAAATCATTTGAGAGTGAATTTTACAACGCATAATTAGCAGAAAAATCTTTGAAACCAAAAAAAAAAAAGTTGTCCAAATCACATCATTGCCTCCAACTCCAAATGGCTTCAGACTTCAATTTGAATGATGACATGGATGAAGATGCTACTGCTAATGATGCTGAAATGCGAGAAATGTTTGAGTATGATCTCAACTTTGCCTACGCTGATGAAATTGACTCAGAAAATACCCATGACAACATTGGGTTGGACTTAAACCAAACCCCTTCCCCTGGTGCAACAGATGCATCTGAACCAATAGGCAGCCAGATAGAGACGGCAGGTAACAACAACAATCAGCAAGCAACAGCAGATCAACAAGACACAACAAGCAACAACAACAAACAGCAAGCACCAATCAACTCAGAAAATGCTGAAGTTCATCATCAGTCAACAAGGAGGAGGCTCAGTAGTGGGGCCAAGTTAGACATTTTGATATGGTTGTTGACAAGGTCAACAAATGGAAACCTGAAATATGGATCCATTCAACAAGAAACCAATCATTTCAATTTGTGCTCAAGAAATATACTCAGAATCTGGAAAAAGGGGAATGAAGCAACAAAGGGAAGCACAACTACAGTACAATATGTGACAGGCTAAAGTCGTATCACCTAATCAAAAGTAATTCCTAAACCACTAACTAATAGTAGATAGGGAAGTAGGGTCGAATCAACAGAGAAACAAGTCTTTCTATTCCTAATTAATTAATATAATCTAGATTACAAGGTAACCAAAATATTATAATCGATGAGAACTAAACTACGAAGATCAAAAATAAGGAGAAAACAATGAATAAAAGGCCTAGGGCATAGGTTCACCAATAAATAATATTCCAGGGTAAAACATAATAATCAATCATCAATGCATAAATTAATCAGATCATAAAGGGCTTTTGCTACTGTAGACACCCATTTGTGTCCCTCCAAAACCAAACTCGGTGATGAGTACCTTTCACGTCGAATCATAATCGAATGAAGTGAAAGTGTGGAAAGTCTAGTGTTGCGGATAGTTTAATTTTCTTTTCTTTTCCCTATGTTTTTGAAAACCTATTTTAAGAAAACAGCCAATACAGTTTGGTTGGTATATGATATGGGTCCAATAGTAGCGTAAATGGATGGGGCTTAAAAAGACCTTTCCAATGATATATTATAAGTCCAATTCCGATGAATAATGAGGAAGTTATGGCCAAATTACTAAACTGGGCCCGATTTGAACCTTATATACTGCCCAATGATCTAGAGGAGGGCCTAATATGGATTTATCATTCCTAATGCAATTAGAAATAGTTTTAGTCTTCTAGATTCTTCTAGAAGGTTCTTTTCATTCCTAATTCAATTAGCATTGATAAATTGACTTTTGTTGACTTTTTAGAGTTTTAATCAGAATAAAAGAATGTTTTTGAGGAAAATACGATTTTATCCTCTTGTACGGTTAAATTTTATCTGATTTTAGAAAACGCGTCAAAAACTTGATTAGCGCCTAACGCCAGCATTAGCGCCTGACGCTAAGCTTGGCGCCTGGCGCTAGCATTAGCATCTGGCGCTAATGTCAGCGTTTGGCGCTAACTCTGTTTTTTCACGTCAGAACTCTGGTTCGATTTTTTTATCTTTTTGGCTAATTTTCTCTATAAATAGCCTCCTAAAAACTCCGTTTTCAATAACTAATTCTCATCTACAATTATCAATTTCTCAGTTTTTCTAATACTCTTCTCTCTTAAAGCTAGAAGCTTCTTTCTCTCTCTTTTCTAAACCAACCCCTTCATACAAAATTCCGCATTCACAAGACCAAGAAGCACCTAGCATAGTTCGAAGTTGCCTTCGCCCTAGACGTGAAAGATTTGATATTTTTGAGGGTTTAGTCCCAAATCTCTATTTTAATTATTTAATTTAATTGTTTTGATTTATTATTGTCTTGAAGTTACTAACGTGTGTATTTTGTTATTAGAAAGAGGGTACGAGGCATCCAAGTAAGTGCTTTAATGGTTTTTATTGTTATTATGATGTAGAAATTATGCTTAGGTAGTTATTATGATTCCTAGTATCATGTCTAGGGTAACTTTAATATCAAGTATGATTAAAAGTATGATGCTTCCTATTTTCTTTCCTAATATTCATGTTAGTATCATGTTAGGGATATATATTTGATTTTTATTGTTTAGTGACATGCTAGGGTTTGTTATTAATCTTGTTAGTATCATGCCTAGGATCTTACTATTAATATATGCTTTAACATGATTATGATTATTTTAATTATTATTATGATGATTATTGTTATGATTATTATTATGTTCCTTGATATATATTTATTGTTATTGCTTGATCACGCCTTTTATGCATGTTTAAAGGGAATTTGTACTTGTAATCATGCTTAATAAGATAATTAATAATCTTGTTTAGGGTTAATTTGATTATAATTCAAGTGATCGCCAATAATAGTTTTATTTGTGCATTAATATTCAACCAACATAGATTAAACAAGTTTAGGGTTAACCTATTGATTGCATGTTAGTCAGAAAACGCACGTGAATACGATCAGAATAAAGTAGAGGCCTATTATTAGGGCAGGTTCAATCTCTTTTAGGTTGGATTTATACCTTCATCCCCGAACTACCAGTCATGGTTCAAGACCTATTGGAGTTGACGATCTCTTGGATCGTTAAGGGGTGTAACCTTCACCCTGTGAACGGTTTACAAGTTCCTAAAACTTGTTGACGACTCTTTTGCTTTATCTTCTTTCCCTTTGGACGCCACCATGCTTAAGTGTATGATCACATTGGGGTTCAAGCTAGGGATAACGCTTGAAATATTCCCTACAGCTACGTATTACAATCACACAATTAATTTACCGGTATTAAATCTCATCTCTCGAATCTCGACATAACCATTTATAAATTAACCTGCCTATTGAAACTAGACCTAAACATCAATTCTCATCTCTCGAATCTCGAATTAATATTGTCAAACTCATGCATAAAAGATCTGCACAAATCTAGTCACAAAGCATTAATTCAATCAATAGGAAATTAACCTAGCATTGATAATTAACAACAATAAATTACCCCTTCATATTATTTATGGATCCCCACAAACCCTAGAAATAGAACTACTCACACATAATTAAGTCTAAACTAAACAAAATAATAAAACAAGACATGATCAAAGGAATAAAATAAATAACTGAGATTAAGAGAAAAGAAATCGTTACCAAAGAAATCTGGAATTAAGAGTAGAGTTAAGAACAAAGTATAAGAGAGAGAAACTAATCTAAAAGCTAAGTAGAGAGAGAAAATCTAAGAAAGAATTAAGAAAGAGTAAAAATAAAGTACTAAACTCGCTTAACGGAAAAGTATTTATATTAAGCAAGAATCCTAAACTAAAACAAACTTAAACGTCGAAAATTAACTCCTAATAATAACACACGCCCGATCGGGCGAGGCACTGCCCGATCGGGTGCGCCTTTTCTCCATCTGGTGTAAATCTTGCGCCCGGCCGGGTGTGCGTTCGGGCGCCAGCCTTGCTTCCCTCGCCCGGCCAGGCGCGCCTTTGGGCGCCAGCCTCTTTGGCCGGGCGGTACTCTTGGGCCACTATTTGGACTACGATTGGGCTCCAATTCTTCGGGCCAATCTGGATTTCCTCTTTGGGTGTTGAGTACTCGATCCAAATGCCCCGGTATCACATATACCGAGCCCTTTATCACCGGTTCGACGACTCTAGCCGGCCTTGGGCTATAAAAACTGGTCGTGCTTCTCCAGTGCTCGTAGTTGCTCCATAATATCTCGAGAAAATGCTCCAAAAGTGCAAATCCCTACAAAAGTTAACCAAATCTACGAAAACACTAGAAAACACCAATTAGTAATAAAAGTGGCTCTAAAGAGCCAAAAACACTACTAATTATGATTAAGGGACGGGGGTAAAATACTATATAAAATAGACACATCAAACTCCCCCAAGCCAAACCTTTGCTTGTCCCTAAGTAAAGATCTCATCAATGAACAAATAAATATGCTTCACCCCAAGAGGTAAAAATCAAGCATAAATAATTCAAGGTAAATCCAATAAACATGCTTCAAAGCCAACCAATCAAATCCGTCCAATTACCCTTCCTCCCTAACAATTGTCAAATAGAGCAAACCACAAGAGCATATAGAATTCAAGACTAGTGCTCACACACTCAACTCTCATTTATGTGGCGAGTAAAATATGTACTTGATCGCTTTCCAACCAACCGCTTTATGTGAACAATGCCCTCCTAACTCACACTCTCGTGTGTATAAAAAGATGTACGCTCAACCTACTAGTCGACTCGAAATATGTCAACTCATAACTTGCATTGATAAACAACACTTTCACATTCATACAACTCTATGCACAGAGGTCGGAAGGTCTTTAAAACTTGTAATGTAAGGCTAGGGTAAAGGGTAGGAATCATTTGGGAACAAGTGAGAGAAAATCTATGCTTAAGGGAGAAAATCCTAGTATAACCCATGATCAAAATAAATAATGATCAACATCTCCTACACAACTAAACCCCAACAATAATCCACCAAATACAACTCCAATCATAATAAACAATCCCAACTCTTACAATTTCACTCATAAGATATAATAATAAAGAACTGGAGTGAATAAACAAACTTTATTTCCAAACTTGAATTTATCATTGAAGCTCAATTTTTTTCCTTTTGATCAACCTCCAACTAGAACATTTGAACATTGAACACTTTTTTTCTATTTTTTTTCTTTTTTTTTTTATTGAAGTTCACTTATTTTTTCCACTTGAACTTCTCCCTTTTTTTTCATAACATCATACTTTATTTTTTTCAAGAAGATATAACTTTCAAACTCATCAAAAATAAACATACAATCAAGAACAAAATAACTTCTCAAAATCCACCCAAAGTGTGCAAATAATAAGCACACTACAAACTCCCTCACCTCACTCACTAATAGCTCCCCCAAGCCAAGCTTGGGACTAGTAACCAATGGGGCAAATCGGCTTGTAATATGGCTAAATAAACAACAAATAGTCAAGGAAACAACATGGGTAGCAAGAAGGGAACAAATGTATCTACAATCATCTGGAGGCTACCTAAAAGAACAAATGCCTTCGTCCTCCACAATGTGCATAATAATGAGTTATACAAACATTACTTATAGTTGCAAACCAATACTCAAATTCATTGACATACCAGGAACTATCACACATTCCTAACCAAATCAACTAGTCAAGCACTATATTCACAAGCAGTTGGGCAAAATTGATGTATGTTAAGGTTTCAAGGCAATCCAACATCAAATCATGATCAACTAATCCACAATGATTATCATTATATACCAAGAATCAAAACAAATTTCCAAGTATGGGGAACAGGGAAGCATGATTTATAATTCATTGGAACGTATTTTTGAATTTTTTTTTATTTTTGAATTTTTTTATATTTTTTTCATATAAAAGAAAGCAATAAAACTAACCTAGAAAGCAATAAATCTAAACTAAGAAAACACACCAAAAATAGAAGAAAAGAGAAAAAGAAAGATACCAAATCCAAAATCTCCCCCAAGCCAGAACCAGACAATGTCCTCATTGGCTCGGGAACTAGCCCAGCATAGCTAGTCCTCATCATCCTCATCCATGGAGCCGAAACCTCCACCTCCACTGCCACCTGCACCATAAGAGCTACCACCTAAATAATCAGCATGAAAACTCCCCCCCGCCGGTCCCCCAAAAGGAATGTCCTGGTCGTACCCATGGAAGGCAGAATAGTTAGTATAAATACCATGGGCAGTGGGATCCCTATCGTGTCCCTGGGGTGGAGGCTGAAACCAGTCAGGGTAAATAGCATCGTCGGGAATGTTGCCCCGACGAGCATAATCATCGTATATAGGGTGGAGAGCTCTACCCAAGTTTCTCTCAAGTACCCTAACCTATGGTTAATGGAGCCTACCATCCTCCTAAGGTCAGTGTGAGAATGCTTGATACGTCCCAGGTTCCATGTCAGACGGTACAAGTTCCCGTGACACGGTCAGTTTTGGAGTGACACGGGAAATTTTCAGAAAACGGAACGGAAAACGCGTTAAGGGTTTACGCGGAAAGGACACGGAACTCTCCGTGTCACGGCAGACCTCCCGTGTCACGGGAAGTCCCACCGTCAGACGGGAACAGTTCCCGTGACACGATCAAGCTGTACCGTGACACGGTTAGTTCCAGTCCATTTTTTGTCTAAATTCATTTTTAACCCTAATTTCTTTCGGCTTTTTAAGTGCCGATTGATAATTTCGGGCTTTTTTTTCTGACTCTATTATTTGGGCTAAAATAAAATAATAAAAATAAAAATAAATAAAATATTTCGGCCAAAAATAAATAATAAAATAATAAAATAAAAAGGTTTGGGTTTAAAATTAATTAACAAGTTTGGGCTAAAATTAAAAACTATGCTTTTACCAAACACCAAGACTGATCATAGACCTTTCAAAAATATGAATTTAATAAAATACGATTTTTTTAAGCACTCTCGGGATTAAATACTAAACCCGACCAATAGTGGCGGTGAAAGGTTATTTATCATTGAGTTTGGTTTTGGGGAGACATTTTTAGGTGTGTACAGAAGCCCCCACTTTGACTGATTTTGTAGAAACGTCAGTTTCGAAAACGATAGTCAAAGTAGTCGATAGGGACGGAGAATGATTTAAGATGTTCTGCGATCCTAAATCACTCTGTATACGCCGATACCTGCAGAAAAATGTTAGTTCTATAGATGAAAGAGTAAAGGGATAGAATGCTTATCTGACACCAGTGTATCGGTGACAAATGAATTTGGTAGCTTCCTATGCTTGAAGGAATCCACCGGATGACGTTTGTTGAAATGCTTTCCATGCTTAAGGAAAGCCGATAGATGAGTTTGGTAGCTTTCTAAGCCTGAAGAAACCTACCGGATGACACTTTCCATGCTTGAGGAAAGTCGACGTATGAATTTGGTGTCATTCTATGCTTGAAGAAATCCACCGCTAATGCCTTCCATACTTGAGGAAAGCCAACAAAGGAATTTCGTGGTTTTCTATACTTGAAGAAAAATCCACTGATGATGCTTTCCATGCCTGAGGAAAGCCGACTTGGCGGTTTTCTATACTTGAAGAAAAATCCACCGATAACGCTTTCCAAGCCTGAGGAAAGCCGTCTTGGAGGTTTTCTATACTTGAAGAAAAATCCACCGATAACGCTTTCCAAGCCTGAGGAAAGCTGACTTGGCGGTTTTCTATACTTGAAGAAAAATCCACCGATAACGCTTTCCAAGCCTGAGGAAAGCCGACTTGGCGGTTTTCTATACTTGAAGAAAAATCCACCGATAACGCTTTCCAAGCCCGAGGAAAGCCGACTTGGCGGTTTTCTATACTTGAAGAAAAATCCACCGGATAATACTTTCCATGCTTGAGGAAAGTCGAAAGATGATGAGATTGCAAGTCTCTGTGTATCGAGAACCTTGCGTCTTGAAATGATGGTGGTCCGCTTGTCCCTGGACGTGGGTTGTAGATGGTCCGCTTGTCCCCGGACGTGGGCTGTAGTTGGTCCGCTTGTCCCCGGAAGTGGGCTGTAGATGGTCCGCTTGTTCCCGGACGTGGGCTGTAGTTGGTCCGCTTGTCCCCGGACGTGGGCTGTAGATGGTTCGCTTGTCCCCGGACGTGGGCTGTAGTTGGTCCGCTTGTCCCCGGACATGGGCTGTAGATGGTCCGCTTGTCCCTAGACGTGGGCTGTAGATAAGACCTGCAAAAATAAATTTGACAATGGACTCGTATACACTGTGATTGACTTGACCACTAACTTGACCAAGTTTGACTTGATGTGACATGACATGTGTATGACTTGTGAGTGAGTGTGTGTGTGTGTATATGTGTGTGTGCAGACACAAGCAAACGAAGATGCAAAAATTTTCCGTCAATTTTTGTCATGAGTGGAGGGTACCGACTTTCTTCCGAAAAAGAAAGATGTGAAAACTGAACTTTTATTTTCGAACTTCCTTCGATGAAAACTTGGAAAAAGTTTTTCTGAACCTCCCCAAAATAAAATAATGAAAAGGGAGAGAAGTTTTGAACTTCCTCCTTGAGCAAGACGAAATGATTCGTATGGATTGAATTGTTTGTCCTGAAAATAATGTATGCATGATGCATGTTCTTAGGCCAGGAGGCTAAGGACAATTAAATCATGTGACACGATAGATGAATGAACTTAAGTCATGGAGCTAAGCATCATATATGGTGTAAAGAAGCGATTTTGAACGTCACTTAGGTCTGGAAGCTAAGCACGTACAGGGATTATTGCATAATGAACGTTGCTTAGGTCAAGGAGCTAAGCACGATATGCTTTGTATGATTAAAAATCATTGATATTTAAATGTTTCTTAGCACATTAGTCGAAACAATGAACATTGCACATTATGCGATTTTGAACGTCACTTAGGTCAGGAAGCTAAGTAAGTATACAATGTTTCTTCTACTGAATGTTGTCTTGAAGCATGCACAGTGTTGAAACAAGATTTCATGATAAAGGACTCTTAAAGGGAAGGATGATTGATATGGATATGGATGTGTGAGTGAAGTGTGTGAATGTGATACTAAGGCTGGCTTCAAGGGTTATAGCGATGGAAAGAGATGTGAGAAGAGTTAAAGATGATGACTCTTCAGGCTGGGTAAGCTAAAGTGATTTGGGTTCAATCCCCCAAGTCTAGCTCTAAATGGGTAGGGATATAGAGATAAGCATTGGGTATTCTTTGACTCGATCATGCATGGATATGAATATGAATGTGGCCGCACCTCGATGTGAGGTTGCCTACGTATCCGTTAGGAATCAGGATTAACGTAGCTCTAACCGAACTTTGCACAAGTGTATGTACACCTCAAAGAGGTCTTTCAAGGGTTGTAATGTGGTTAAGTTGATGGTTTAAGGGAGAAAGGGGTAAAAGGCTCAAGACCCGAGAGAAGCCCCCAATATGTGTAATTGTGAATTTGAAAATTTTGAATTTTGCAAGTTTATTTTCAACTCATTTTTTTTGCTTTGAACTTTTTTTTTTTCATTCTTTTGAATCAATGTAGGCAATCTCAGATCATGCGGTCCATCACTCACTTAGCATTCATGTTTCTCAGGCACGGTACCGAGCACTCGATGAGAGACGCAATTTGAGACGTGTTCATATCAAAGACATTGGAACACTTGCCTTTAGACATTATTTTATTTTTGCTTTGCTACTTTTTTTTTACTTGCTTTTTTGAATTTTATACAATTACACATCTTCAAATTCCAGGGTTGAGTGAATGTGGGTTGAAGAAATGAAGGCCAAACGTTAGACGAGGCTCAAAGTGGTTGATGAAGAACTGGATATGTGATTGAGTGGTTAATAGGGAATGACAGGGTTGCAAAGGTGCCTCAAATCATTGGTGTACCTTGTGTTTAGTTCGGCAATTTTTTTTATTATTTTTTTTATTGAGAATGAATGAATAAAAAATTCTATGATCGAGATGTAAAGGAAGATTGCTCATTTTATTAATGGAAAAGGTGAACGAAACACATGAAACATATAAAAAAATTCAAAGTGGAAAACCTATGCTAGACATGAATGGGGGAATGGAGAAGAATGATAAAGAAAGAAATCATGAAATCTTGCACAAAGGATCTGCGTGCCTTGTATTTATTACTTCTTGCCGCCTGGAGGGACAGGAAGTTTGTTTGCATCCATCAAGTCTTGAATGACGTCCTTCAAATTCCAACATTGCTCTGTAGTGTGGCCCCTTCCTTGATGGTACTTGCAATAGGCATTGGGATTCCATTTGGCGCTCCTTTCTTCAGGTTTTGGCTCTGGAAATGGTCCAATAGGCGTGATCAAGCCTTGACCGTAAAGGCGATCAAAGACCGCATCATAAGTCATTCCTAAATGAGTGTAAGTTCTTTTCTTCTTGGGCAATGGAGTATCAAGGGTTAACACTTCATTGAGATCAACTTGGCTTATATTGTTGGTAGTATTTTCGTGCTTAGAAGACGAAGAAGAAGGATGGTCGTTCTTCTTGTTTTTCCAAGTGTTATTATTGTTATTACCAGCAGTCTTTATTAGCTCATCCTCGATATTGATGCCGATGTCGTATACAGCTTCGAAAGTGTTCAATGGAAGAAATTTGAGATGTTCTCTATATTTATGAGTCAGATTTTGAATAAAGAGGCGAACCATCTCTCTTTCTTTGGGAGGATCTACCAAGAGTGAAGCTGTTTCCCTCCATCTGTTCAGGTAAGCGGTGAAGCCTTCATTCTCTTTCTGTTTGAGAATGGAGATTTCACGTTCAGAAGTTTTAGTTTGAATGTTACACTTGTAACGATTCATGAAACTGTCGGTGACATCTTGCCAAGTCGCAATACGCTTGGCATCTAGGGAATTGAACCATTGTTGGAAAGCATGTTCTAAGGAGAGAGGGAACACCGTAAGGAAGAGTGTTACGTCCAATCCCTTTAGAGCCATGGTTGCAGAGAACGCCTTCAAATGGAATATTGGATTGTCAGTAGGCTTGAACTTTGGAATATCAGCAGTGGAGAACTTTTCAGGGAGTCTATCCTTCACATCCAAAGGAGTGGGAGGCCGTTCCACATAAGTGAAATCCTCAGAAATCTTACTCATTTGTTCCTTCAGTTTGTCAAGGGTGGAAACAGTGACCTTGTTTTGTTCCATGGTAGTGACCCTAGTGGTAAGGGCTTGCATCATGGAAGACAGTGCCTCAATGGATTTGTTGATGTTCTCAATGTCTTCCTTAGTGGCCATTGAAAGGTGATGAGTAACGGAGATGACAAAGTTCTCTTTGAACGCCTATTAGATCTGAGAGATTGTTGCGGTAATGGCTCGAACCGTATTGATCTATCTCTGTTCCTTGAACAAGTAATGTGAAATAAAACAATTCACTTAATTGTTTGACTCATTGCTCAAGATAGGAAAGGAAGGAAAAAATAGACATTTGAAAACAGGTGAGAAAACTCCACTCATTTTTTTAATTATGAAGAAAAAAGGGTGCATGAACCTAATATACGATCATAAACGACCTGGTGCACGACTTCGAGTCGGAACATAAAGAAAGTGTGTGGACTATACTTGACTCGTGAGTGATCAAGTGATGTTATAAGACTCGTGGTATGATCGTATGGCTAGACATGTGAACAATAACCAAAATGACTGACGCGAGGACCAAATTAACACGGAAGACTAAACTGACGTTTTTTTTTAATATAGGGGGTGACGTGGCACGGGACACTTTTCCCGTCAGACGGGATAAATTCCCGTGTCACGACAATTTTTTTTTAAAGGGGGTGACGTGGCACGGGACACTTCTCCCGTCAGACGGGATAAATTCCCGTGTCACGGCAAAATTTTTTATTTTATTTTTTTGAAAAGGGGTGACGTGGCACGTGACACTTCTCCCGTCAGACGGGATAAATTCCCGTGTCACGGTCAAATTTTTTTTTTTTTTTTTTTGAAAAGGGGTGACGTGGCACGGGACACTTCTCCCGTCAGACGAGATAAATTCCCGTGTCAAGGTCAAATTTTTTTTTTTTTTTTATTTTTAAAAGGGTGACGTGGCACGGGACACTTCTCCCGTCAGACGGGATAAATTCCCGTGTCACTGTCAAATTTTTGAAAAAAAAAAAAAAATTTGAAACGTTGCTTGTTTATTTTTAAAGGGAGGATACCATCCGACTTAAAAAAAAGACATAAAAACAAGAATTTCCCTAAAATACGGTTAAAAAAGTGGTGCACAACTTAAAGCAAAAAAGTGTGTAAACACGACATGTGAGTGATTAAGTGAGGTTATGGACTCATGTTTTGACCGTATAGCTAGACACGACCCAAAACTGGACACAACATTCGCACAAAAATCGAGAACAAGACTGACAGGACACTTTCCTGGGCACCGTGTCACGGTGCAAACTGTCGTGACACGGTGCAGTCTACCGTCAGACGGTAGACTTTCCCGTGTCACGACACTGTTCACCGTGACACGGCAGAACATGCCGTGACACGGTGCGCAGTTCCAAGTCAGTTTTGTGATTTTTTTAGATTTTAATCGATTTTAAGTCCGTACTAATTACTATGTGAGAATAAAAACCCTCGGTCATGGGTCAAACAAAAAAAGCAAACACATTAGGGTTAGCACCGAACAAACACATAGCATTTAGGCACGATGATGTAAAAAAAGTTCGCAACCTAAAGTCAAGATCTATGTTCAACTATTGGTCAAGCTTTGGGTGTCAAAAGGGTACCATGGTTAAGAGTTTGGACGCGTTAGCAAGGCAGCCTCCCTTGAGGGTGTATGCCAACGGGCGGCTCCACGAGTTCGTGATGAAATCGAACTCGACTCCATGGTTTGGGTGGATTTAATAACTCGGATGAACCCTTATTGCCATGAGCGTTTTTGGGTTGATAGAGCTTAAATCCCCCGGGGCTAAGACGCGTAGAACACATACGTTTTTTCAGAAAAATCGAAGGAAGTCGACTGTGAGAAAAGAAAATAGGCCACCGGACAGATTTTAAGATTGTCGTGACACGGCAGATTTTCCCGTGTCACGGTACAGTGTACCGTCATACGATACACTGTACCTTGACACGGCAGACTCTGCCGTGACATGGCAGTCAGAAAATCTGACTGGTGCCCTGTTTGCTTTTGCGCGCAACCGAGTTATCCAATTTTTCTTACGGGACAGACCTGAATGCGACGTTAAAACGTCTATGCAGATGCAAAAATGCCAAATTAATCACAAGAATATTTTTCAATAATCTTTCAAGTCTCATCCACTCATCTTAATTAAATACCGATCACTCAAATCGATAAATAATTAAGAATCCTCCCCAGTGGATTCGCCAAATTGTAGGCGTCGTTTGAAGTGCGCCTACGTTAAAAGCATGTGGTGAATATGCTTGGCACTCATAGGAAGTGGGAATTGACATAATACGATTAGGGACAAGTAAAGTAGGGAGCCGCCAACAAGTTTTTAAGGAACTTGTAAACCGTTCACGGATCATAAAAAGGCAACCACGATAAGGGACAACGATAGGCAACAACGATTGACCCGTGAAGGTTAGACCCCATTCATAATCCATGAGATTACTGACTCCATATGGTTTGGAACCACGAAAGGAGGATCGGGGATGATGGTACGAAGTGAGTCACGGAGTCACGTTCGCCCGTATTGGCCTCTACTCGATTCTTATATTGAAAAGCATTCCTGTGATCTCAAAGGCATGCAAACAAAATATTCAATTTGCTCCAAACTATTATTAAGCTAAATTGGTTGAATATTAATGCAACACATAATTTTAAAATATTGTGATCACTTCAATTAATAATAAGATTAAAAGGATCCTAAACCGATTGTCCAAATTATCTTATTAGGAGTGATTTTCAATTACATATTCCCTTTAAACATGCAATATGGTGATCAATAAAAAAATAATAGAATCAATATTAATATAAAAACCAATTTAATCATAATTCCAACAACATAAAGAAATTGTTAGAAAAATAATAATAATAAAAAGAGCATGATCCTTACTTTGAATCTGTTTGCTTGCAACTACAAAATAATAAACGAGTTAGTAACTTCAAGGAAATAATAAAACAACAACTAAATTAAATTAAATAAAATAAGGTTAATTTTGGGGCGAAACCCTCAAACGATTCTACCTTTCACGCCTTGGCTTAAGGACAGAACCTCGAGTAAAATATGGACTCCTTTGAGTGCTTGAAGAAGGAATTTTGAAGTGAAAAGGGTAGGCTAGTGTTTAGGTTAATAGCATAGAAGAGAGAAAATAAGAATAATCGAATTCTGGTTGCCCCGTACATCAGAAATGAGGGGGTATTTATAGGGAAATGTGCTGAGGGAGCACACGGAATCCTAAAATGATAAAAACCCTAATAAATTATCCCGTGACACGGTCAGACTGTACCGTGACACGGTCAGACTGTACCGTCAGACGGTACAAGTTCCTGTGACACGGTCAGTTTTGGAGTGACGCGGGAAATTTTCAGAAAACGGAATGGAAAACGCGTTAAGGGTTTACGCGGAAAGGACACGGAACTCTCCGTGTCACGGCAGACCTCCCGTGTCACGGGAAGTCCCACCGTCAGACAGGAACAGTTCCCGTGACACGGTCAAGCTGTACCGTGACACGGTCAGTTCCAGTCCATTTTTTCGTCTAAATTCATTTTTAACCCTAATTTCTTTCGGCTTTTTAAGTGCCGATTGATAATTTCGGGCTTTTTTTTCTGACTCTATTATTTGGGCTAAAATAAAATAATAAAAATAAAAATAAATAAAATATTTGGGCCAAAAATAAATAATAAAATAATAAAATAAAAAGGTTTGGGTTTAAAATTAATTAACAAGTTTGGGCTAAAATTAAAACTATGCTTTTACCAAACACCAAGACTGATCATAGACCTTTCAAAAATATGAATTTAATAAAATACGATTTTTTTAAGTACTCTCGGGATTAAATACTAAACCCGACCAATAGTGGCGGTGAAAGGTTATTTATCATTGAGTTTGGTTTTGGGGAGACATTTTTAGGTGTCTACACTATTTCATTCAAAAATCGTTTAACAAAATCATACAAACCATAAGTTTCTAAAGTAGGGCGGTGTAACCACCGTGAAGGAATTACCTCGCGCCCGGCTAGGTGTTCTAGCCATTCTTTTGTTCCTGGCTAGCAATACGGATCGTTGGCCAGTAGGGGAGTTGTAAATCCGGGTCGTACTGCTCCCTCGAGCTAGAATTCCTACCAAAAATTGATCGAGCCCTCTTTGAAGCCATGGTATAAAATGGGTATGAAAAATAATTTGAATGGAATTTGAAAATTTTTATATAGGATTGTAGAGGATGTAGAGAGGATTAAGAATATGTAAAATATTTGGATTTGGGTGAGAAATGAGGAGAAAATCTTAGAGAGAAGGTAGAGGTTTTAAGGTTTTAGAGAGAGAAAGTTCTGGAGGATAGAGAATAAGAATGAGAAAAGAAAGAAGAAAGAAGAAGAAGAGGGGCGGGCGTCTCGCGCCCGTTCAGGCGGCTTGTCACCCGATCGGTCGATCTGGGTTGTTTTTATAGCTGCTCTCGCGCCCGGTCGGGCGGACAATCGACCGGTCAGGCAATCTAGTGCCCGATTTTTCGTCCACTCTCGCGCTCGGGCGGGCGTAAAATCGCCCGGTCGGGCGATCTAGTGCCCGATTTTCGTCCACTCTCTCCGATCGGGCCCTTCGCCTGATCGTGCGATCCGGTGCTTAAATTTTCATCTCCTCTCGCGCCCGGTCGGGCGAGCTCCGCCCTATCGGGCGATCGAAGATGTTCGTATACGTCAAATTTCGCGCCCGGTCGGGGTAAAATTAAGCTTTTCCAAACTCACTCTCGCATCGATTGGGCGAGCTTCTCCTGATCGGGCCCGAGGCCTTATATCGTTTTTTAATTTTCTTCTTTGCTTCAATTTTTGGCTAACTCTTTTCCTTCAAACCTGTACAAAAACTCATAAATCTCATCAAATTCACTCTTCTCTCCTCTCATAAGAAAAAGAAAGAAAAACTAGTCTAAAAAGCATTAAAATACGAGTTGCCTCTTGCAAAGTCCTGGTTTATCTAGGTCCCGCACAACCTTCTTACCAAGTACAAGAACTAGGACCCTTGACCTAACGCTTGATCAGGTGGTTTCTCACCCGGTCGAGCGATGTTTAGGCCACGACGCGGCTTCCTAACGTACCCCGTGGCACGCCAATTCACTTTATCTTGTGGATCCTCCTTGACTTGGACTGGGGGTTCTTCAATGCTACGCACTAAAGATCTCTCTTCGATCGAGGGTTGCTTCAAATTTTCATTACATTTAGCACTTGCAATTTGATCTGGCGGAACACTTATTATAGGCTCAATTTCCACAACTTGCTTGATCGATTCCACCTTTTCATCCTTAAAGCCAAGACCGACAGTGTAGAGGGCTCTTTCTATTGCATCAACTTCCTTCTGCCATTTGTCTATCTCATCTGAAAAGGATGCAACACAAGATACCGCCTCCAAGGGATCTTTTACAAGAGCTTGGGGCTTGTTAGAATAACTTTAAACCACATTAACACTAAAGCACTTCTCCTCTGTCATGGGGCTTTTAGGGGTATTATTAAGATTAAAAATAATTTTATCATCCCCTACTGATAGCGTCAGTTTTCCACTCCTCACATCTATAATTGCTCCTGCAGTGTTAAGGAATGGTCTACCCAAAATAATTGGAGTTTGCATATCCTCAGCCATATCAAGAACAACAAAATCAACAGGTATGTAAAATTTACCTACTCTTACGGGAACATCCTCTAGAACACCTAAGGGGTATTTAAAAGAACGGTCGGCCATTTGTAGAGTAATATTGGTAGCTTTTAATTTACCCATATTTAACTTGGAACACACAGATAATGGCATAACACTAACGCTAGCACCCAAATCACATAATGCATTATCAATCATTAGATTGCCAATATGACAAGGGATAGAAAAACTACCCGGATCTTTTAATTTAGGTGGAGATTTATTTTGAAGTACGACACTACACTCTGCAGTGAAAGCTACTGTCTCTACCTCACTAATAGACCTTTTTCTTGTGAGTATTTCCTTCATGAATTTTGCATATGCAGGAATTAGTGTGATTAATTCAGTGAAGGGAACTTTTACCTTCAAATCTTTTACCATCTCCAGAAACTTACCAAACTGCTTGTCCAAGTTTGTTTTCAAGTGACGATTGGGGAATGAAAGTTTGATAACTGGCTTTGGAGTATCATTACTCTTATCTAGAGTGGCCACCTTCCCTGGAGTCGTACCTTGCAATGTAAAATCAGATATATTAGTACTATGCTTTAGCCCTGCAGGGCTATTAGCTACATTGTCAGGTTTAATGGAATCAAGATTAGCATTATTTAGTAAAACAGGTTCATTATCTCTGGGCATAGGGGGCCCTTCATAGTTTGAACCACTCCTTAAAGTAATTGCATAGGCTTGATCCGTAGGCCTGGTCGGTTGTGCTGGCAGGGTTCCCTCTTGATGGGCTTGTAGAGTAGAGGAAAGTTGCACAACCTGATTATCTACAATTTTATTGTGTGCTAGGATTGAATCAATTTGGGCATCTCTACTCTCCATGTGCTTCTTCATATTAACCAGCATCGCTCTAATTTCTACCAAAGCAGGGTCGGAAGATGAGGAGGGTTGTTGTGGTTGGTTCTTCTGGCCAGCATTGGGGTGGTAATATTTCTGTTGTTGTTGTGGCGCTTGTGATTCTTGTGGTGGTAGTGGATTTTGAACATTGGTACTCTGGTAGCAAAGGTACGGATGATTCCGGTACCCAAGATTGTAGGTGTTGGAGTATGGGTTATTCTGCCTATAAGCTTGAAAGGAATTAACTTGCTCCACGGAACTCCTGCAATCTTGCTCCACGGAACTCCTGCAATCTTGCTCCCAATGACCTAAAATTCCACAATTTTCATAGAAAGCCTCATTAGCATTATTATTAATTGCAGAAACATTAGCTACATTAGTAGTGCTAAGATTATCAATTTTCTGGTAGATAGAAGTTAATTGAGCTTGCAAAAAGGATACAGAGTCAACACTATGCTTCCCCTTGTTAGAAAAGTCTCTAGGATTCCCATATTGGGAATTATGTATCGCCATATCTTCGATAACTTGACCTGCATCATCAACATTAAGATTCATAAACCTCCCACTAGCTGCAGAAACCAAGATTACTCTAGATGAATTTCCAATGCCATTGGAAAAGGCTTGGATTAACTGCCATTGTGCCAGATTATGGTGGGGGAATTCTCTTTGTAGGTCCTTGAACCTCTCCCAAGCCTCATGTAAAGTTTCATCGGCTTCTTGGAAAAAGTTCTGAATTGCACTCCGTAGTACAACTGTTCTCTCTGCAGGATAATATTTGTTATAAAAATTTAAAACAAGAGTTTCCTAGTCAGTTATACCAAGTGCAGTTCTATTTAATCCATTAAACCATAATTTGGCTTTTCCAGTTAAAGAGAAAGGAAAGAGAATCTCCCTGATTTGGTCTTGTGTGACCCCAACTTGCCAGATGGTATTACATTACTGACAATAGTCTGCAATATGAAGATTTGGGTCTTCACCCTTAGCTCCACTAAATTGCTTCCTTTCTATCATCGTTATAAATTGAGGTATAATCTCAAACTATACCCCATCAAGAGCTAGAGTGGGAGTAAGGTGTGGAAAATTTGTAAGCTTTGGTTGTGAGTAATCACTAAGTTTCTTTGGAGCCGTCATCTATAATTCTGGATCTGAAGATACCTCTGAATCGCTAGAATCAGTTGGAGGATCTTGGTGATTATTATTGTCACCAGAATCCGCCAGAATTTGCTTGTAAATATTCTTCTGTCTATGGTAGGATCGTTCGATCTCAGGATCGAATGGGATGTAACCTGATATGGAACACCTAGGCATAAACAAAGAACTAAAAGCAAATGTGAGGCTTGCCTCAAAGAACTAATGTTATTTGAGACAAAAAGAAATAACCTAGACTACAAAAATAATCAGAAATAAAAATAAAATCGTTTCCCCGCCTTCGGCGCCAAATTTTGACAGGCTAAAGTCGTATCACTGTAATACCCCGTATTTTTATGTATTTTTATAAAGTATTTAAGTATTAATAAAATGTATTGTCAAGGGCTCAAGTATTTTAATTAAATATTTTAAAGGGTTAAAGTATTTTAAATATAAAGTTTTATTAAAGTAAAATATGTTTTGGGCCAAACGTTTATTAATTATTGGGCAATGTAAATTATTCCTACATAACTTAAGCCCTATCCCATAACTCAAGCCCACATTTTTATAAGCCCAAATTTAACCCTACACTCTCTACTCTATAAATACTCCATGAATCCCCAAAAATTTCCCACACAAAAAAGAGACTTGGTTCGAGAATTGTTGTAGAGTACTCGGTTATTTTAAGAGCTTATTTGAGGTATGTTCGCGTACTTAGCATATTTTAATGATGTAGAATCATGCTAGGCTTGATTTCAATCAATTACAAGTAGTATCATGCTAAGGTTTATGTATGGAATTGTGAATTAATGGTGTTGGTGATTGAATTAGGGCTGGCAATCCCTGATCCGACCCGATAACCCGAACGAACCCGACCCGAAGTTACTGAGAGAAACCCGAACCCGACCCGATACGAACCCGAACAACCCGAATTCGACCCGATTTGACCAAAATTTCATATTTCGTAATAATTTTAAGTTTTGCACAATTTTTGATTGTTTCTAAGCATAACCTGAAATATGACCCGAACCCGACCCACTGACCCGAATTGCCACCCCTAGATTGAATGGTGAAGCATGAATTATTTGTGATGGTTTATGGATTGGAAAATTATATTTTGGGCATTTTGTGTTTGAACCACACTTTTATTTATGGCATGTTAGAATGCATGATTAATTAAACTACATGTTTAATTATGTTAGGAATATTGAAAAGGAATTTTATTATGGTTCAAATAATTTTTATTGATGCTTTAAGCATGAGGAAGGAGCTATATAAGTGTCTATGTACACGAGGAATAAATTGTATGTTGGTGCCTTTGTGCACTTAAGGTGTTTTTAACACCAAGGGATAGGATTTTTGGCGCTTTATGCGTTTAAGGTGTCTTTGACACTGAGGTATAATTAAAAGGGGTTCAACATTAAATAATATGTGGTCACTAATTATT
The DNA here is from genome assembly GCF_001683475.1 of Chenopodium quinoa. Lineage (NCBI taxonomy): Eukaryota > Viridiplantae > Streptophyta > Magnoliopsida > Caryophyllales > Amaranthaceae > Chenopodium > Chenopodium quinoa. The sequence continues at coordinate 1,322,419 of NW_018743906.1, read as the reverse complement.
CAAGAATTAAATTGGTATGTTTGGTTGATTGAATAATTATTGTTGATTGATTTATTATGCTTTGAGAGTCATCACCAAGTCCAATAACATGTAAATAACGTAAAGTGAAAGAGATTACACACCAAAACTCTTGGAATGTATATACCTTGAGTATGAACAATGGGGGGAGTTATGGGGTTTTACATTTAACCATAACTTCTAATGGAGTACAGGACGCTGTACATTCCTTTTTATTTATTTTTATGCGCAGGAATTCCGCCACCTTTGAGTGGTTTTGTCGCTGGCACGGTTAGCTCCCGTGTCAGTTAACCTTAATTTATTTGGGGGAGGTATAGTTGGAAACCCGTTCGATGCGTAATCAACGCTAAATGAATTATTTAGTGTCTAGTTAATGTGTCCTGTTGATTGTTATGTGTGCTTGTAAACAGGTGCAATGAGGTAAGTGTGTGTTGATAGGTGAAAGCATGTTAGTGTGTTTGATTACGCTTATGCACTCAGCTTTGCTGATTGTGTGTGTTTGTGTGTTTGGCCATGTCTTTACTTTTGCCCTACGACGACCCATTTTCTAATGGCGAGTAGTGGGGATAAGTAGAGAGGAGGTTTTCAGGTGGTGAAGCATATTCATGAATGGGCATGAGGGAAGAGCGAATCATGCTAGTTTCTATAAGTATATGATATGTTTAATGCTTTAATTATTTATGATATTTTTATCATGCATGCCTAACGCCAAATTTTTAAAGTTGGTTTGGTTTTAATAAGGGCCTACAATGGTTCCAAGTTGTAGGATGGTTTCATTTTACTTCGTTTGACTTTGGTTTTGACTTTACTTTCGTTTGTTGACTTTTCAAGTTGACTTATTTTGAATGGTTTTGAAATTAGTCTTCTGCTGTGTGTCTTTGATGGTTGCCTTAGCCGTTTTCACAGTGGCGGTAATGTCTTAGATATTCCTAAATTGTATTTTAAAGAGTAAAATGAGTATTTAAAGGAAAGGAATTTCTAGGGTGTTACAATCACCTAATCAAAAGTAATTCCTAAAACCACTAACTAATAATAGATAGGGAAGTAGGGTCGAATCCACAGAGAAACAAGTCTTTCTATTCCTAATTAATTAATATAATCTAGATTATAAGGTAACAAAAATATTATAATCGATGAGAACTAAACTACGAAGATCAAAAATAAGGAGAAAACAATGAATAAAAGGCCTAGGGCATAGGTTCGCCAATAAATAATATTCCAGGGTAAAACATAATAATCAATCATCAATGGATAAATTAATCAGATCATAAAGGGCTTTCGCTACGTATTACAATCACACAATTAATTTACCGGTATTAAATCTCATCTCTCGAATCTCGACTTAACCATTTATAAATTAACCTGCCTATTGAAAATAGACCTAAACATCAATTCTCATCTCTCGAATCTCGAATCAATATTGTCAAACTCATGCATAAAAGATCTGCGCAAATTTAGTCACAGAGCATTAATTCAATTAATAGGAAATTAACCTAGCATTGATAATTAACAACAATAAATTACCCCTTCATATTATTTATGGATCCCCACAAACCCTAGAAATAGAACTACTCACACATAATTAAGTCTAAACTAAACAAAACAATAAAACAAGACATGATCAAAGGAATAAAATAAATAACTGAGATTAAGAGAAAAGAAATCGTTACCAAAGAAATCTGGAATTAAGAGTAGAGTTAAGAACAAAGTATAAGAGAGAGAAACTAATCTAAAAGCTAAGTAGAGAGAGAGAATCTAAGAAAGAATTAAGAAAGAGTAAAAATAAAGTACTAAACTCGCTTAACGGAAAAGTATTTATATTAAGCAAGAATCCTAAACTAAAACAAACTTAAACGTCGAAAATTAACTCCTAATAATAACACGCGCCCGATCGGGCGAGGCACTGCCCGATCGGGCACGCCTTTTCTCCATTTGGTGTAAATCTCGCGCCCGGCCGGATGTGTGTTCGGGCGCCAGCCTTGCTTCCCTCGCCTGGCCGGGCGCGCCTTTGGGCGCCAACCTCTTTGGCCGGGCGGTACTCTTGGGCCACTATTTGGACTACGATTGGGCTCCAATTCTTCGGGCCAATCTGGATTTCCTCTTCGGGTCTTGAATACTCGATCCAAATGCCCCGGTATCACATATACCGAGCCCTTAATCACCGGTTCGATGGCTCTAACCGGCCATGGGCTATAAAAACTGGTCGTGCTTCTCCAGTGCTCGTAGTTGCTCCATAATATCTCGGGAAAATGCTCCAAAAGTGCAAATCCCTACAAAAGTCAACCAAATCTACGAAAACACTAGTAAACACCAATTAGTAATAAAAGTGGCTCTAAAGAGTTAAAAACACTACTAATTATGACCAAGGGACGGGGGTAAAATACTATATAAAATAGACATATCAACATGTGAACAGGCTTCCACAATTGTGGAAGAAATAGAATATCTATTCCAAATGAAGCCATAAGGTTAGTGGAAATGGGGAACAGTTCCTGCCTAAGGGACATATCAGTAATGCTTAATGTTGGTAAAAGCACAATCCAGAGACTAATTGAGAGAGGGGAAGTCAGACCTCACACAAGTGCATTAAAGCCAAAGCTTACACCAACAAACAGACTATATAGGCTCAGATTCATACTCAGCAGCATTAAAGGTGATTCACCAGGCACAAAAAAGTGTACCAGTCAATGTACAACACATTGCACATTGATGAAAAATGGTTTACACTGACTAAAAAAACACATAGGTCATACTTAGCAAAAGGAGAAAGAGGTCCACATAGAGTAATGTAATCAGCCAAGTTCATTCCCAAATTCATGTTCCAAGGAGCAATTGCAAAACCTTGGTACAATGCATAAAAGGAAGTTATTTTTGATGGGAAAATAGGCATTTTTCCTTTTTCAAAAAAGGAGCCAGCACTTAGGTCCTCAAAATACAATAAAAAAGAAGAAATGGTCACAAAAGTTATTGATCCAATCAACAGGGATGTCTCAAGGTGGATGTTGATTGAAAAAGTCATTCTAGCAATTATGGAAAAATGGCCTCACACAGTTCAACACAACACAATATACATTCAGCAAGATAATGCAAAGGCTCATATTACTTAAGATGATGCAGTTTGGCAAGAACATAGTGAACAACCAGTGTTTACTTTTATATTAACTCAGCAGCTATCAAACAGTCCAGACATGAATGTTCTGGACTTGGGATTTTTCAGAAGCATCCAATCACTTCAACACAAGAAAATGGCTAAGACACCAGACCAGTTGATAAAGGCTGTTGAAGATGCATTTAGTGAGCAACCTCCTACAAGGCTGTTCAAGGTTTGGGTAACTTTGTGCCACACAATGAACCAAATTCTAAAAAGCAAAGGTTCTAACAGGTTTGAACCTCCACATGTTAACAAAGATAAGATGGAAAGAGAGGCCGGGCAGACTGCAAGATCCTATAGAAGCTCCTATGTGGGATGTGATTGATGCATGGGAGAGAGTGTACATGGACAAGCCAGAATCAGATGATGAGTAAGACACTGAAGAGGTCAACATTGACAACACACAAGCAAATGAAGAACACAACGCACAAGCAAGGCCAAACACAGAGGCATATAGGCCTGTTATGACCAATGATCATGAGGCATCTACTTCAAATGCCAATGCACACTAGTGAATAGGGGTCAAGTGTTAAATATTTTGACATGTATTTGTTTCTTATGTTTTGCTTATGACATTAGGTCAATATAAATATGTAACCAAATCCTTTATTATGAAATGAAACATTTATTTTATTTTGGAAAACAAAGTGCTCTAAAAATGTCATTGCACTATGTTATGGTTAACTCAGATTGTCCCCAAGCATCATTGACACACCAACCAAACTTCCACACACAATCCATAGTCAGCAAAGAAAATAATTCAAGAGTAGTCTGAGTTATTCTCTAAGGACAGCAGAATGATAGGGCATTTAAAGTTGGGCATCTCAACAAAAAAGATTCATCATTGTTTAATAAAACCACCTTATGTTGTTTCAACAGACGGGGTGTATAAATAGGTAAACACCATTGTTTAAACTACTTACACACCCCTTCTGTTGAACAACATAAGTTATATTACAACATACATAAGGTCTCAGACCACTTAGTGCATATCATTGAAGAATTATACTATGGAATACAAGCTCACACAAAGGACATACAAGCAATCTCATCTAACCAAACAGGAAAGCAAAACACAATACATGTTATATGGCTAAAACAAAAAGCCTGATAACATCATACTCCCATCATTCATCATTGACCTCAGCAAGTCACAATTACTACACATAATGTACTATTACCAAATGGGATAATTGTAAAGTGCTTTATAATCTGAACAACTAAACAACAATCCCATTTGTAATAGTACACTAAGTAAGTTAAAGGACATGTTATCTAAAGAGGTCTCAGATTGTTAACTTTTTTATCATAAAAGGAAAATTGAGCAGCCAAATCAAACTTATATCATGCTTTATAGCTTCCTTAAGGAAGATGGTACCTTGGGGTCTAAATGACATGAACTAGATCCTATATGCCTTCTCAATGCACAAAAAATATAATCACAGACCTAATCCTAGGCATATACTCATCACGCACAACATAACATGCAGAATATGCAACAAAAACCAACCAGCCATGACTTAATAAAAAAGACCCAACACAAAGTACAACTATAGGCAACAACAAATCACCCAAAGATAATGCATAGGCAACCAACAAGGCATATCAACAAGGCAACAAACATCATCAAAGTTATACAAAACAATAGGCAACATATCCAACCAATCATGATAATAGGCAACAAAAGTAATAGCCAACCCAGAAGGCATATCAAGAAGACAACCAAAGATCATCATCATCAGCAACAACAAAAATAATAGGAAACCAACAAGGTAAACCCTGTCCTCATTTTCTAAATACAACCCACCATCACATTCAAATCTTCCCAATTTCAGAAAACAAAAAAAACCACAACAAAAAACACCAAGGCATTCCGAAACTTAGTTGTGTGATTCATTATCAGAATCCTTTTTGTGGGACACAGGCATCTTAGAAGGGGAGCAACCACCATCATCATCATTGGAGTCTGAGCAATCTGAATCAACATTGTCACAAGGTCTTGGCAAACCCTTCTTCCTGGCTTGCCTTATGTACCAATTATGAGGCCAAAAGTCAGAGTCTACAAGTGGCATGCCTTCAGGGATAATTCCAAATCTAATTCTCAAAGTCTCATTGCTGTAACTGTGCTCCCCATCACAGCCACTGCCTAATTCACAGTCACGGTCAGTGCATTGGTAGGACTCAGATGTGTAGTGTGATCTAGAATCAGCAAATATCCTGTCAGCAAGTGAACTAGTTTGTTGGTCCAAAGGAATGGCAACACGGGGCTTGACAGGAGACTTGGAAGGAGATTTAACATGAGATGTAGATGGGAGTTTTGCTGGATATTTTGGTGGTTTGGCTGGAGATTTGGATGGTTTATCAACCTCTTCTCTACTTGTCTTCTCCTTCTATACATTTCATAGCTGTGGGTGTGATGAGAGTGTGATTCTTGTGAACCAGGGGACTCACTCATGATCACAGGCAACCTGAAAAGCAAAAACAACAAGGGGACTCACTCAATCATGGCTTTATCAACATGTAAGCACTTAAGATAGCCAACCATCAAACCAGCAAGTTTAAATGAGTTTACATTGAACCAGCAAGTGTAAATGAGTATACAATCACTCAAGACAGCCAAACATCAAACCAACATGTGTATATGATTATACAAGCACCCAAGACAGCCAAACATGGAACCAGCAAGTTTAAATGAGTATACAAGTACTCAAAACAGCCAAACATCATACTAGCAAATGTAAATGAGTATACAATCACTCAAGACAGCCACACATCAAACTAACACACTACTACAAAATCAAGAATAAGAAACAGATGATATAAAATAGTTAGCTTGGACAAGCGTTCTGTAAAGGTATATATAACACTTTTCTTTTAAAACCGTTTTGTACATAAAAGAATACAGAACGGTTATCTTATATAACCGTTCTTTTTTATTTTAACCCATATAAATTTTTTTATTGAATTAATAAAGTTATAAAGATAGAGAACGGTGTTCTCACAACCGTTTCGTATGCTGTCCTTTCATCCCAACAACTGTAAATTACCTTTTTTTATTATTTACCAAATTAGAATCAGAATATGAGAACATTTAAACAAAAACCCTATCCCTACTTATAGTTTTTACTCATCCAGTCGCCTCCTCTTCAATTCATTCTCCGTAGTTTTATTAATTTTTCTTTTTTCATTCTACAAACATAAGCTTTCAACCTATTTCATCATCAACATACAATAAGATCAGCACAAGAAGGTAAGATCTAGTGAAAATAGTGATTATAAATCATGTTAAGATAATTTTTTTTTTATATAATTTCCTTCGTCATATTTTTCCTCTATAATCTCCTACCTCAACCAAAACAAAGAAGAATTTTCCTGCTATCTTTAATCTTAATCGTTTTGTAGTTGTCACGTGGTTATTTTTTCTACAAATTTTGATTTTTGCTATTTGCAATGTACCATTCTATGATGTAACAAATGCAGTTTGTTTTTAGGTTTAGTATGAATTCTCCCTAATTTTTGATATCAGATGATTTAGTTCTACTCTTGAATTGATTATTTATTGGTTATACATTTGTGATTATTAATTTATTATCATCGTACCTCTGTATAAAAGTATGTCAATTGCATCTTTAATTTATTTTTCCCTTGCATTCTTACTAACTCTTCATATATTGATTTTTTTATTTTTAAAACTGTAGAAACAAAAATTTTCGTAGTAGTTTTTTTTGTTGTGATTTATTTTAATGAAATCACATTCACTTATATTTTTGTGTTGATTGTTTTGCAGATTTATAAGTATCAAAGAAAATGGGAAAAGATAAATGAGAATTGATGCACGAAGCCACGAAGAATGGAAGAGATAAATGTAGTTCTAAATCTATTTTAATTATTCGTTTAATATTTTTTTTTGTAATTTTAAAGTTTAAACTCATCCTACTGAATACAATTGTAAGTCATTGGAAAAGATATTGTCAGCACTTTGTAACTATTTAATTGTTAAAAAAAAAATAGAAAAGCAATTTGTAACTATTATTTTATTTTTATTATTTTTTAAAAAGGAATAGAGAACTGTTAGGTAACCCAACAATTCTCTTTAGTGAAGGGAAAACGCAACTGTCACGTAAAGATAACCGTTGTATTTTCCCTTTTTTCTCTCTTAATTTTAAGTGAAAAAGATAATGGTTATACTGGAGAACTGTTCTGTATTCTTAACTTACAAAACGCCTCTTCAACCCGTTTTATAAACTTTATACATCGCTTAGCAGAAGAACGGTCCTCAGACGTTCTATAAAGCATATTTTAACAGTTATGTAAAGCCTTTTTTGTAGTAGTGACATGAGTATATGAGTATACAATGTGTGGCTGTCTTGGGTGCTTGTATACTCATATACTCATGTCACTACTACAAAAAAGGCTAAATGAGTATACAAATACTCAAAACAGGAAAACATCATACTAGCAAGTGTAAATGAGTATACAACCACACAACACATCCAAACATGTAATCAAGATGCATAACAATGGGTCCTTTGTTCCTGTTTCAACCATGAAGCATTCAAACAACAGGACTCATGTTATAACAATGTCAACAACTACAATAAACCTCTAACATTGTTTCATAAGTGATAGCCCTCGTATATTGAATAGTGAACAATACAAGCAATGCACATTGAACCCTAAATCAAGTGAACAGTGAAACCCTAATTCAATTGAACATATAACCTTACTCAAATTCAGAATCACACATCCTCAACAAGGCCACATAAAAATCGTGAGTTTTACTTGTTATCAACTAATCATTTCAAACTAACATGATCGACAACCTCACATAATCCTAAAAAATCATTAATAAAATTAAAAAAAACTCACAATATCGCAATCATGGTCTAGGGCAAATATATAAAATCGCAAACACAAATATTCACATAAGAATCATGATTTAGGGCAAGAAATTTAATTCCAAATCATACTTCGTAGTATTGAACAAAATCAAGATCCATGGCAAAGAAGTAAAGTAAATAAAATATAATCCATATAATAAAATTATTTAAAGCAGCAAATTGAAAACATCATAAGGATTCAAAAAATACCCTGTATAATCAAATTATTTATAACACAAAATTGCAAAAATTAAATATACAGGAAATCGAAAAAAAAAATCGATACCTATCACCTTTAAAAAGGGCGGATTCACAAAATTAGTTGAGGGCTTTGATTCGTTGAACACGTACAACACCGATCCACAATTATTCCGGCAATTTTGAACCCCAAATTTCCCAATTTGAAGAGAGAGAAGGAAGAAATGAGTCCTTCTTCAATGGAAAAACCCAGAAAAACAAAGAAATGAAAAGAGAGAAAAGAAGAGAGAGAAATGAAGAGAGAGAAAGCAACGTTACAAAAGTAGTCAGAATACCAAAATTCAAGGGGGACAACTCATTCAATTAAGGCACAAGTACAAAGGCAAATATGAGGATATTTTGGGAAGCACAGATAATACAACCAAAAAAATGAGGGTATATAGGTCATTTTGTGTTATTGTATGGGAACAAAAATTGTGAAATGTGACTAACATTTTGGGTGTCCAAAAAAAGGAAATAGTGACTATCATTCGGGGACGGAGGGAGTAATTATTACACTTCGTTTTTTTGGCAAAAAACTACTGGTTCGTTTGGTATTGTTGTGTTCTTCTGTTTTTTGGTTTTTAAAAGTACTAGATTAACCCCGTTGATGGGCGTTAGAACGGTCGCACATTCAACACTCAATCAAACTCATTTATTAACAAACACCCTACAAACCAAGCATAATGATAAGTAAGATTTCGGTCCACAAGGAACGGGATATGGTTGCTAAAGATCTTAACACTTAAGCTAATTTGAAGTCTTTGGTCAATTGGTGTTCGTCAAGTAGAGAAACAAAATATGATTCTAAATCGATGGATTAAAGACACTAGGGAATGGGATCCACTTAACCAAGGCAATTAGGCAAACGGGGAGTAAAATAGACAAGGTATAGCAAGGACAATATGTAAAATCGACCTCATGCAATTAGAAAACAACTCACACTACTAAACTTAGATTCCTCATTATTCTAGCAATAGATGATACATAATCAAATTGCAATAAGTAATGACATACTCAATTTAAATTCCCATGTCAAACTAAGCATATTAGGCTATCAAGCTCCTAACTCAAGGGTAGCTAATCCTATCATGGATAACTAACAAGCAATCTCATATAATCAATTTAATTGCAATACAAACATCAATGCTTCTGCCACATTTGCATAATTAACCCAACAGGTTGAGCTTCACCTAACCCCTAGCAATAAGACTACTCACAACTCATGTTTATCAACATGCAAACAAGTATTAAGGTTCTAGCTGTAGGGAATTATAGGTACTACGCAGCGGAAATAATCATGAATCATATTCATATAGCACCTAACCAAGGATCTCATGCATAACACATAAAAAGTAAGAATAATACCTTTGAAGCATGATTCCACTAGCAATCGAGCAAGAACAAAGGAGACAAAGAACCTCAAATGTGATTCCTCTACTTGGTCCACAGGCACAGATTAAGACCTCCACTAATGCTAGTTAGTCGCGATCGAACTCTTCAATCGACTTTCTACGGAGAAGTATGAGCAACGAACTAGTCACGAACCACCACGAACCACCGCGAGCACCACCAGGGGTGGACGACCGCAAGTCCAAGGGGGTGGGGGGGAGAGGGGTGCCGTGAGAGATAGAGAGAGAGAGAGAGAGAGATGAGGGTTTTGGGATTTGGTTGCCTTGATTCACAATTCACTGTAAGTTAATTGTGACTCCTATCTTTTTGCAACCCTAGGCATGAATCTTATTTATAGATCAAATCCATAAATAAGAGTCTATGACCAAGCCCAATTCCTAATCCCAATCAAACTACACTAGCCCAATCCTATTTATGATCAGTTAAATACTCATAAGGCCCATTAATGGGCCTCTTACTTGCTTAACCCAATACCTTTGTGTGTGACCTCATAGGATCCATTCTAGCGGGCTTTGGACTATTTTACTAGCCCAAAGATCATCTCTCATAGTCTAGCAACAGATGATGACACCCCAAGAGAATGAACTTATTATCTCCATAGTGGTGATCCTTGGTATATCTAGTAATTGCACTTATCGAAGACACAACTCCTGTAATCTCCCACTTGTTTGAGACAAGTACGCAATATTCAAATTCCTTAAGTCAATGTGTGTCGATTTGATAATATGATTGCATCTCATGTCGTGATCATATTAGTCTACAAATCTTTTCTTGAAAACTAAGTGAGAATTACAAAACAAATGGTTACTGTGTAATCCATTTGAGCACGACCATGAATTTTCTGAATTCTCCCTCTTCAAGGGGCCAAGACACATTCCTAATCAAATAGGTAGACTCTATCCAATCTTGTGGCAACCAAAGCTCCCACTCAACTTCTGAAATAACCGGGAAACACCCTTTATAATCTCCAGTTACGGGCAGACGTTCGAGTGTACCACAGCCACAACATCCATTGAATGAAATCAATGTTCCACTCATGTCAAAGGAATCCAATAATATATCCGGAAGCTCTATACTTGAACTTCAAAGTAGGTCTATTGTTCGATCATGCATCATTCATGCATATCCATGTGATTGACCGAGCCTCACTATGCTCCTATAGCCCATGAAACTGCGCTATCCAATCAATCTTACATGCTAGTCCATTATTAGAAATCATTTATGTCCAATTTAATGATTCTGAACTAGGAACTTAAATAATATATGGATTTTGTTCACCTATGGGGTTTCATTCACCAGGTCACCAACCTGATGAGCCCATCAATCCATAATTATTTTGGACATTTTATTTGACATTGAAAACCATCATTAAATAAGAGAAATAATAAAATTTCTGATTAAACATAATTCTGCAAATGAGTATATTACATATGTAACTTATTTTTCTCCAAAAATAAATACAACTTCTAATTACGTCATTTGCTTCAATCCAGTTTCATTAGCATATTTCTCATGCTTAGGTAGTGGAAGGGGTTTAGTAAGTGGATCAACGATATCTCATCCGTATGAACTTTGCACATCTTCACATCTCCTCTGTTAACGATCTCTCGAATGAGGTGATACTTCCTCTCAACATGTTTAGATTTGAAGTGTGACCTAGGCTCCTTTGATTGAGCAATGGTGCCATTGCTGTCACAATACAATTCAATTCCCTTTTGAGCACTTGGTACGATATCCAGCTCAGTTAGGAATTTCTTTATCCAAACTGCTTCTTTGGCTGCTTCAACTACAGCCAAATATTCTTATTCTGTTGTAGAGTCTGCGACAGTGCTTTGCTTCGAACTCTTCCAGCTCACTGCTCCTCCATTCAGACATAAAATGTACCCAGACTATTATCTAAAGTCATCCCTGTCTGTTTGGAAACTCGCATCCGTATAACCTTTGACAACCAACTCATCTTCGCCACCATAAACTAGAAACATTCCTTTCGTTATTCTCAAGTACTTAAGGATGTTCTTGGCAGCTGTCCAGTGTGCATCACCTGGATTTGCCTGAAACCTGCTACACATGCTTTTAGCAAATGCAACATCCGGCCTCGTACAAATCATGGCATACATTATCGATCCTATTGCAGAAGCATAAGGAGTGATAGCCATACGTATCATCTCATCCGGCATAACCGGACATTGAGATTTAGTGAGCGTAATGCCATGAGACATGGGGAGAAATCCTCTCTTGGAGTTTGTCATCTCAAACCTGTCAAGAACCTTATCAATATAAGTCTCTTGACTTAGTCTAATCATCCTTCGAGACCTGTCTCGATGGATCTTGATTCCTAAAATGTACTCGACGTTACCCAAGTCCTTCATGGAAAAAAAAACTCTTCAACCATTCCTTGACTGACTCAAGCATTGGTATGTTATTTCCCATGAGTAGTATGTCATCTACATACAAGACTAGGAAAACTATGCTGCTCCCACTAGACTTCTTGTATACACAAGGTTCCTCTTCAGTTTTGAGAAAATCAAACTGTTTGATTGCTTCATCAAAACGAAGATTCCAACTCTTGGATGCTTGCTTCAATCCATAAATGGATTTCTGAAGTTTGCATACCTTACTAGGATTTTCTGGATCTTCAAAACCCTCAGGTTATGTCATGTACACTTCCTCCGTCAAGAACCCATTCAAGAAGGTGGTTTTGACATCCATCTGCCAAATTTCGTAATCGAAAAATGCAGCAATCGCTAGAAGAATCCGAATGGACTTAAGCATGGCTACTGGGGAAAAGGTTTCATCATAGTCAATACCATGAATCTGTCTGTATCCTTTCGCAACCAATCTTGCTTTATAGATGTAGGCATTTCCATCCTTGTTTGTTTTAATTTTGTAAACCCATTTGCAACCAATAGGTTTTACCCCATCAGGCAAGTGAACTAGGGTCCACACTTCATTTTCAGACATTGATTCCATTTCGTACTTCATGGCCTCAAGCCATTTATCTGAGTAAGGGCTCGCCAAAGCTTGCTTGTAGGTTGTAGGTTCTTCATTCTCCAATAAGAAGATTTCTGAATCCTCAGTTATCAGAACCTCAACAAACTGTTTGTTTCTGATTCTGGCAGACTTACGTGGGGTAGGAGCAACAATAGAAATATTCTCTCCAACTCCTTGAAGATTTTCGCATGAACTAGGTTCAAGTGGGACGATAGGAGTCTCGCTAGTCGAATTAGCTCGCTCCGACGCATGATTAATCGACTCATGCGCCCTCGCCTCTGATATGGTGTTATCCACATCCATTTGTTGCTCGTCTCGAATTTCTTCGAGAACCACTTTACTCCCACTTGGCTTTCTAGACAGGAATTCCTTTTCTAGAAAGACACCATCGCGAGCAACAAACACTTTGTTATCTTCGCGATTGTAGAAGTAATACCTTTTTGTTTCTTTTGGATAGCCCACAAAGAAACACTTGTCTGATTTAGGTTGTAGTTTATCACCTTGTAAACGTTTTACATAGGCTTCACAACCCCAAATCTTGAGATAAGACAACTTTGAAACTTTTCCAGTCCATATCTCATATGGTGTCTTCTCAACTGCTTTGGACGGGCTTCTGTTTAGTACTCTGGTAGCTGCTTCTAATGCATATCCCCAAAATGATATGTGAAGATCAGTAAAGCTCATCATGGACCTCACCATATCAAGTAAAGTCCCGTTCCTCCTTTCTGACACACCATTCAACTGTGGCGTTCCTGGAGGAGTTAAATGTGAAATTATTCCACAATTAATCAAATGTTCATCAAATTCTTGGGTTAAATATTCACCACCACGATCTGATCGTAATGCTTTAATCGTCCTCCCAAGTTGGTTTTTGTACCTCATTCTGGAATTCTTTGAACTTTTCAAAGGATTCTGATTTGTTCTTCATTAAGTAGACATAACCATATCTACTTAAATCATCAGTAAAAGTAATGAAGTAGTTAAACCCACCCCTTGCTTTTGAACTCATTGGTCCACACACATCCGTATGTATGAGTCCTAAAAGGTCACTAGCTCTTTCACCTATACCCGTGAAGGGTGACTTAGTCATTTTCCCAAGAAAGCATGACTCACAATTTTCAAATGATTTATAATCAAATAAAGAAAGAAGTCCATCCTTGTGTAATTTCTGGATACGCTTTTGGTTGATGTGACCAAGCCTACAATGCCATAGATAAGTTGGGTTTGAACCATCTGTTTTCTGCCTTTTATGATCAACATTGTAGACATGGGTTGTATATTCTAATACATACAAACCATTAATTAATTTGGCCTTAGCATATAACATATTTTCTTTCGAAATAAAACAACACTTGTCTCTTATTTTAAATGAAAATCCTTCAGAATCTAAAACAGGAACTGAAATAATGTTTTTAGTTATTGTTGGTACATAATAACAGTTATTAAGCACCAAAATAAGTCCAAAGGGAAGTCTTAAATGATAGCTTCCAATAGCAAGTGAAGCAACTTTTGCTCCATTTCCTACCCAAAGCGTTACTTCCCCTTTTGCTAACTTCTTACTTTCTTTCAAGCCCTGCACGTTATTAACGATATGAGCACCAGAGCCGGTATCAAATACTCAAGTGGAAGAAGAATTAAGATTAATTTCTACAACGAAAACATCAAGTAACTCTTTACCTTCTGTTTTCACTGGTGTATAGTGGGGACACCCTGGTGTATGGCATGGCCAACTACCACAAAAGAAGCATTCGCTTCCTCTCCTTTTCAGGAACTCCTCAGCATGGTTAAGCAAAAGATTGATCAATGTCACCGACGATCCCTCATCATTATGAGTGAGCTTGACAATGTCAAAACCATCATGGAGTGAGAACAATATAATATCATGAGCAGAGTCATCATCGATCGGTTTCCCAAGGACATCCATTTGATTGAACATTTTAATCAGTTCCCTTACATGGGCCCTTACTGACTGACCAGACATGAGTCTTTTAGCCATTATCTTACAATGAACATTGTAAGCCTCATACCTGACACTGTCAATCCAGGATTAGTAAATCTGAGGGATTTAGTTAACGACCTCTCTTACATTATGATCATTTATGCCTCCACTTCCTAATGCCCCAATGCTACCTCGACAGATAGCACGAAGATATTTGTACAAGATGGTTAGCTCATAGTGCCTGAATCTTCTTTTCCAACAAGTTGGAATAGATTCTAAAATGAGCCCTCTGATTTTCTCTGCAGCTGAATCAATTTCAGCATGCCTTTCAGCTCCATACTTTTTTGTATACTTGCTCTCAATAGGAATATATAAACGAGATTCAAGCCCATGGCTTGTGAGAACTTTTCTCAACTCATTTTCCCATTCCCTGAAGTTTCTGAGATTCAACCTTAAGTTTAGTTTCATTGGTAAAATTGTGATGTCGTATAAGTTATTCATCTACAAACAAAAACAAACGAGACAAAGTTCAATAATTATGTTTAATAAACTTTTAAAGTACCATAAGCGATTATAAAACTGGTAACTTTAAAACATTCATTCAATTTAATTGATCCCTATTGAATATAATGATTCCAAGATCCTTTATTTGTGCAATAATTGACCGGACTTTGGCCCTACCATCAACTATTACATTTTCAAGGTGAGTAAACTCTTTACTGATTACAACTCTTTGTAATTCTTGGTTGAATAATTAACCATCACATGTTTAATTATTACCCTTAGCTTCAAGGTTCTAAACTCTTTAGGTAACCTTGTTGAGTATAACCAATCAAAAGTGTAAAATTTGATTTACCCCCACTCCCCTAAGATATAATATGACACCCTGCTTTGGCATGACCCATCATAAATATCAAAGGTTTCATCGGGTTTTTGATTGGAAAAGCTACCTCAATATCAGTGGGACCTAGATTCATTATGTTGTGATTATTTAGTGAACTCTAGCGCATCATTAAACAACATAGATAAAATCTAACATGCATAGTCTACTAATGCATAAATAAAACATGACATAGTATGGCCCCTTAATCCTAAGAAAACTAATAAAGCAAAAGCTCCCACTTGAACCTTCATGGATCTCATCCATCTTCCTCCTTTGGGCCTCCACTCCATGGGTTCTTGGATTAACTGCAACCTGTAATACTATTCTATTCTATCTACTACTTAAATAAAATAAAATAAATTACAAAAATACTTAACGGTACGCAGACCGTATTTAGATTACAAAAATACGAAACGATGCGCAGATCGTATTTAGAATATATGGGCCATACTAGTCTATATAGATATATATAACATCATATATTATAAAATGCCATATAATAAATCACTCATCATGCTTTCCTAAACTACAACATCGAATGTTCACAGTAAAGGAAACATGGCTCCTAAATATCTCATATTTAATTAATTACTGTAATTAGATAATATCATATATTATTCATAACCAATTATAAAATATCATATATTCTAATTTAGGTATGAGATAGAATCAAATCTTATTTTAATTATGGAAGATAAATTATCTTTATCTTCCATGATTATCCTAACTTTTAGGAGATTCTATCCTAATTACTTGCCAATCACATATTTTAAATCAATTAATATCCTAAAATAATTATGGGATAATCACAATATTTAATTAATTATTATCCAAATAGAATCTTTTGCTCCATAATTATCCTATCTTAACAAAATTAACAAATTTAATTTTGTTAATTATCTTTTCAAAATCAAAACTTATCTTTTAATTTTTAATTTTGAAAACAGATTTTTATCCAAAATAAAATAACAATTTTTTTTTGAAGAAGTCGCGTCAGCCACCGTGGTGTGGCCAGCCGAAGCCGGCCACGGTGGCCGTACACCTTGCGGTGTACGCTGCCCCTGCAGCGACGCAAGGATAGCAGCACACGCAACGGGGTGGTGCACTGCTGCGCTGCCCCTGTCCGACCCGTGCCCAGCCCACCCTCCCTCCTAGACCACCACCGGTGCGGCAGTCGCCGTGGCTGCGCCACCCAGCCGCGGCTGTCGCACCTCAATCCCTCTTTAAATTTTTTTTTGATTAATTTTTAATTTAAAACAAAACATTTTTATTAAAATTAAAATTAATGTGGTCCATCTAATTTTAAAATTAAATCATATTCAATTTTAAAATTAAGGTTCTTCATGAATTTAATCCCAATTCAATTTAACTTTTAAATTAAATAGGTTGATCATGAAAAATTCACAATTTAACATGAAATCAAATAGATTAAATTCTTTAAACATAAAACTTTCGAATTAAATCAAAACCAAAAACACAAATTTCATAAATTGGGGTTAATGATTTTGAAATTTTCTAAATATTGAGGGGGGGGGGGTTCGAATTTTTCGAATATTATAGGGCCATTTTCGGATCAATTTAGGGCTAATATGGAGCAAATTAAACAACTTTAATGATTCTATATTGTTAAATCACATTTAATATAATAATTGACCCATAATTAAATTATTCTCCCTCCTAATTGAATTAAAATTGTGGATTATCAAAGGTTTAATACTCAATATATGTAATTGCAAGAGGCTAATTGATACCACTGTAGGGAATTATAGGTACTACGAAGCGGAAACAATCATAAATCATATTCATATAGCACCTAACCAAGGATCTCATGCGTAACACATAAAGAGTAAGAATAATACCTTTGAAGCGTGATTCCACTAGCAATCGAGCAAGAACAAGGGAGACAAAGAACCTCAAATGTGATTCCTCTACTTGGTCCACAGGCACGGATTAAGACCTCCACTAATGCTAGTTAGTCGCGATCGAACTCTTCAATCGACTTTCTACGGAGAAGTATGAGCAACGAACTAGTCACGAACCACCACGAACCACCGCGAGCACCACCAGGGGTGGACGGCCGCAAGTCCAAGGGGGGGGGGGAGAGGGGTGCCGTGAGAGAGAGAGAGATGAGGGTTTTGGGATTTGGTTGCCTTGATTCACAATTCACTATAAGTTAATTGTGACTCCTATCTTTTTGCAACCCAAGGCATGGATCTTATTTATAGAATCAAATCCATAAATAAGAGTCCATGACCAAGCCCAATTCCTAGTCCCAATCAAACTACACTAGCCCAATCCTATTCATGATCAGTTAAATACTCATAAGGCCCATTAATGGGCCTCTTACTTGCTTAACCCAATACCTTTGTGTGTGACCTCATAGGATCTATTCTAGCGGGCTTTGGACTATTTTACTAGCCCAAAGATCATCTCTCATAGTCTAGCAACAGATGATGACACCCCAAGAGAATGAACTTATTATCTCCATAATAGTGATCTTTGATATATCTAGTAATTGCACTTATCGAAGACACAACTCCTTCACTAACTTCTTCAATAATTGGGGAAAAGTGATTAACAATTGAAATAACTATCATCCAATAACAAATTATCAAGAACTAAGAAGATTTAAATATCATGCAAGAACAAATAAAATCAGAAATTGAATGGAGAAAAGTAGAAGGAAGTTTCTAATTGAAGCTTGGAAATGTTGAATACAAAGTGCCAATTCTTGAGGATGAATCTTGAAACCAACTATTACAATGATTAATTTGATGAAAACTAAGCTAAATTAATTAAAAGGAATGTTTCAAACTAAGAGAGATATCTGAAAACTAGGCTACTGTTCTATATCTTACAAATGAGCTAAAGAGGAAGTATTTATACTCCCTGAAAAACATAGGGAAATCCGTCAAAAGAAAACGGATTCCCAGCGAGGAGCGCCCGCTTCAGTATGTTGCACGCTCGCTCCCCTGTTCCATAGCATATGCAGTTCAAAGGGAGGAGCGCCAGCTCCTGGCTATGTGCACGCCCGCTCTTGGCTAACTCTGGATTTGGGCAGAATGTTGCTGAAGTTGAGGAGCGCCCGCTCAAGGAGAGGTGCACGCCCACTCCCATTGGAGTGGGCTCTCCCTTCTTTGTCTTCAAGTCTTGAAAGTTACTCCATGCTTTGAGTGCTTGTCAAATTAAGATATAGTACCTGCAAAACATGGAAAAACACAAGCAAAGAAGGGGTGAGTGTAAGAGTTTATAGGTACTACGCAGCGAAAATAACATGAATCATATTCAAACAAGTACCAATCCCAAGATCACATGCATAACACACAAGACACATAATCATACCTTTGACGCGTGAATTCCACGAAGCTATTTGACAGGCAAATCAGGGAGAGAATAGAGCCCCAAGCGTTGCTCCTC
Source organism: Chenopodium quinoa (assembly GCF_001683475.1). Taxonomy (NCBI): domain Eukaryota; kingdom Viridiplantae; phylum Streptophyta; class Magnoliopsida; order Caryophyllales; family Amaranthaceae; genus Chenopodium; species Chenopodium quinoa. Next base: position 1,303,490 of record NW_018743906.1, on the reverse strand, counting down.
TACTTAGTTCGCGAGATTCGAACGAGCCGTCCACCAATACTAGATTGGTCGAGTGATTGAGGAAAACCGCGATCACCACCTTTATGGACAATCGACCACCGCACGAACCACCACCACCACGAGACACCACCGGTGCCTAGGAGGAGGAGAGAGAGCCGTGTGAGAGAAAGGACTATGAGAGGGGTTGGGTTTCGTGTTTGCTAATTTGGGTTTGATCACACTGATCAGTTAATTCCTTACTACTTTGCAAACCTAGGCACCTAGTCTATTTATAATCTCATTATAATTAGACTAGGGTACGAAGCCCAAAACACCTTCTAATCCTCCATATGGCCGGCCACCTAGAGTGATGAGGCCCATGATGGGCCTCGTCCTCTAATGCTCGATCTAGCCCCTTTGTGTGACCTTATAGGATCCGTCCAATTGGGCTTTGGGCTATTTTACTAGTCCAAAGATCGTTAGTACCTCTAGCTATGGCAAAATGACGACCCAAATGTACGAACTTAATTATCTCCATAATTTGATCCATTTATATATCTAGTAATTGCACACGACGAAGACATAACTCCTTCAATCTCCCACTTGTCTGAGACAAGGGTGCAATATTCAAATTCCTTAAGTCAATATATGTGTCTATTTGATAATATGATTGCATCACATGTCGAGATCATATTAATCTACAAATCGTTTCTTGAAATATGAGTTAGAATTACAAAACCAAATGATTACTGTGTAATGCATTTGAACGCGGCCACGTATTTTCTGAATTCTCCCTCTTCAAGCGGCCATGACACATTTCCTAATTTAATAGGTAGACTCTATCCAATCTTGTGGTAACATGACTCTCACTCAGCTTATGAAATAACCGGGAAACACCCTTTATAATCTCCAGTTACGGCTAGACGTTTGAGTGTACCACAGTCACAACATCCATTGAATGAAATCAATGTTCCACTCATGTCAAAGGAATCCACTAATATATACTGAAGCTCTATACTTGAACTTCAAAGTAGGTCAATAGTTCGATCATGCATCATTAATGCATATCCAAGTGATTGACCGAGCATCACTATGCCCCTATAGCCCATGAAACTGCGCCATCCAATCAATCTTACATGCTAGTTCATTTATTGAAATCATTTATGTCCACTTTAATGATCTCGAACTAGGAACTTTAAATAATATATGAATTTTGTTCACCTGTGGGGTTTCAATTCACCAGGTCATTAACCTGATGAGCCCATCAATTTATAATTATTTTGGACATTTTATTTAATTTCCAAAACCATAATTAAATAAGAGAAATAATAATTTCTATTTTAAACATAATTCTGCAAATTGATGCATTTCTCATGTAATATGTTTTCTCAAAACACATACAACTTAAATTACATAACTTGCTTCAATCCTAAGACTGTAATATGACTCTCATACCTTAGTCCATGGAAGGGGTTTAGTGATTTCTCAATCATAATAAAATTTTACATAACATGACCTTCCGCTGGTCAATGATCTCATAATTGAGGTGATATCTCATATCCTTTTGTTTGGATTTGTGATGTGACTCTGGCTCCTTTGTTTTTGGGCAAAGGTGACCTGCTAGTAACATGACATTTTAATCCGAACTTTCTCTCTAACTATCTTACTATAGTTTAATACACATATTCTGACATTGAGTATGCAACAGTGCTCTGCTTTGAACTCTTCAAGCTCACTTTCCTTCTCCATTCAGACACAAATATGCATTTAGATCACCATCTAGAATCATCTTGCCTGTTTGGAAAACTTCCATTCGTGTAACATTTTGACAACTTGCTTAAATTACCATTTAACACAATAGCTAGAAGAATTCCTTTTAGTGCTTCTCAAGTACTCAAGGATATGTTCTTGGTAATTCTCCGTATGCTTATTCTGAATTTTCTTGAAACCTACTACACATGCATAAGTCATATGCAACATCTTGCTTTGTACATTTCATGGCACAAGTAATGGACCCTTTTGCAAAAGCATGAGGTACATTATCCATACAACTCAACTGTATTAGCTTTTGAAGGCACTGAGTCTTACTGAGTGTAATACCATGAAACATGGGAAGACATCCTCTCTTAGAGTCTTGCTTCATGAACTTGTCAAGGTCCTTATCAACATAAGTCTCTCGATTCATTCCAATCATTCTTCAAGATTCACTTCATGGATCTTAATTCCCAATATGTACTCAACATCTCCTAAGTCTATCATATAGAAACAATCTTTCTAACCACTGCTTGACTTATTCAAGCATTGATATATCATTTCATATGAACTGTATGTCAACTACATACTAGACTAAGAAGACCAATTACTCCCACTAAACTTCTTGTCTCTACAAGATTTCCTTTTCGTTCTACTAAAGAAATCAAACTGTTTGATTGCCTAATCAAAACGAATGTTCCAACTCCTTGATGCTTACTTCAATCCATAAATGAATGAATTTCTGAAGTATGCAAAACTTTCTAGGAATTTCTGGATTTCAAAACTCTTAGGATGTATCATATACATGTTCACCATCAAGAACATTTCATGAAGGTGATTTTGATATCCATAACTAGAATAATCTAAATAGGCTTACCTAACTAATAGGTTTGACCCTATTTGTAAGACTATTATAGACTAACACATTTTCACAAACATGGATTCCATATTGGATTTCATGGATTTGAGCCATTTCCTGAGTTGACACTTATCCAATGCTTGCTTGTAGGCCATGGATTCTAACCGTTCTAATAAGAAATTTTTAGAATCCACCTTTTCTCAGAATTTCAACAAACTGTTTGTTTTGATCCCAAGTCACCTACGATAGGTATGAGCGACAATAGAATTATTCTCTTCAACTCTTTGAAGCCTTTCATTCTAGTAGGACGATGGAAGCCTCGCTAGTGGAATTAGCTTGCTTCGACACATGTCATATCAAATTAGCTGATTTCATATGCCTTCGTCTCTGATGTAGCGTTATCCACATCCATTTGTTGCTCCTCTTGAATCTCATCAAGATCTAAATTTACTCCCACTTGGCTTTGTAGGATGACATTCTTTCTATAAAGACACTATCGCGAGCAACAAACACTTTGTTTCTGCGCGATTTTAGGAATAATACCTCTTAGTTTCCATGAGAAACCTATGAAGAACTACATTTCTGATTTAGGGTGAATTATCTTATCTTTGTAAACATTTTACATTGGTTTCATAACCCTTAATCCTGTTTAGAAAAGATAACTTTTGGAACATTTCCAAATCATAACTCTTATAACATCTCTTCTACTGCTTTGGTTAAGTTTCCTGTTTAGTATATTCGCAATTGTTGTTGTACTAATGTATATCCTCAAAACAATATTTTTAAATCATTAAATCTTGGATCGAACAATGGAAATCAAAGTTTGATTCCTTCTTCATAAACATACACTTTAATTGTAATGTTTCTGGATTGTGAATTAATTCAACAATTCCCTCTAGATGATCATTCCTTTTTGAGTAAAATATTTATCACAACAATCATATTGTGGTGTTAAATTGTTTATCTCAAACTAATTTACATTTCAATTTTGGAATTTTGAACTTTTCAATGTTTCCAAGCTTTACTTCATTAAGTAATTATCGACATATTTACTTAAATCGTCAGTAAAAGCGATGAAATAGTTAAATCTCTTTGCTAATTTTGAACTTATTGGTTCACATACATCATATGTATGAGTTCCAAAAGGTCATTTTAGCTTCCTTTACCCTTTCTACTAAAATGCAGCTTGGTCATTTTAACTTTTATCAAGCATGACTTTTAATTCTCAAGTGATTCATAATCATATAAGAATAAGAGTCCATCCATAACTTTGGATGTGCAAATGGTTTATGTGACCTAGTCTTACTTGTTATAAGTAAGTGTACTTCGAATCATCTAAATTTTACTTTTGTGATCTACTTATATCAATGTTATAAAACAAAATTAACTCATATCTAGCAAAATGAAAAACAATTTATTACCTTGGTCATGGATCAACACTTGTCCAAGCCAAGTAAACCAAATTCAGTATTCAAAACAAGAAAACCGAAATATTGTCTCATCAAAACTGGAAATTGTTCTAAAATCATGATAAACTAATCAAAATTTAAAACTATGAAGCTATCTCTGGCCACTCAAATACTTCTAGTGCACCTTCAAGCTTCATTTCCTTGCTAGCTTCACTTATTTGCAGTTCCTGCGCAACATCACTATGTTAAGCACTGCAACTTGGTATCACATACCTAAGTGAAAGTTAAAATGTTTATTACAAGTGTTAGGTAACTCTTACCTGTCACTTCACCTTAGTGAGGACATCCTTGTTCAAGCACTGGCTTATTCTCCTTTCAGATAATCCTCTGCATGATTCTTGAGTAAATCAACTAGTTTTACTCCAGAATCTTCATCATCTTGAAAAAGTTTCTCGAGGTCAAAACCATCATGTAAGGAATGTAGAATTATATCATGAACTTTATGATCTTCATATGGCCTCTTAACATACTCATGCGGCCAAATAGTTCAACCATCGTACCCACATGAATCTGTACTGATTGGCCTGACAAGAGTTTCCTTGAAATTATATCGCCATTGAGCTTGTAGGTTTCAAACCTAATACTGCCAGTCTAGGAGTCGTCATTCTTGGGAACCATATTAATGATTTCCTTGACGTTTTCATCCATTTCTCCATCAACATGGGAATTTAGAATTCCATAGCAAACATTACGTAAGCACTTGAATAAGAGATAAGGTTCATAGTTCATGAATCTTTTAGCCCAATCTTCTGGAATAGAAGACAACATCATATGCACAATTCTCTCACAATCTGAAACATTTCTCAAATGCTTCTCAAGAGTCATGCTTGGACTAAATCTGCCCTCGATTGGTAAGTCTAAACGAAATTCAAGATTTTCGTTCCTTAGAACACTTCTAAGTTCGCTTTCCCAATCATTGAAGTTGAGAAATTTAAGCCTTGTTATCATCGTTGAAGGTAAAGAATTGTCATCATTGTTACGGCTACCCATCTATGTCAAAATAAGGCAAAGTTTAATAATTATGTTTAATTTAAAATTAAAGTACCATAAACGCATTCATTTGGTAACTTTTAAACACTTTATTCAATGATTAATTGATCCCAATTGAATTTTAAGTGATTCCAAGATCCTTTATTTGTGCAATAATTGACCGGACTGAGGCCCTACCATCAACCATTACATTTTTAAGGTGAGTAAACTATTTACTGATTACAACTCTTGTAACTCTTGGTTGAATAATTAATCATCACATGCTTAATTATATTACCCTTAGCTTCAAGGTTCTAAATTCTTTAGGTAACCTTGTTGAGTATAACCAATTAAAAGTGTAAAACGTGATTTACCCCCACTCCCTTAAGATATAATATGACACACAGCTGAGGCATGACCCATCATAAAATATCAAAGGTTTCATCGGGTTTTTAATTGGAAAAGCTATCTCAATATTACAGGGACCTAGATTTATTATGTTGTGATTATTTAGTGAACTCTAGCGCATCATCAATCAACATAAATAAAATCTAACATGCATAATCTACTAATGCAATAAATCATGACAAAGTATGGCCCCTTAGTCCTAAGAAAACTAGAAATGAAAAAGCTCCCACTTGAATCATCATGGATCTCCATCCACCTTGCTCCTTTGGGCCTTCACTTCATGGGCTTCAATTCTTTGGACTAACACTATTTAAATAACTATTCTATTTACTTTAAATAAAAAGTTACAAAAATACTTAACAGTACGCAGACCGTATTTAGATTACAAAAATACATCACGATGCGCAGATCGTATTTAAAAATCTATGGGCCATACTAGTCTATATATAGCAACATAATATATTTATCATATATTATAAAAGTGTCATATAATAAATTACTCAACATGCTTGTCTAAACTACAACATCGAATGTTCATAATAAAGTCAACGCATTAAAATATCTCATATATTTTAATCATAATTAGATATTATCATATATTATTCATGACCGTTTATAAAATATCATATATTTAATTTAGTCATGAGATAGAATAAAATCATATATTAATCTAGAAAGATAAATCATATTTAATCTTTCATGATTATCCTAACAAATTTAGGAGATTCTATCCTAATTACTAGCCAATCAAATAATTTTAAAATCAATTATATCTAATCTAATTATGGGATAATCACATTATTTAAATCAATTTTATCCTTTTGGAATATGCTCAGAATATCCTAATAAATCTTATCCAAAATAAACCACTTTAATTAGGATAATTACCAATTTAACAACTTTAAATATGGATAATATCCAATATAACAACTTTTGAATATTTGATTTTATCCTAAAATAAAAGATTTTATCCAAATAAAATCAATTTTATCTTTTAAAATAAAAGATCATATTTTCAAAATATTTTAACTTATCCAAAATAAAACTAATTTTATCCCAAAATAATTCACAATTATCTTGAAATAATTTTAAAATAAGATAATTTTTTTTTTTGAAATACCGCAAGCCACCACCGCCGGCCACCGTGGTTGGCTAGCCGAAGCTAGCCACGGTGGCTGTCTGCCACAACAGCAGCCACTGCCACAAGGCAGCAGTGGGCAGCTGCTTTGGCAGCCGTGGCAGCAGCCGTGCAACGCTTGCAAGCTGCTGCTCACAGCCACCTACAACCTCTGTCCTCCCCTTCCCCTCCCTCTTGGACCACCACCTGGTCGGCAGCCGCCATGGCTGCGCCACCCAGCCGCGGTTGCCGGCCACCTAAAACAATGTTTTTTGTGTTTTAATTTAATTAAAATAACACTTATCAAAATTAAATTAAATCAGTCCATAAGATTAAAATTAAATCACATTCAACTTTGAAATTAGGGTTCTTCATAAAATTAATCCCAATTTAATTCTAACTTTTAAAATTAAATTGATGATCATATACAAAACACTTTTATGCATAAATAAATCTAATTAAAATTATGAATCATAAAATAAATCGAATTAAATCAAAATCAAGCACAAAAATCATATTTTGGGGCTAGGATTTCGAAAAATTCGAAATTTTAGGGTTAGGGTGTTCGAAATTTTCGAACAATTAGGGATAAAATTCGGTCTCTTCATGGCTATTTTGAGCATAATTAAATCAAATTTAATCTATTCCAAAAGTTTAATCACATTAAATATAATAATTGAACCATAATTAAATTAATTTCTCCCTCTTAATTGATTATAAAATTAACGTGGACATCAAATAATCGTATTATTATGATCTAGCGCGTTCATGCAAGATGCTAACTGATACCACTGTAGGAGTTTATAGGTACTACGCAACGGAAATAACATGAATCATATTCAAACAAGTACCAATCCCAAGATCACATCCATAACACACAAGACACATAATCATACCTTTGACGCGTGAATTCCACGAAGCTATTTGACAGGCAAATCAGGGAGAGAATAGAGCCCCAAGCGTTGCTCCTCTACTTAGTCCACGAGATTCGAACAAGCCGTCCACCAATACTAGATTGGTCGAGTGATCGAGGAAAACCGCGATCACCACCTTTATGGACAACTGACCACCGCACGAACCACCACCACCACGAGACAACACCGGCGCCTAGGAGGAGGAGAGAGAGCCGTGTGAGAGAAAGGACTATGAGAGGGGTTGGGTTTCGTGTTTGCTAATTCGGGTTTGATCACACTGATCAGTTAATTCCTTACTACTTTGCAAACCTAGGCACCTAGTCTATTTATAATCTCATTATAATTAGAGGGCACGAAGCCCAAAACACCTTCTAATCCTCCATATGGCCGGCCACCTAGAGTGATGAGGCCCATGATGGGCCTTGTCCTCTAATTCTCGATCTAGCCCCTTTGTGTGACTGTATAGGAACCGTCCAATTGGGCTTTGGGCTATTTTACTAGTCCAAAGATCGTTAGTACCTCTAGCTATGGCAAAACGACGACCCAAATGTACGAACTTAATTATCTCCATAATTTGATCCATTTATATATCTAGTAATTGCACACGACGAAGACATAACTCCTTTAGCGAGGCCGAGATACAACATTTTCATTCAAAAACGGGTTAGAAAGAGGGGAAAAGATTACAAAATCGGGTTTAAATCAACACTATAAGTGGTCAAATAAACCACTTATCACCCGTGCGATGAACGATTTTACAATAAAAATTGAATTATCAGCTTTTAACACGTAGTGAAAGAAAATAACTTCCTTATTTTTCTTAACTAATTTATAATTAAATATGAATATACAATTTCCAAAAGTGCATAATTTTTCATAATTAATTAATAAATTTTAATTCAATTATATTATTAACTATTGTTGACAACTCGTAAATAACTAATTAGCGTAATTGTAGACACTCATTTGTGTCTCCCCAAAACCAAAACCAGTGATGAATACCTTTCATGTTATTTGATTATCGCATAAAGCGAAAGTGTGAAAAGTCTAGTGATGAGGATGTTTTTATTAAAATATCTCTTCTTTCTGTTTTTTTAAAATATTTCTTTTCTTACCTTATTTATGAAAAAGTGCATTCAGTTTAGTTTGGTCCATGATAAGCGTCCAATAATAGTTTAGTTGGATGGGCTTTGGAAAGACCTTTTCAACGATATATTATAAGCCCAATTCCGATAAGTAATTAGGAAGTTATGGCCAAAATACTAAACTGGGCTCGAACCGGATTTTACCTACGACCCAATGATCATGTGGAGGGTCTAAAGGTTTAATCCTATTTCTAAACTAATTAGGATTAATTAGAAGCTTCCATAAATTTCTAAAAGATCTTAATTATCTCTTTTGAAAAGATAAGATTAAAGAATTTGAGTTAAATAAAAACTTTCCTTTTTTAAAACATTCCTTTTTCTTTAATCCTAATTCTATTAGAATTTAAAGACGTTCAAAGACAGTCAGATTTTATTTTCGTGCCTCATAATTTTTATCCAAATTTTATATGGTTTGATAGATCTTGAAATGATCTTTCCAATGGTATATTATAATATTAAATCCGAGTTATAACGTAAAAGATATGAATGGGATATGAAACTCTATCCAAAACTGACACTGTCCTACTATTTCAGCCATATCTTTTTATATACAAAATATTTTAATCTGATTCTAATTGGTTTGGAAAGTAGACTTAAATAGATTTTCAACGACATATTATATGACTTATTTGGACTTTTAGATCAAAAGATATGACAAAAACAAAATCCGTAAAAACTGCTGTCCATCGAGTTTTAATTCGATTCGAATTCGGATTCTTTTCTTATTCTTCGACTCTCTTTTTTCTCTACAAATAGAGGTCATATCTCCCTTTTTTTAATCATCAAATATTCTCAAATATCATTAACTCTCATCCAGAATTTCTTGATTCACTCTCTCTTTCTAGCCAACCCTTTTTACAAACACAATTCCTTATACATTAGCACTAGACACACCTAGCCAAGTTCTAAGTTGCCTTTGCCCTAAACGTGAAAGGTTTGATATTTCTGAGGGTTTGGTCCCAAATCTCTATTTTAATTATTTAATTTAATTGTTGTTTATTATTTTTCTTGAAGTTACTAACGTGTGTATTTTGTTATTAGAAAGAGATACGAGGCATCCAATTAAGTACTTTAATTGACTTATTGTTATTATGATATAGAAATCATGTCTAGGTTGCTATTTTGATTATTAGTATCATGTTAGGATGTTTTTCTAAATATGATATTTTGAATAACAACAATGATTTCTAGTATCATGTTTAGGGAAAAGGTTATAATATCAAATATGCTTATTATGATTCCTGCGATGCTTCCTATTTTCTTTCCTAATATCATGTTAGTATCATGTTAGGGCTATATATTTGATCTTTGATGTTTAGTGACATGCTAGGAGTTGTTATTAATCTTGTTAGTATCATGCCTAGTGTAGACACCCATTTGTGTCTCCCCAAAACCAAACCCGGTGATGAGTACCTTTCACGTCGAATCGTAATCGAATGAAGTGAAAGTGTGGAAAGTTTAATGTCGCGGATAGTTTTAATTTCTTTTCTCTTCTCTCTGTTTTTGAAAACCTATTTTAAGAAAACAGTCAATCCTGTTCGGTTGTTCCATGATATGGGTCCAATAATAGTGTAGTTGGATAGGGCTTGAAAAGACCTTTCCGACAATATATTATAAGCATAATTCCGATGAATATTGAGGAAGTTATGGCCAAATTACTGAACTAGGCCCGGTTCGAGCCTTAAATGAGGCCCAATTATCTAAAGGAGGGCTTAATATGGATTTATCATTCCTAATGCAATTAGGAATGGTTTTAGTCTTCTAGATTCTTCTAGAAGGTTCTTTTCATTCCTAATTTAATTAGCATTGATAAATGACTTTGGTTGATTTTTAAGAGTTTTAATCAGAATAAAAGAATGTTTTTGAGGAAAATACGATTTTATCCTCCTGTACGGCAATTTCTATCTGATTTTTAGAAAATGCGTCAATTTCTTAGTCAGCGCTAAACGCCAACATTAGCGCCTGACGCTAAGCTTGGCGCCTGGCGCTAATGTCAGCATCTGGCGCTAACCCCGTTTTACGCGTTAGAATTATGTTTTGATTTTTTATCTTTTTGGCTGATTTTCTTTATAAATAGCTTCCTAAAAACTCCGTTTTGAATCACTAACTCTCATCAAGATTTTTTTGATTACTCTCTCTCTCTTTTCTAAACTAGCTTTCTCTCAAATACAAAAATTCCGCATTTATTAGAATTAGAAACACCTAGCCATATTTGAAGTTGTCTTCGCCCTAGACGTGAAAGGTTTAATTTCTGAGGGTTTGGTCCCAAATCTCTCTTCAATTATTTAATTTAATTGTTTGTTTATTATTTTCCTTGAAGTTACTAACGTGTGTATTTTGTTATTAGAAACAGGTATGAGGCATCCAAGTAAGTGCTTTAATAGTTTTTATTGATGTTATTATGTAGAAATCATGCTTAGATTGTTATTATGACGGCTAGTATCATGTCTAGGGTAACTTTAATATTAAGTATGATTAGAAGTATGATGCCTTTTATTTTTTTCCTAATATTTATGATTGTTAGTGTAGGCGTCGTTCGAAGTGCGCCTACGTAAAAGCATGTGGTGAATATGCTTGGCACTCATAGGAAGTGGGAATTGACATAGTAAGATTAGGGACAAGGAAAGTAGGGAGCCGCCAACAAGTTTTTAAGGAACTTGTAAACCGTTCACGGATCATAAAAGGCAACCATGATAAAGGGACAACGATAGGCAACAACGATTGACCCGTGAAGGTTACACCCCATTCATAATCCATGAGATTACTAACTCCATATGGTTCGGAACCACGAAAGGAGGATCATGGATGATGGTACGAAGTGAGTCATGGAGTCACATTCGCCCGTATTGGCCTCTACTCGATTCTTATAGTGAAAAGTGATTCCTGCGATCTCAAAGGCATACAAACAAAATATTCAATTTGCTCCAAACTATTATTATGCTAAATTGGTTAAATATTAATGCAACATATAATTTTAAAATATTTGTGATCACTTGATTTAACAACAAGATTAAAAAGGAACCTAAACCAGTCGTCCAAATTATCTTATTAGGCGTGATTGTCAATTACATATTCCCTTTAAACATGCAATATAGTGATCATAAAAATATAATAGAATAAACATTAATATTGGAAGCAATTTAACCATAATTCCAACAATACAAATCGTTAGAAAAATAATAGAAATAAGAGGAACATAATTCTTACTTTGATTCTGTTTGTTTGCAACTACAAAATAATAAACGAGTTAGTACTTCAAGAAAATAATAATAAAACAATAATTAAATTAATTAAATAAAGTAGAGTTGATTTGGGGCCACACCCTCAAACAGTTCTACGTTTCACGCCTTGGCTTAAGGACAGAACCACGAGTAAAGTATGGACTCCTTGGAGTACTTGAAGAAGGAATTTTGAAATAAGAAGGGTAGGCTAGTGTTTAGGCTAAGGCATAGAAGAGAGAAAAATAGAGAATTAATTGGTGCCCCGTACATCAGAAATGAGGGGGTATTAATACAGAAAATGTGCTGGGGGAACACGCGGAACCCTAAAATGATAAAAACCCTAAAAAAGTATCCCGCGACACGGCAAACTGTACCGTGACACGGGAAATCCCACCGTCAGACGGGAAACATTCCCGTGACATGGTGCAGTTTTAGTGTGACGCGGGAAATTTTTAGAAAACGGGGAAGAAAACGCGTTAAGGGTTTACGCGGAAAAGACACGGAAATTCCCATGTCACAGCAGATTTCCCGTGTCACGGGAAATCCCACCGTCAGACGGGAATGATTCCCGTGACACGGTGGGTACCTGCCATGGCGCGGGAATTCCCAGCCCGCTTTTCCGTCTAAATACATTTTTAACCCTAATTTCGTTCAGCTTTTTAAGTTCCGATTGATAATTTCAGGCCTTTTCTAATTTATTATTATTTGGGCTAAAATAAGAAAATAATTCAATAAAAAAATAATAGGTTTGGGCCAAAAAAAATATAATAAAACAATAAATAAAAAAAGGTTTGGGCTAAAATTAAATAAAAAGTTTGGGCTGAAATTAAAACTATGCTTTAACCAAACATCAAGACTAATCCATGGACTGTTCAAAAATACAAATTTAATCAAATACGATTCTTTAAGCACTCTCGGGATTAAATACTAAACCCGACCAATAGTGGCGGTGAAAGGTTGTTCATAATCGGGTTTGGTTTTGGGGAGACATTTTTAGGTGTCTACAGTTAGTATCATGTTAGGGTTAAAGCTTTGATTTTTGTTGCTTAGTGACATGCTAGGGTTTGTTATTAATCTTGTTAGTATCATGCCTAGGATCTTGCTATTATGCTTTAACATGATTATTATTATTATTATTATTATTATTATTATTATTATTAATATTATTAATATTATTATTATTATTATTATTATTATTAATATTAATATTATTATTATTATTATTATTATTATTATTATGATCATTATTATTATTATAATTATTATAATGGTTATTATTATGTTGCTTGAAATATATTTATTGTTATTGCTTGATCACACCTTTTATGCATGTTTAAAGGGAATTGGTACTTGTAATCCCGCTTAATAAGATAATTAATAATCTTGTTTAGGGTTAATTTGATTATAATTCAAGTGATCGCCAATAATAGATTTGTTTGTGCATTAATATTCAACCAACATAGATAAACAGGTTTAGGGTAAACCTATTGATTGCATGTTATTCAGAAAGCGCACATGAATACGATCAGAATAAAGTAGAGGCCTATTATTAGGGCAGGTTCAATCTCTTTTAGGTTGGATTTGTACCTTCATCTCTGAACTACCAGTCATGGTTCAAGACCTATTGGAGTTAACGATCTCCTGGATCGTTAAGGGGTGTAATCTTCACCTCGTGAACGGTTTACAAGTTCCTAAAACTTGTTGGCGACTCTTTTGCTCTTTCTTCTTTCCCTTTGGACGCCACCATATTTTAGTGTATGATCACAGTCGGGTTCAAGTTAGGGATAATGCTTGAAATATTCCCTGCAGTTTTTGGCGACTCTACTGGGGAGGATTTCTATTTTAATTCCTGAAATTTATTTCGGAAATGATTTAGAATGAGTGGATGAGACTCGAAAATTTCTAGGTATTTCATGTGCGTAATTTTGATTAACATTATTGTCATATGCATAAAAAAGATCTCATTGGAAAGACCATCCGTAATGAGTTAAAATATAGGATTTTTACACGTAGGAAATTTGAGGAATATCTTTTACAACTAGAACCGAAATAACACTACGCGAAACTGGAAAATTTTATCGAGCACAGAAAGCTACTGAGGCATGTAGGAATTAGCCTCAGCGAACAGAATTTAGCGCCAGGAATTTGACTGTAGCGCTAGACGACAGCTCTGTCGCCAGGCGCTACAGCCAAAATCCGGCGCCAGCCCCTATTTGCTGGCGCCAAATTCTTCCAATACCGAGCCAGAAATATGCGTTCTAATTTCGACTAGTTTTTAGCATTGTTCACTCGATCCTACTTCCTGATTGAGTTTTTCTCACTTTTCTGAAACCCATATGTGTTCTACATATGGACATAACCCTCTGGGAATTCATGATCCATCTACCTGATTGAACGCTCTGAGAAACAAAGGGTACATCCGAGAATGTTGAATTCACCAAACCATGGAGGCGAGTTTTTTCTAAAGCTCGCGGTGTCCCATCCACTCGCGCCAACCCTTCACGGTTAGGCTTCCGCGCGGTGCATCCGGACAATTAACCATGGACCCTCTATTGACTAACCCATATCTCGAACTTTAGAGAACTAGAGCCATGATTAGGTTGCAAACTCATTGCATCATATTGTGCCTACTTGACTAATTGTGCATTATTTGTTGTGCATATATTATGTGTTTTTCCTAACTATTTGTTTGACTTGTGTTAAGATTAAATAAATTAATGACTAAAAGAACTTTGCCTAATTAATTAATTAATTAATTAATTAATTTGAGTAAATAAAGTCTAATATTTTAATCAGAATTGACCTAGTACGACTTTAGGCACACCCCTGTTGATTAATAATACCGAAAACAGTCTCAGATCGATGCTCCAGCAATGGCGCCAAAGTTTGAACTGTAGCGCCACTCTGTGGAGTGTGGCGCCTGGCGACAATGCTGTCGTCTGGCGCTACACTGCAAAGAGAGGCGCCAGTCCTGTCGTTTTGGCGACAGTTCGGTATATTGCTCGAGTCATCACTTTGTGTCTAATTGAACAATTTTCTAATCAATTCGATTATTTTTATCAATAATATACCTTGTTAAGTCATTAATTGAGTCACGCAATAAGTTCCATAGTCTTACACAAGAGTCAAAGCATGTCACCTACACTCACTAGTCTCATGACCATGACTTAGGTTCATGCATGAGTCGGTTTTTTCCGTCATTTGAGTTGGGGGTACATTCTATTCCTAATTTTCCAAATCTCTTCATCTACATGCTTTCTCCATATCACCACCCTCATTTTCCTACCTTCTTCTATCCATTGCATGTTGAATAAAGTTTGAGTCAAACAATTAACAATGAATACCCCCAAATTCTTTTTCCATAGTACTTGGTCGAGGAGAGAAGGGCGATTAATCAAGGATAACCTCTTTATTCAAGTCTTACTTTTTGATAAACCGATTCGTCAAAAGAGGAAGGCTAAAAATATAATGGCGACTCAAGAGGAAGTTAATGAACTTAGGAGTCAATTGACTGACGTGACTGAGGTGTTGAAGGCTTTAACCCTCAAAATTGATGACCCTGTGAAGCAACAACAAATGAACCTCATGCAAGAAAGTTTGAGCAAGTTGTCTAGTGACTACAAGTTTCAAGGCATTAGCTCACAAGGGGTCTTGGTGGACAAATATCTTCTTCCGCAGAAGTTCAATGCCAACGACATCCCGAAATTCAAGGCAACTGACAACCCTTATTTTCATCTAAGAGCTTTTGAAACCATAATGAACATTAAGGGGATCGATAGGAAAGTCTTTCATTCCTTGTTTTCTTTATCTCTTGAGACCGTTTGCCAACAATGACTCTTTTCCCTTGACAAAGAGAAAACCTCTTCTTGGGAGTCGATAACAAACGCTTTCATAGATAGATATAAGTGCAACATTCAAGAGGAAACAGACCACGGACAACTTAAAATGTTAAAACAAAAAGAAAATGAAGGGTTCACGTCTTTCTTCAACAAATGGAGGGAAACTTCCGCTAATATGGTCAAGGTTCCTACCGAAAAAGAATCTGTGAGGATGTTTATCAAGAATTTCCAAGGGAAATATTCAAAGCACTTGAAATACCAACACAACTTGAATACTTTCAAGGCTGTGTATAATATAGGCATTGACATTGAAGATGACCTTCTGAAAGATAATAGTGCGAGAGGAAAGAAGAACGACTATCCTTCTTCTTCCTCTCCCATTAATGAGGTACATGCTACGATCGCCTCTAAATCGCGAATCCAAAGGTCAAAAAGAGTGTTCACTCCACTTGGTATGAGTTACGAAACATCTTTCGAGAAACTACATCACAAAGGATCTTTATGTTTAGTGACATGCTAGGGTTTGTTATTAATCTTGTTAGTATCATGCCTAGGATCTTGCTATTATTATGCTTTAACATGATTATGATTATAATTGTTATGATTTATGAGTATTATTATGTTGCTTGATATATATTTATTGTTATTGTTTGATCACACCTTTTATGCATGTTTAAAGGGAATTGGTATTTGTAATCACGCTTAATAAGATAATTAATAATCTTATTTAGGTTAATATGATTATAATTCAAGTGATCGCCAATAATAGATTTGTTTGTTCATTAATATTCAACCAACATAGATTAAACAAGTTTAGGGTTAATCCTAATGATTGCATGTTAGTCAGAAAGCGCACATGAATACGATCAGAATAAAGTAGAGGCCTATTATTAGGGCAGGTTCAATCTCTTTTAGGTTTGATTTGTACCTTCATCCCCGAACTTCCAGTCATGGTTCCAGACCTATTGAAGTTAACGATCTCCTGGATCGTTAAGGAGTGTAACATTCACCCTGTGAACAGTTTACAAGTTCCTAAAACTTGTTGGCGACTCTTTTGCTCTAGCTTCTTTTCCTTTGGACGCCACCATACTTTAGTGTATGATCACAGTGGGGTTCAAGCTTGGGGTAATGCCTGAAATATTCCCTACACCCATCATACCCTACCCTTCACAAGCCATGACACCCCGCCCCATGTCAAGGTCGGGTGGGATGAAGGAGGGTCGGTGGTGGGGGAAAGCAAGACCACGGGGGTTGGTGGTCATGGTGACGAGTAGGTTGGGTCGGGTGGGGGAGCCAGGGAGGTAGGCTGACCACCCAAATATCTTTTTTCAATAGATAAAATATGTCATTTTTATATGTGGCGTTCTAAAATCTTTTAAATAAACCCTTCCGTTTTATTTTATTCCAACAATGGTAAATCCCTTTTTCACTCAATTATATCCACGTCTTCCCTAACACCTACTCTATCACTCTAGCTATTTTTCAAACTTTTCTAAAAACAAGAATTTACAAAATGTTAGTCGAATTTCAAGAATAGAAGGATTATAAACTGGAACAATTTTTCCTAAAAAATTATCTTTCACTTTGTTAGTATGATGAGTGACATACTGACATTCCACATATAAGATCTTAGGTGTTAAGAGTAAAACCTAATTTAAGTGTGTTTAGGTTATTTAGTCAATTAAACTAATTTATCCATCCTTGACCATTTCTTGAATAACTACTCCCTCTGTTTCTTTTCATTTGCAACAACTGAATTTTTTTTTTTCTTAAATCTTGCATAAAATACCCCTTTTTGCAAATAAAAAGAAAAGGAGGTAGTATTTTTTAGCTAGTGAAGACTTATATTATGACTAGGGTGGCTAAGGGTATGTTCTCTTTAGCTTAATTTCAGTTGAGTTCAGTTCAGTTCAGCTCAGATCCTAATTTCCTTCTCTCATGAAATATTCAGTTCAGTTCAGTTCAGTTCAGCTCCAATCAGTTCAGCTTAGTTCAGTAAATTAGTATAAGCCCTAACGCGCGCAATGTACGTGTCATAACTAGCAATTTACGAGGACCTTTTTCAGTGGTTGACAACATAATGAGGGAAAATATGTAAACAAATATTATTAGGGGTATCAATGTCACACATTATTCTTAAGAGTTTTTAAAAAAGGCAATTAACGTTAATAAGGGCAAATAAGTAAATACAATTTGTTTAAGGGTGTAACTGTCCAAACATTATTTGTAAGAGTTAAATCATTAAATCACACAATGAAAAGCTTAAACGCAATTAACATCATATTAATAGGGGCATATAGGTATACCAACATTTTAAGGATATAATTGTACTTTCCTCAATTTATTCATAAGTGTTTTCTCATACATTTTAAAAGGTAGGGATTTAAAACCTTTATGTATAAACAAACGAAAAAATAATTTATCAGCCCGTTTTGTGTGTGGTTGGCCACTCCATGTGGCTGCTTGTAGAAGAACAAATTAACCCCTATAGCACTAACCGGTAATTTATGTAGCACTGACTGAATAATTCGTATAACACTGAACAAGTTACCTCAATAATACGAATGAAGTAACTCATGTAACACTGACCGAGTCACCCCTATAACATTAAAGAAGTAAATCCCGTGATGGTGTGGTCAACCACATGTAAAAGTTGGTGAGATTTTATTGAGATCTAAGTCCAAAAGTAGCAAAACCCATCCACAAGGACTACAACCCATACCCTCAAGCCTCAACGCTTGACTCATATTTTACATAGAACCCGAAATGAACCATAATTGTATTGCATTTGATTTAGCCCATACACAAAATCACTAGAAAATGGACAATAAGTTTGTTTAATTGCTCATAAATCAAGCGTAAAATACATCCGAAAGATACAATAAAAGTTTAAACGATCCTTCTCTTAAGGGAGAAATCTAAACTATGTTTATTATTCGAAGAGTTTAACTCAAAGCATATGATATATTAGCACATTCCTAAGTCCATAGAATTGAGTATTAATGCTTGTGAGCTCTTGAAGCACAACAACAAGTGTCGATAGCAATGCATTTCCCAGTTGAATGTGACACTTTGCGCCGGCAGTCCGAAGCACATTGAGGAATTGAGCATCTTGTCATTTCCACCGTTCCAAATGAACATAATTGACATTCCCCTGATTTCATCTCTTTTTTATAAGGGGGAAAAGAATTATAGGCATGTTAGTTTAAGCACCTTAATATTTCACTTCAACATTAAAGGCGTGCTTTAAAAAATCATTATTTTCAAAATTAATTCAAAAGGCACGCATATTTTTCTATGAAGTTCTTAAAATATAATAATAAACAAAGAAATTTTTTGGATACACCTGTGTGCACGTTGGTTTTGCTCATTTTAAGATTTTGAAATGAGTTGAAAAAAAACCTTGGGTGCACATTACACCCGAATGTGTATAATATTTTTTTTATTATTATGTCTGTAATTTGGCAATTTGGGTTTGAATTTCATTAGCATAATGGTGCAAGTGGTTACTCGATCAATTTAATTACTTTATAGTTCAATATAATAGTTAATATAACAAGAAAAGCATCACACAAGTGATCATTTTTTAAGAATAAAAAGTAATCAGGGAGTACTCTTAATTAGATTAATGCATCCAAGCAAGAATATAATCCCTCAAATCAAATAAAGAATCGATTAGCCTACTGTTCAAAAGTCAAAACGTTAATAAGGAATCTAAAAAAGTTGGAAAAATTAATTCCTGTGTTAGATATGGTATTACACTTAATGTTTACAATTTTACATGAAAATTAAGGAGGGGGAAATCAAACTTTTATTCTAAACATTCTTTAATTCTAGTCCATAAAAATTTTAAAAAATTGAAAAAGAGAGTTTTATTGAAATTAAATTTACGTCGTATGCTCTATAACCATTCTTAGATAATGTTCTCCTTGCTTAATTATAAAAATTATAAGTATATATTAGGTTCGCATAGATCAAATCAATCTAGAAAATTCAGACCAAATCTTTCTATTTGTGCTTTGCTTATTACCAATTTTGAAATTTTGTACTTGTTATTGATATAATATAAAACCAAGGGTCTGGTCACATTTACTGAAATGAGTTGAACTAAATTGATTGGAACTGAAGTGAACTAAACTGAACCGATTGGAGCTGAACTGAATTGAATTGAACTGAGCTGAATTGAACTAAACTGAGTTGACATGAATATTTTATGAGAGAAGGAAATTAGGAGCTAACTGAACTGAACTTAACTGATTGGAGATGAATGGAATTGAACTGAACAGATTAAAGCTGAAATTAAGCTGAAGTGAACAGGCCTCAAGCCAAATTTAACACGATTTCACTACTTAAACTCTTTATATTCTATTTAGTTGTTAACATGCAAATACGGTCAATGTTCAACCAAAACAGACTAGACCGAAAAAAAAAACGATGGAACAGATCATACTTTAAAAGAATCTAACCTAAACTCATTATTAATTCAGATGAAGAAAACACAACCTACCCTATTAGACCATGCATGTTGGTCTTGTTTCTTTTGCTTTACTAAGATAGAATAAAAGCCTAAAGATGATAAAAACATGTTAGAATAACTTAATTTAAGCTCAAAAATAGCTAAGAAAATTCCAATAAATATCTATTAGACTCAAAGTTTTTGAAAATGAATGAATTTGAAAGAGATAACTAGAAATGAGTTTCATTGCAAATGATTTACATTATTACACTACTAACAGTCTAACATAGAACAAATTAAATTAATTATAGTTTGAATGAGTAATTTAGCTAAGTAAATCTTACCAAACGAGAAAACGAGGAGGAGAACCAAGAAGACTATCGTTGCTTTGGAAGAAGTCTTCATGTTGGGAAACATTAATACACTAGTAGTATTAAACCTTGCTATGTTTCCTACTAATATATATAGCTAATACAACGATTATCATTTATAATGGCACATATTTAAGGAGTTGGTGGCAAGTTAAGTAAAACTTAAACTCATATTATTGTATATTAATCTACTTTATGTGCTGTTAAAGAAAATTTGGAGCATACAATTGTTATCACACTCTTTTTAGCTAATTATTCTTCATAATTATTTAATTAAAGGCTTACATACAAATGACAATAATTGTCACATTTATGCGGCTGATCTCCATTGGAGCAAGAACACCGACCATCTTTTTATTAGTTTAGCAGAAGAATAGTACATAATCTTTCACTATTAATGAATTACTAATTACTAATGAACGGCTAATTAATCTATGACCATATATTAATTTATTAGCTATAATCTATACGCATGCACTTAGCCGTTCTAAATGATCCGAATCTTTTGATAGATTATTAACTGCCCATACTTCTTAACAACAGACAATCGATCCTAATCTAAACATAGGTGTGGCTAATTATGAGTGGTTTTATTTATTTATTTATTTATTTTGCTGGAAAAAAAATAATAAAAAGAAAGTATCTTCTAAAGAGATAGCCAAACATATCCAATTGTAATGTACGAAGTATCATCTATAGCAACTTTGAAAAACAAATATAATAGGAAAATAGTTAATATAAGTTTTAATCGGTAAAATAATTTCAATTCAACAAAAATAAGGCGAAGAAAACAAGGATTAAGCCTCGCTTTTTAGTTCACTAATGATTCTTTGTTAATTTGATCATTATTAAGGAACCTAAGTTATTCTATCAGACGAAAAAATATATTTACTATTAATTATATATAAATAACATTTTCTCAAATATATATATATATATATATATATATATATATATATATATATATATATATATATATATATATTAAGACTTGGTTTATTATTAAGGTCTTGTGTTATGATAATAATTTGAAGGGGATGCTCAATCATAAATTACATCCAATAATCTTATATTACACGTACATGCATAATTGCATAAACCCTATATCCAAGTATACTAACTAACCAATCTTTTAATCTTATTATGATATGCTAGCATATTTCAAATACAAAATAAAATTAATGTCATTACTTTGGTGTTGGTTTATGCTCACTTTATAGATCCATTTTATTTGATGCACATTTAAGTCATGAATGCTTTCAAGGGTAATCAAAGTTCTAGAGATGACACGCTAAAAGTCGCACAATATATTCCTTTCACTTGAGCAAATCCCCTAAATAATTCTAGCTTTATACTTTTTTTTTTTTTAATTTTTTTTTTTGGGGATGAGATTATGTCTATTGATAGGCGTGTTGCGTACCTAACAAAAATAAACCTAACTAGACCACTACTATGTAGACGGGCAAGCAAGGGTCGGATCCCAAGAGACTATGGTTCAACTAGTCAAATAGACTCAAGCAATTACTAAACAAGTAACCAAACCAAATGAGTGAAAATCAATAACTAAAGAACGAATTAAAACGATTAAATCAAAACAATATGATAAATCAATGCTAAAAACATCCAAGATCAAGCATCACCACGAATACAATTAATGCAATAGTCGTTCTACCCCTAATACATAATTTAATTGATTAAAGAGGAAAAGTAATCCATGAATAATACCAATGGTCTCTCCCGAGTTATCAATGGCTTCTCTAATTACAATCAAGCCTACTTCCGTGGAATCATGTAAATTAAAGACCTTAAGCACATTACTCTAACTTCCTAATTATCCATTCAACTACTCCCGTGATGAACTTCAAACCCTTAATTGATTTATTCAAATCCGTCAAAACCCAACTCCCGTTGCGATTAAAACAAAGGATTAATAACAATACCAATTATCCCTAATCTAGTATTGGCATAAGTATAATCAATTAAGCATATCAATTACAATTATTATTAGAGAATTTAAAGAATTAAATCATGCATTAATCATATTCGAGTTCCGCCAGATCTTGGAATGAGATAACTACTCACACATATTAATGGAAGCAAAAATAATATTTAATGAAGAAAACATGATTAATAAGCAATTAAAAGTAAAAGAAGAAATAAAGATGAATACCAATTGCTTGAATGAAGAAAAGTACAAATTGTTGATGAATAAAGATTAAAACTTGAAAGTGGAATGTAATCTAGATCTAGAGAGAATATTAGGTTCTAATAGTGTTTAATACTGAAAAGATAATGATTAAGTCTGTTTTAGTCGGGGTTTACAAAGGGTATTTATATCCCTTAGTTAAGAAAATCCCGAAAAAAAAGGAAAACGGGGTCTTCGACACTCCGCCCGGTCTGACCGGGCAAGGCTGCCCGGTCGGGCGCGCGAAGCAACTCCTTTTTGCGCTTCTTCATATGGCCTATATTGTACAGTTTTTTGTTTGCCCGGTCTGCCAGGGCAATGCTGCCCGGTCCGGGCGGACAAAAGCTAACTCTTCATACTTCCTCTATTGTGACTTCTCTTCTTTCGTTCTTAGCCCTGGCTGCCAGGGCAATGTTGCCCTCTAGGGCGGACACAGGTAAAATTCTCCTCCATATTAATAAGCTTTCGTGGCTATCCAAAATAAGTCCAAATCATTCGGAAATCTTCATATGCCTACAAAATCAATCAAATAGACCAAGCCACACTAGAGAGGAGGATATTAGCGAGAAATAGCTCCGTAGAGCTTAGAAATCATACGAACATAGCTATAAAATGATGGTAAAATATGGTATAGAATGTGTACATCATCTATACTTGTCCATTGATTTGTATATATTAGCTCCGAATCTTAAATTTGTTAATTACTAAGGTCATGTTCTCTTTACCTTAATAATATCTAGTAAAAGTAAATTCAAATTCAGTTCAGTAAAAATAAGTTTAGTTCAATAAAAAATAAGGAAAATTTGTCAAATAACACCTTTTATAACCCTTTTGCTGTGAAAAAACACCTAATAATTTTTTTTGTTAAAACACACCTAAAATCAGATTTTTTTTGGGAGAACACACCTTACCCCAGTTTCAAGCCATTGACCTTGGTTTAAAGGCGTTGACCCCCTCACGTGAGTGTCACATGCTTAGAATACCCCATTTATCTCTCCTCACAACCACATCCTAGCTAGCCACCCTAGCCGCCAACACCACCGCCTAGTTGCCACTAGAACCACCTCTCAGCCGCGAACATGCACCACCATCACCGTCCACAGCCCACCCAAATATCTTTTAACCTACCCAAAAAATCCCCCCTCCCTTTCTTCATCCATAACAACTAGGCCATCCTCACCTCCTCCAACATCGACGCAACAATCCACGGCAAAGAGTGACCACCTTAACAATCAAGAACAAGATTAAAGTCAGTAATTTGTGGTGGATTTGATGTAGGTTTTTGTTGGGGATTCTTGCTCCATTGTTAGATATACGGAAAAGTTGCAGAAAATTGAAGATCTTAAGTAGGAGGGAGTGAAAATGAAGGAGAGAGAAAGATAGATGTGATTTTTCGGGTGGATTATTTGTTATTTGGGTGGGCGGTGATGGTGGCTAGGTTGATTGGTGGTGGTGTCCACGGTTGAGAGGTGGTTCTAGTGGCGACTAGGCGGTGGTGTCGGTGGCTAGGGTTGTCTAGGCTTGTGGTTGTGGTGGCTTGAGGAGAGAAAAAGGGGGTATTCTGAGAATGTGACCTTCACGACTTCACGTGAGTCTCACGTGACGAGTCAACAACGGTAAACAAAAGTCAATAGTCTGAAAACCAAGGAAGGTGTGTTCTCACCAAAAAAAAAAAAAAAAAAAAAAAAAAAAAAAAAAAACTGGCTTTAGGTGTGTTTTAACATAAAATAAAAAAATTATAAGGTGTTTTGGACAACAAAAGGGTTATAAAAGGTATTATTTGACAAATTTTCCTAAAAATAATTCAGTTCACTAAAATTATAGAGTATCAGTAAAAATAAATTTTAATTAGTAAAAATAATTTTAGTTTAGCAAAAATAATTCAATTTAGTGAAAATTAGTTTAGTTCAGCACAAATAAGGTGAAGAGAACATATTTAATAGCCTGATGAAACAATTTTAAGAGATAAAATTCAAATAAGTATAGAATAATGTAGTACAATTCTGTTCGTTTACTCCTAAGCTTAATTATGTCAAATAAGAAAGCAAATTTCAGAGTAATGTGTCACATAAATTGTCGTAAAATATATACGAGTATATGTTTCGAGAACATGATATCATTATGTTGGAATATTAATAGCTAGAGTAGTCTATGGTCTTTTGAGCTTTTAGACATATCAGAGCAGAGCAGAGCAGAGCAGAGCAGATTTCAGTAAAGCAAAGCAGATATATTATTATTATTATTATTATTATTATTATTATTATTATTATTATTATTATTATTATTATTAGTTTGAAACAATTATTATTATTCTTATTAATTATTTTTATCATTGTTATTAATTATTTTATTATTATTATTATTATTATCGCATTATTATTAATAATTATTTGATTTTTACAGATTTTTTTTACTTGTTTTATAATGTTAGAAAATGTGTTAAATAAAATAAAATAGTAATTATTATCATCAAATATTAGTTGTTACTATAAATTTAATATTATATATTATATATTAATTAATATTATTATTATATTAATTATTATCTATAAATATTAATTATTATTATTATTTTATTTTTATTAAGTATTAATTATATTTTTTAAACAGAGCATCGGATTTCAGCAGAGAATAGCAGAGCAAGGCAGGGCAGGGTAGAGCAGAGCAGCTCTAAGGAACATGACCTAATTGTTAACTTAGCTCAAAGGACAATAAAAAGGCATGCATGATGCATCAACAGGAGAAAGTGAATCTGAGACAATGCAATTCATAATTTCATACCCACATAATTATAATACCTATTGATGTATACTGTATATGTAACATTATAACATAATGTAATAACGATACTACTATGTAATATACTTAGAATTCATTATTTTATACATTACATAATGTAGTAGTTTCATCTTTTTCTCTCTCTAAAACGAGCTCTCTAATGCTTAGACCTCTAAAGTTATTTTACAAACTTTAATTTTTTGGGGTGTCAGTTTGGGTTAGCAGGTCGGATTCAGGTTAAAATTCAAGTTGATTTCAGATTATGCTTAAAAATTATCAAAAAAGTATATAATTTAAATTATTACAAAATATGATATTTGAGTCAAATTCGGGTTGTTCGGGTTCGGTTCAGGTCGTATTTGGGTTTCTCTCAGTAATTTCGGGTCGGGTTTGAAACGGGTTAGGGATTGTCAGCCCTACAAAATGTAGTGACCCTTTAAAAGCCCACGCCATTTATATATTGAACTAGCAAAACCCACTTATAAACAGGCTAGCTCAAGGCTTTTAATGGGCTCTTAACCCATGGAACAGGTTTAGTTCATATAGTCGTACCACTACTTGAAGAATTGGGAGTGAATAATAAACCTAAAGCCTATAAGGATACATTGTGACTTTGTCAGTTTTGAAAATCAATCGGTTGAACAAATAGATTTTGGGCGTATTCGACGCTAGGTTTTAAGTAGCTTTTAGTGGTTGGCCAAGTCAACCACTACTTCACAAAAATATGAGTATTTGACAATGTAGTGGTTGAGGTAGCCTTGATCAAAAGTAAGAAATATTAGCTTTTGAAGTTAGACGTAGCTAGTTATTGAAAATTTAATCTATAGTAAAAAAAATATTGTTACTAGGGCTGCCACCAGCGCCAACGACCAGAGATTATTACCGGAGGTACCAGCGTGACCACCCAGCCTGAGTACCCGACCACCCAGCCCCTCCTCTTCCCCTGAACCACCTTCCTCCACCCTAAAACCCTTATCCTTCCCCTCGAAAACCCCCCTCCCCTCACCGGCCTCCAGCCAAACCCCCTCCCCTATGCCAGCGAAACCACTTCGCCCCCCCCCCCCCCCACCCGCCGTCTCCAGCTCCTTTCCCCTTTGAACCACCATCCAAAAACCCTAAAACCCCAAAATCGAGTGGTTTTAGGGTTATAGGGTTTTCGACCTTTTGGTGGTGGGTTAAGGGGGGAAGGGGGTGCAGACGACCGGCGAAATGGTTAAGCCGGCACGGGGGAGGGGTTTCAGGCACCAACGGTGGTGGCAGCCTGGCAAGTGGCGGTGGTGGGAGGGGTTTTTTTTTAGTTTTTTCTTTTAAGGTTTTTTTTATAAAAATTTTAAGTTTTTTTTTTTAAAAAAAAATTGTTAAAAAAAATTGACCATTGATAGTGTGACACGTGTCACAGGTAACCTTTTAAATAGGTTACCAACCAGTCATGTTTTATTTTTGGAAGATGTGTATCAAAGGTGGTGTTATTGTGGAATAATCAAAAGGTGGTGTTATTTAGGGAAGACCGCTTAAAGGTGGTGTTATTTTTGACAAATTTTTCAAAAAAAATAAACCCCTCTTCCCACCCCCTTACACCGGCATTCACTGCCTCCCACCAAGACCACCCACCTGAAACCACCCTCTCCCCAGCCCCCTTCCCAATTTCCGGCACCCCTCCCCTTCTTGACCCGTTTTCCGACACCCCCTTCCTTCCGGACCCCGTTTTTGGCACACCTTCCTTCCCGACCCCATTTTCGACACCCCTTCCACTTTCCGGCAACCTCATCCCCTTCCCGACCCCTTTGCAGCATCCCCCTTTTTCTCGAACGTCAGGAAACAAATTCAATCTTCAATCAATTCTGGGGTTTTACGGGGGTGGTGATTCAGGAAACAAAAACCACGACAAGAATTTGGGGTTAAAGTTTCGGGTGGTGTTTCAAGGGGGGAAGGGGTGGAGACGGTTGTTGGAAGGGCGAAATTGGTTCGCCGCAATAGTGGAGGTGGTTTGGCGTGATGTGTCTATTTTATATAGTATTTTACCCCCGTCCCTTGGTCGTAATTAGTAGTTTTTTTGGTTCTTTAGAGCCACTTTTATTACTAACTGGTGTTTTATAGTGTTTTCGTAGATTTGGTTTACTTTTGCAGGGATTTGCACTTTTGGAGCATTTTCCAGAGATAAAATGGAAAAATTACGAGCACTGGAGAAACACGACCAGTTTTTATAACCCAGGGCCTGGCTGGGCGAGGGAAGCAAAGGTCGGCGCCCGATCGGGCGCGTATTATTATTAGGAGTTAATTTTGACGTTTAAGTTTGTTTTAGTTTAGGATTCTTACGGAGTATAAATACTTCTCCGTAAAACGAGTTTAGTACCTTTCTTTACCTTCTTTTACTCTCTCTTAATTATTTCTTAGATTTTCTCTCTCTACTTAGCTTTTAGATTAGTTTCTCTCTCTTATACTTTGTTCTTAATTTGATTCTTAATTCTAGATTTATTTTGGTAACAATTTCTCTTCTCTTAATCTTAGTTGCTTATTTTATTCCTTTGATCATGTCTTGTTTTATTGCTTTGATTAGTTTAGTTTCTATTATGTGTGAGAAGTTTTATTTCTAGGGTTTGTGGGGATCCATAAATAATATGAAGGGGTAATTTATTGTTGTTGATTGTCAATGCTAGATTAATTTCCTATTGATTGATTTAATGCTCTGTGACTAGATTTGCGCAGATCTTTTATGCATGAGTTTAACAATATGGATTCGAGATTCGACAGATGAGAATTGATGTTTAGGTCTAGTTTCAATAGGCAGGTTAATTTATAAATGGTTAAGTCGAGATTCGAAAGATGAGATTTAATACCGGTAAATTAATTGTGTGATTGTAATATGTAGCGAAAGCCCTTTATGATCTGATTAATGTATGCATTGATGATTGATTATTATGTTTTACCCTGGAATATTATTTATTGGTGAACCTATGCCCTAGATCCTTTTATTCATTGTATTCTCCTTATTCTTAATCTTCGTAGTTTAGTTCCTTTTGATTATAATATATTGGTTAGTTCATAATCTAGATTATATTAGTTAATTAGGAATAGAAAGACTCGTTTCTCTATGGATTCGACCCTACTTCCCTATCTACATCAGTTAGATTATTTAGGAATTACTTTTGATTTGGGGATACGACTTTACCCTGTCAAAATTTGGCGTCGTTGCCAGGGAAACGGTTTTATTTTTTATTTCTGATTATTTTTGTAGTCTAGGTTATGTCTTTTTGTCTTAGAGAACGTTATTTCTTTGAGGCAAATCTCATATTTGCTTTTAGTTTTTTGTTTATGCCCAGGTGTTCCAGATCAGGGTACATCCCATTCGATCCTGAGATCGAACGATCCTTCCATAGACAGAAGAACCTTTACAAGCAAATTCTGGCGGATTCTGGTGATAATAATAATCACCGGGACCCTCCAACTGGTTCTAGCGATTCATAGGTATCATCAGATCCAGAATCAGAGATGACGATTCCAAAGAAGCTTAGTGATTACTCCCAACCAAAGCTTACAGATTTTCCACATCTCACTCCCACTCAGGCTCTTGATGAGGTACAATTTGATATTAAACCTCAATTTATAACGATGATAGAGAGGAAGCAATTTAGTGGAGCTAAGGGTGAAGACCCAAATCTTCGTATTGCAGACTATTGTCAATATTGTAGTACCATCAGGCAAGCCGGGGTCACACAAGACCAAATTAGGGAGATTCTCTTTCCTTTCTCTCTAACTGGAAAAGCTAAATTGTGGTTTAATGGTTTAAATAGAACTGCACTTGGTATAACTGACTGGGAAACTCTTGTTTTGAATTTTTATAACAAGTATTATCCTGTAGAGAGAACAGCCGTACTACGGAGTGCGATTTAGAACTTTGCCCAAGAAGCCGATGAAATTTTATATGAGGCTTGGGAGAGGTTCAAGGACCTACAAAGAGAATGTCCTCACCATAATTTGGCACAATGGCAGTTAATCCAAGCCTTTTACAATGGCATTGGAAATTCATCTAGAATAATTTTAGATTCTGCAGCTAGTGGGAGATTTATAAATCTTAATGTTGATGATGCAGGTCAGGTTATTGAAGATATGGCAATACATAATTCCTAATATGGGAATCCTAGAGGCTTTGCTAACAAGGGGAAGCAAAGTGTGGACTCTGTATCCTTTTTGCAAGCTCAATTAACTTCTATCTGCCAGAAATTAGATAATCTTAGCAATGCTAATATAGCTAATGTTTCTGCAATTAATAATAATGCTAATGAGGCTTTCTGTGAAAATTGTGGAATTTTGGGTCATTCGGAACAAGATTGCAGGAGTTCCGTGGAGCAAGTTAATGTCTTTTAAGCTTATAGGCATAATAACCCATACTCCAAAACCTACAATCCTGGGTATCGGAATCATCCGTACCTTTCCTACCGGAGTACTAATGTTCAGAATCCACCACCACAAGAACCACAGGCGCCACAACAACAACAGCAGAAATATTACCATCACAATACTGGCCAGAAAAACCAACCACAACAATCCTCCTCATCTTCCGACCCTGCTTTGGTAGAAATTAGAGCGATGTTTATTAATATGCAGAAGCACATGGAGAGTAGATATGCACAAATTGATTCAATTCTAGCACATAATAAAATTGTAGATAGTCAAATTGCGCAACTTTCCGCTACTCTACAAGCCCGCCAACAGGGATCTCTACCATCACAGCCAACCAGGCCTACGGATCAAGCCTATGCAATTACTCTAAGGAGTGGTTCAAACTATGAAGGGCCCCCCTATTCCCAGAGTTGATGAACCTGTTTTAATAAATAATGCTAATCTTGATTCCGTTAAACCAGACAATGTAGCTAATAGCCCTGCAGGGCTAAATCATATTACTAATATATCTAATTCTATATTGCAGGGTACGACTCCAGAGAAGGTGGCCACTCCAGATAAGAGCAATAATTCCCCAAAGCCAATTATCAAACTTCCATTCCCCAATCGTCAACTGAAAACAAATTTGGATAAGCAGTTTGGTAAGTTCCTGGAGATGGTAAAAGATTTGAAGGTAACAGTTCCCTTCACTGAATTAATCACACAGATTCCTGCACATGCTAAATTTATGAAAGAAATACTGACAAAAAAAGGTCTATTTGTGAGGTAGAGACAGTAGCTTTCACTGTAGAGTGTAGTGCCGTAATTCAAAATAAATCTCCACCTAAATTAAAAGATCCAGGTAGCTTTTCTATCCCTTGTCATATTGGCAATCTAATGATTGATAATGCATTGTGTGATTTGGGTGCTAGCGTTGATGTTATGCCATTATCTGTATGTTCCAAACTAAATATGGGTAAATTAAAAGCTATACTAACATTACTCTACAAATGGCCGACCGTTCTTTCAAGTACCCCTTAGGTGTTTTAGAGGATGTTCCCGTTAGAGTAGGTAAATTTTATATACCTATTTATTTTGTTGTTCTTGATATGGCTAAGGATATGCAAACCCCGATTACTTTGGGTAGACCATTCCTTAACACTGCAGGAGCAATTATAGACGTGAAAAGTGGTAAATTAACACTATCAGTAGGGGACGATAAAATTATTTTTAATCTTAATAACACCCCTAAAAGCCCCATGACAGAGGAGAAGTGCTTTAGTGTTAATGTGGTTTAGAATTATTCTAACAAGCCCCAAGCTCTTGAAAAAGATCCCTTGGAGGCGATATCTTGTGTTGCATCCCTTTCAGATGAGATAGTCAAATGGCAGAAGGAAG
This sequence comes from Chenopodium quinoa, assembly GCF_001683475.1. Taxonomy (NCBI): domain Eukaryota; kingdom Viridiplantae; phylum Streptophyta; class Magnoliopsida; order Caryophyllales; family Amaranthaceae; genus Chenopodium; species Chenopodium quinoa. The sequence goes on along the minus strand of NW_018743906.1, from coordinate 1,272,250 downwards.
TTGATGCAATAGAAAGAGCCCTCTACACTGTTGGTCTTTGTTTTGAGGACGAAAAGGTGGAATCAATCAAGAAAGTTGTGCAAATTGTGTTGGGGTTTGGTGAGTCCGACTCACCACGGAGACAAACCCCAACCCAAGGAACCACTCGCAATAATTAAAATCATAAAGCATAAATAAATAATCACTAAGAAAAGATAACGAATCTTACCCTCGAAGCGAGCTTCGCCAAAAAACCGGGGCTCTTACTTGAAAGCTACAAGCACGTCAAGCGCCGCGCCTCCAACGATATCCACCCACAAAAAGGCGAACACAACTTTAAGGTCTACTACCTGGGGGTTAGCGAGGTCCGACCAAAACCCGAGTGTTATATGAGTTTAAGAGTTTTTCCAATATTATGGAATGCTCTTTTTAACTCCCACTCAAGCATCATTTCCTATGCCCAAAGTTGGGTATTTATAGGGAATGATGGAGTATGAAAATCTCTCCCATCAATGTGGGACAATGAGATTTTCTCATTTTATTTTAAAGCTAAAATAAAATTATTAAGCAAACTAGTAATAAATCAACAAGTGTCAAGCATACATGAGAGAGTAGGTGAGGACCACTTGGAGATGGGGACCAAACTTGCTCCCCACTCTCTCCCTCACCTTGTGCCACATGGCAACCCACTTGCTCCCAACCTTCCCCTTATACACGGCCCTATGGCCCGACCCAATCCACGAGCCAAGCCCGAGCCCGGCCCGCAGCCAGCCCGCAACCACCCCGCATCTGGCCCGTACCCAGCCCGCACCAGCTGTTGTTGTGGCATGGTGCGGCTGCGGCTGCTGCCGTGGTGGGCGCGGCTGCTGTTGTGCCTTGCCGTGGCTGCAGCACGGTGCGCCGGCTCGTCTTGCCCCTAGCATTCGGATGCTCGGGGCACTCCGATGCTAGGGTATTTTCGGGAATATTGTTGATTTATTATTATTTTGCGTGTCTCGTCTTTTATTATTTAGACTCGACTTCCGACGATCGGTTTCGACGCTCTAAGCTCGAATTACCGACGTCTAATTATTTAACACTCGGGCGACGAATTAATTTCTTCCGAATTAATTCGTCGAGTTGGTTCGCATATATTTGCTTGGGTGTGACCCGAAGGGTTCAGTCAAGATTAAGCTGTAATATTAATTATATTAATATTACTGATCGGAAGCGGCCTCCACCTAGGCATTCCGATCACTTGACCTTACTGAATATATTAGCTTTCTAATAATTCTGAACCCGCTATCAGAAGAATACACTTGTTCGAAGGACACTATTCCTTTCAATCTCCCACTTGTCCTTCCGGACAAGTGTGCATTTAGTGTATAGCCCTTATCCTATGTCTCTTCATGTCTCTTCATGAACTACAGAGTAATATTACTAGTCATCTCTGTTACGTCCAGAAGTGTTTCTCGAAATCCGAGTTTGACTGTTAATAAGCAGATGATTTCTAAAATCCATCTGAGCACGGCCATGCATTTTTCACAGTCTCGCTCTTCGAGAGGCCTTGTAAACAACAAGACATGTTCCCTATTGTTAGTAGGGGGACATTTCCAGTCTTGTAGTGTAGCTTCTCTTACTAAGAGGACTCACCCGCCCAATATCTGTCTTTATAATCCCCAGTTACGGCGAACGTTTGGCGGATACCAAAGCGGATCAGTACTCAAACAAGAGATCTCCCACTACTCATGGTCAAAGGAAAAGAGTTCCGATAGTAATAATGAGAAAATACTTATGACGATTTTTAAATCTCTTAAAGTATCCTCATAGGTCGATCCAGTATGGTTCTAAACCAATACCTATGCAAATGATTTATATCCTCATAGCACAAGAAACGATGCTATAAATCATACTACACACTAATCTCTGATGGTCATCAATTGTCCATAAAATATGACCTTGATTAGGGATAATTTTCGATTAAAATATTCAATGTTCACTTAATAGGTGTTTCTTTATCCAAGCCATTGACTTGATACCCTATTTTGAATATTTATAAAAATCGAATGGAATCATTATTTAATTCTAAACCACAATTAAATAGTTTTGTGGAATATTTAGAAATACTTTATTCCACTATGAAACTTCACAATGTTTCATCTTATGATAAATGGTTTTTCCCAAATATTTAAAGAGTAATACTCTTCATAAAACATTCATAGAAATCATACCCATATTTGATATGCTTGATTTCTTTCATGCAATTATGAATGTTGTCGTTCACTTATTGCAAAGGTTTAGTTAAAATTACTTTGCAAACCTTAGCATCTTCATTATCCACTATTTCCATAATAAGATGATAAAATTTTGAGAGTGTTAATGGATTACATGTGATTCAGGATTTATTGTCCAAGCAATGGCTCCCACTCATTTTCATGATATGAGACCTTCTACTTGACAACCTACAATCATTAATGTTCAACAACGAACCTTTCCATTTAACATCTATCTTATCATTGCCTTTAAGGCAACAATATTCTCAACATATATTTTAGTAGACTCCCTGATGATGCCTTGCTTGGGTTTTACTCCAAGCGAATCACAACGATTTGGGATACCCTAATCACTTGTGATCATGGAAATTTTCCTTAAATTCCTGCACATTATACATGGATGCACATCCATGTTACCATTCTCAAGCCACGACACTTCTTGTCTCGTGCTTATAAATGGCTTCCTTGCTAAGGATCTAATCCTTGTTAAGGTTTGTGCTTGCAACATCAAAACTCAAATTATATCTGTTTCCATGCGTCAAGAACTCATCCAACTACTTATCTAAGTTCTTTGGATGTTCTTGACTATAATCTAATGATCTAATACTTAGATTAATGTCGATTGGTATTATATACGTACTTCACATGCTCTAAGCATGTAATTCATTTGACGATTCCATATCATAGCCTTACATGATGGATTTAATTCTAGAATGATTCTCAATTTTATTCCATCCATGTGACATTTAGCTCATACAGTTACACTGAGTCTTGCCAAATTGTTCGCTGTATGATATGATTGAAAGTCTCTTACTAGAGTCTTTCTTGTTTGATTTAGTACTTATCCTAGCTTATACTTAGTTCAAACATTTACTTAGCTTCATACATATGGGTCGAAAGCCTTTCAAAGTCTTTCATGTTTAACATGGTAATTTCTTTTACTCATATAAACATTTAATTAAGTCTATATCATAGAACGTAATTCCCAACATGTACTAAGTATTGTCTTTAGCTCGGTCCATTGTCGAAAATACTTTCAAATCTAAACATTTAGCATTTGATGGTTATTTCACAATAGAGTTCGTAAACTTCTTGTTGGACCATTACTTTTGCTCCCACTAAACTTCTTGTTCATCAGAATTTTTTATGTTTCTCCATAAGTCAATCCTCTTATTAACTTTATGAGAAAACACGTTCCAATTCCTTCATGCAATGCTTCCTTTAATCCCATGACGGATTCCATGTGCTTGCTTTCAAATCTAGCATTATTTAGATTTTCAAAACCCTTAGACTATTCCATAGTCACTTCCAAAATTCCATTTTGGGAAGGCGGTTTTGGTATCAATTTTGCCATATTTCATATGCGCAATTTTTCTAGATCAATCACGAAAAGACTTGAGCATTCCGATTGGTGAATGAGATTTTATTAAAATCAACTCCTTGAAATTAATTATATCCTTTACAACCAATCTAGCTATGTATGCATATACATTTCCACATTTGTTAGTTTTCTCCTTGAAAACTTACTTGCAATCGATGGGTCTTTCATCTTTCATGCAAATTAATCAAGTTTCAAACATGATTTTCAAACATGGAGTCTATTTCGGATTTTCATGGCTTTTAACCATTATTCGGAATTTGGATTTGTCGTAGCTATCTTACAAGACATTATTCCTTTACTATCTAATAGTAAATAGTATGCTTGTAAGTCTTAGGTTTGTTTCTAACTTAATAGAAAATTTATAGGATTCAATCCAAGTCTTTGGTGAATTCTATACCTATACGGGGCAATTGCATCAAATACTGAGTTTTAAGGCGCTTTCAAAGCCCTTTTATTATGTTGATCTTACTCCAACATCTTTAATGTTTTGTGAGTAATGAATTCTCTTTTAAGGCACTTGTAAAGTCCTTTTGAGTATTCTTGATCAAGCATTATCACGAAGTCCTTTAAGGTCTTCCGAGATTCTCAGTTCTAGTTTGTTGCTAAGATCGATGGTCATCGAGTTCATTTTCCTCCCACTTGTCGTTTTGGAAACGTGTTACTTTCCAGAAAGACACTACTTAGAGCAACAAACAATTTTTGTTCTCAATTAGGATGTGGAGGTAATACCCGTAGTCTCACTTGAATGCTTACAAAGAGACATGTATATTGTCTTTGGGTAAAAGTTCGTTGTGAAACAAACAGTTAGCTCTTACTTGAGCTATCTTAGTCTTTATTGAGCCATTCAGCTCCCACTGAGTCACCTAGCTCCCACTGAGCCACTTTGCTCCCACTGAGCTAGTGAACTCCTACTGAGACTAAGAGCCTTAGACATATACTTGAAAAGACTTTTAGAAGTTATTTCTATCCATAACTGAATATGGCGTCCTTTCTTAGCTTCAACACATTGTTTTAGTGTAACATTAGTCATTTGTGCAAATCTTTAAGAACTTTATAGGAAGGGTTGTGAACCATCATTGTTCGAGTCATTTCCAAATGACACCGAGGTCTCCGTGAAGACACACTATGTTCTTTGTGGAGTTATTTATGAAAATTTCCATTCATAACTTTGAGATAGTCACGCTTGGCTCAAGCAAACATTTCTCGATCTAATCTAGACGTTTTGATATCTTGCCAAGTCGATTCTGTACTTCACTAAACTCTTGAGCTACTCAAGTCAAGTTTGTTAACATTTGATGAATATAGCCATATCCTTTCAAATTCTTTGTGAAACATTGAAGTAATTGAATCCTCTCTACCCTTCGGAGTCAACTGTCTATACCAAGAACAATAGCTCTCTGCTTTGTCGGTTTCAACAAGTAAGACTTTCTTGTCTTAGAACGATTCCAATTCAAGCAACTATCAAAAGCCTTTTTAATAGAGCCTTGAGTACGTTCTTGTCGATGTGACATTGCTAAATATGTTTGGAACGCAAATCAAGCCCATGACTTGAACTTAGTGAGTTTATCATGTTAGAGAAATGTTTGTTTATAATCAAGCATTCTTAACTCAACGCTTGGATAACCATCCCATTCAAATAAATCTCGCAACTATTGCTCATTACTTTGAATGTGAGTCTTTCCGTGTGTAAACGGATCAGTTGCTGATTATGGAACATAATAACCATTACTTGTTCCAGCCTTTGGCTTAAAAGGTCTTTAAACAAAACATACGACCTTACAACTGATGTAGCTCTTCTTGCTTCATTCTAAGCTTGTAAGTCGATAACTTAGCTTAACTTCAATAGTTTGAGGTCACTCACATAGTGGAACACTCAAGCAGTATTCGATACTTGTGAAGATAACGAATTGCTAAGTTAACTACAATAACATGAACTCATGAGTTGAAATGAAATCTAATTCCTTTTCTTCGTTCCTTCTTTCCTATATTTCTTATCATACAATATCTCATAATCTTACTTTAAGAATCATTTCTTTAAGTACCTTGACTCTTATACTTTGTTAGGCATAATCAAGCACCTAGTGCGCCTATTAAACAAAGTTTCATCTTTTCCATTAATTCTTACTCGAATTACTACATCAATGAGTCCTACTCAATTGTGATGCGAAAAGATACGTTGGTTGTCAAACATTAACAATCTTGAGTTTGCAACTCAATACCTCATGTTTTATCAAAACTACCTAGTATTTTGAATACATGATGTCCAACCGTCCTTTCGGATTTAATTATAAAAGTCATTCATGAGAATTGTATTTTAGAAATTCTTTTCCTTTCTTTGAGAACTATTCTCAAGGATTTCCTTTACCAATCATGGAAACAATATTATTTGATTTAGAATACTATAAATATAAGTGCTAAGTATAACCATTTATCAAGAACATAATAAGTTTGAAATTTAATAGCATTCATGCAAACTTCAATCTTATTAAACGTCTTATTTACGCATAATAATTGTCCCTATTTGGCGAAAATAAGGCGATTTCAAGATCCGAAGAAACAAAGACTGGTTAAGCATGCTTTGGCTTGTCTTAAACACTCAATCTTCTTGGGTAAGCATTGCCTTGCTAATGGCTCTAAGCCACTCTTGGTTAGATAATCGTCGCATCTAATGCATCTTCGACGATGTATCTCTTTTGCCACGGTATGTGAGGACTCCTCACCCATACCGATGAGTTAAACCAAAACCAACGTGCACACCCGGTGTGCCTTATGCCCCTTGTAGAAGTGATGGCACCTCGCTTTGGCGTAGCCTATCATCACTCTCGTTCGGTTAATAAGTGTTGTTTGGAAAGGCAAGTTTGACTCAATATTATTAGGGACCTAGGATTTCTATGTTGGTTGATTTAAGTGAACTTAACTAATCATCGCAACATCAAGAAAACCTAAACATGCATCTAACGAATAATTCACACATATATATAAGCATAAAATATAAATCGAAATTATAGATGCATATTGGCAACTAGCATGACCCCTTGAGATCTTCATATCTTCAAAAGGTCTTCATTTGCAATTCGAGGCTTTGTCTTCCAAGATACGCCGTCTTCAAGACTTAACCAAACTATGCAAAAAACTAGTGTCTACAACTAGGAATAATCTAAATATTAAAGTACAAAAATACTTAACGGTGCGTAGACCGTATTTAGATTTACAAAAATACATAACGGCACGTAGTCCGTATTTTCTATCCTAGTTGGGTCCCACTAGTTGCCATTTCATAAAACCTGTGAGAGAGAATATATACATATATTCCATTCATCCATTCACTATTTGTGAATGGCCCATGCAATTTACAAATTAAAACAAAGTAAAATGCATTTAAACAACGCGCGCACTAGTAACTAATCTAGGTGGTTAACCCGATTAACACGCCTAATTAAAACTAGTCAAAGTTGTTTAACCGATTATATAAATTATGTCATCAATAATTGAAGCTCCCACTAAATTCCGCATTTCCTTAATTAATCCAATTAATTAAGTCGGTAGCACCCAAACTTGTCAAAATGAAATTTTGCCAATCCCGCTCAAAACCGAGGCCTAGCCTCCCAAAATTTTAATTAAAATAAACAAAGTTAATTAAAATAAGTAAAACGGCAAAATAAGCAACTTCAAGCCTACTATGGCTAGCCACCTCACCGCACCAAGTATACACACACGCCAAGACCACGAACACACGGCCCACGGCACACATGGCCGCGAGCTGCTGCCACGGCACAGCCGCGCGTGGCTGCTGCAGCCCGCACCTGCTACCGCACGTGTGCTGCTGCCACGCGTGTGGCCGCAAGTAAGGCGGTGCTGCCACCTTGGCAGCCACATATGGGCTGCTATGCAGCCCGGCTCGCCAAGGTGATGCAATGCCTCGTTTTGCGTGCCACGACTACGGGATTTGATCCCTTTTCGCAAGACAACAATAATTAATTCTAAATTAATTTTAGAACTAATTTAGAGAGCAAAATAAAATTTTAAACAAGTCTAACTTAATAAAAAATTTTAAAGTGCAAATAACCAAAATAATTCCAAGAACCATTCTTAATTAAATTGGTTTAGCTTGGTGCAACATAAAATTGAGGCAATTTCTCACTTTCAATTTAATCAATTTAAATTAAACTTGAGAATTTGACAAAGTAAAGGGAAGTTGGAAAAAATATAAAATTTAATGCTCAAATGAAAATTCCAACATCTAAATTTTGTGAATCCTTGAAAATTATATCTTCCAACATGAAGATAACCAAATTTCTATCACAAAAATCAAAACTTTATGTTTCCAATCAACTCAAAATGATTAAAACATCAAAGTTTAACACAAAATAACATGGAATTTAGTGGTTTTTAAAGTTTCAATCACTTATCACAAATAAAGATTGAATATTTAACACTTATGGAAGCCTCAAAATTAAAACTTTCACACTAAAAAGCAATTAGTTTGCAATTATGTGAAAATAAATCAACCTTTAAGCATCAAATACTACCAAGTAAGTGTGCTTTAAGGGGACATAAAATTGCAGAAAATAATGCAAATAATCAACCATATAATCAACAATTTATGCCATTAATTTCAAGGTTAGAAAAGACTTCAAATTTTTCGTCAAAAACGAAAAACCCCTCGAAAAAGGCATTTCTGGTCATAATTTGGTTAAAATCGCAGCCCCCTTTGGGAATAAAAACCTTTCCATAACACGTTTTCCACCCAAAATTCACTAGTCTTGGGCGAAAATCTGGGTTCTGGGCCAAAATCGACATTAAAAACGGGATTAAAATAAATAAAACCGAGCTACTAATCTAATTAGCAACTAAAACCAGAAAATTAAGCCAAAATAAACCTTGAAAAACATGATTATAAAAATAAACGAGCGGGGCTCCGATACCGCTGCTGGGGTTTGGTGAGTCCGACTCACCGCGGAAACAAACCCCGACCCAAGGAACCACTCGCAATAATTAAAATCATAAAGCATAAATAAATAATCACTAAGAAAAGATAACGAATCTTACCCTCGAAGCGAGCTTCGCCCAAAAACCGGGGCTCTTACTTGAAAGCTACGAGCACGTCAAGCGCCGCGCCTCCAACGGTATCCACCCACAAAAAGGTGAACACAACTTTAAGGTCTACTACCTGGGGGTTAGCGAGGTCCGACCAAAACCCGAGTGTTATATGAGTTTAAGAATTTTTCCAATATTATGGAATGCTCTTTTTAACTCCCACTCAAGCATCATTTCTTATGCCCAAAGTTGGGTATTTATAGGGAATGATGGAGTATGAAAATCTCTCCCATCAATGTGGGACAATGAGATTTTCTCATTTTATTTTAAAGCTAAAATAAATTTATTAAGCAAACTAGTAATAAATCAACAAGTGTCAAGCATACATGAGAGAGTAGGTGAGGACCACTTGGAGATGGGGACTAAACTTGCTCCCCACTCTCTCCCTCACCTTGTGCCACATGGCAACCCACTTTCTCCCAACCTTCCCCTTATACACGGCCCTATGGCCCGAGCCAAGCCACGAGCCAAGCCCGAGCCCGGCCCGCAGCCAACCCGCAACCAGCCCGCATCTGGCCCGCACCCAGCCCGCACCAGCTGCTGCTGTGGCATGGTGCGGCTGCGGCTGCTGCCGTGGTGCGGCGCGGCTGCTGCTGTGCCTAGCCGCGGCTGGCCGTGGCTGCAGCACGGTGCGCCGGCTCGTCTTGCCCCTAGCATTCGGATGCTCGGGGCACTCCGATGCTAGGGTATTTTCGGGAATATTGTTGATTTATTATTATTTTGCGTGTCTCGTCTTTTATTATTTAGACTCGACTTCCGACGATTGGTTTCGACGCTCTAAGCTCGAATTACCGACGTCTAATTATTTAACACTCGGGCGACGAATTAATTTCTTCCGAATTAATTCGTCGAGTTGGTTCGCATATATTTGCTTGGGTGTGACCCGAAGGGTTCAGTCAAGATTAAGCTGTAATATTAATTATATTAATATTACTGATCGGAAGCGGCCTCCACCTAGGCATTCCGATCACTTGACCTTACTGAATATATTAGCTTTCTAATAATTCTGAACCCGCTATCAGAAGAATACACTTGTTCGAAGGACACTATTCCTTTCAAATTGAGCCTACGGTAAGTGTTCCGCCAGATCGAGTTGCAAGTGTTAAATGCAATGACAATTTGAAGCAACCCTCGATCAAAGAGGGATCTTTAGTGCGCACCATTGAAGAACCCCCAATCCAAGTCAAATAGGATCCACCAGATAAGGTGAATTGGCGTCCTACAGGGCATGTCAAGAAGCCACGTCGTAGCCAAAACACCGCTCGTCCGGGTGAGAAACCGCCCGATCAAGCGTTAGGCCAAGGGTCCTAGTTCTTGTACTTTGTAAGAAGGTCGTGCGGGACCTAGATAAACCAGCGCTTTGCGGGAGGCAACTTGTATTTTTAATGCTTTTTAGACTAGTTTTTCTTTCTTTTTCTTATGAGAGGAGAGATGAGGGAATTTAATGAGTTTTTTGACTTTTTGTACAGTTTTGAAGGAAAAGAGTTAGCCAAAAATTGAAGAAAAGAAGAAAGCAACAACTTCGTCAAATAGCCTCGGGCCCGACTGGGCGAAGTTTGCCCGACCGGGCGCAAGAGCTGTGTTAAAAAATCGAGTGTTTCCGCCCGACCGGGCGCCCGACCGGGCGCAAAATTTGACGTTTACGGACATCTTCGATCGCCCAATCAGGCGAATCTCGCGCGGCCGGGCGCGAGTAGAGACGAAAATTTCAGCATCAGATCGCCCGATAGGGCGAAGGGCGCCCGACCGGGCGCGAGGGTTAAAGAAAATCGGGCATTTAGATCGCCCGACCAGGCGCGAGAGAATAGAAGATATTAAAAATCTAATCGCCCGATCGGGCGAACATCCGCCCGACCGGGCGCGACACATACGACCCCTTTTTCTTTCTTCGTTCTTTTCTCATTTCTATCTATTTCCTCCATAACTTTCTCTCTCTAAAACCTTAAATCCTCTACCTTCTCTCTAAGTTTTCTTCTCCACTTCTCACCCAAATCCAAAACTTCTTGCATATTATTAATCCTCTCTTCATCCTCTACATTTCTATATCAAAATTTTCGAATTCCATTCAAATTAATTTACATACCCATTTTTACCATGGCTTCAAAGAGGGCTCAAACTATTTTCGGTAGGAGTTCTAGCTCGAGGGAGGAGTATGACCTGGATTTACAACTCCCGTACTGGCCAACGATCCGTATTGCTAGTCAGGAGTAAAAGGAGAGGCTAGAACACCTAGCCGGGCGCGAGGTAATTCCTTCACGGTGGTTACACCGCCCTACTTTAGAATTATATGGTTTGTTTGATTTTGTTAAACGATTTTTAAATTACATAGGCATGAGAAAATTCGTTGATATGCATTATCCTAAATACCGTGAATTAATTGTGAATTCTTGTCTTCTTTAAAAGTTGTAAATAGTAGAAATGGACCGAATTTAATTTTTAGGTTGAACAATAGGAATATTAGTTTAACTTATGTGGAATTTTGTAAATTGTTTGAATTAAATTCTGAATTACCACACCAATGGCATGCTGAATATAAAATGGGTGACATTTATTATGCTCTGACTGGTTTGCCTACTCCCGACCCCCAACATTCTAGTACCAAACTTATTTATCACCCTATTCCAAAAATCTGGCAAAGATTTGCGGGTTTGTGTTTTTTGGGCAGGAACGAGCCCTATAACGCCCAAACCAATGAACTAGCTTTTATAGGACACTATGTGTATGGGTTTGGGAAACTGAACATAGGTAGGTACATCATTCACCATCTGAGCAGACATGCCACAACCAGTACCTAATCTCGCACCCCCATTCGTGTAGGAGGCCTTATCACTAGAATAGCAGTGAAAAAGGCCAGTTTTGTTGAGGGTGGACCCCACCAACTGACCAATTGTGGACCAGATACCTATATGACTGCTAGTTATTTTGAGGAGTTAGGGTGGGTATGACCGGACAGTGAGCAGACACCCCACTAGTGTATTAGGACTGGGACCGAGCAGCCTTTGCCCATCTTTTCCCTACCTAGTCCTGACTTGACCGCCTTTCCCCCCGGGCAAGCATCTTACACATATGACCTTTTAGTTGCCAACGCTAGGGGGCAAGCACCACCAGTACCACCACCAGTTCCACCACCCCAGCCTCAGCCTCAGCCCGAGGTAGCATTTTCTCCACCTCGCATGTCTCACTCCGTCCCCCATGTTGACTTTGACCCAATTTGGGACCTTCAGAGTATAGGTCAGGCTTTAGACCGTATCGAGCATTTCCACACTGACCTTAGGAGGATGGTAGTCTCTATAGACCAGAGGTTAGGGTACTTGGAGAGGAACCAGGGTAAAGCTCTCTACCCTATGTACGATGATTATGCTCGTCGGGGAAAAATTCCCGATGATGCTATTTACCCTGACTGGTTTCAGCCTCCACCCTAGGGATACGATAGGGATCCCACTGCCCATGGTATTTACACTGATTATTCTGCCTTCCATGGGTACGGCAGGACATTCCTTTTAGGGGACCGACGGGGGGGGGGGGGGGGGAGTTTTCATGCTGATTATTTTGGTGGTAGCTCTTCTGGTGCAGGTGGTAGCGGAGGTACAGGGTTCGGCTCCATGTATGAGGATGATCAGGACTAGCTATGTTGGGCTAGTTCCCGAGCCAATGAGGACATTGTTTGATTCTGGCTTGGGGGAGATTTTGAATTTGGTATCTTTCTTTTTCTCTTTTCTTTTATTTTTGGTGTATTTTCTTAGTTTAGATTTATTGCTTTCTAGGTTAGTTTTATTGCTTTCTTATATATGAAAAATATAAAAAAAATTAAAAAATAAAAAAATCCAAAAATACGTTTCAATGAATTATGAATCATGCTTCCCAAAAAAAATTGAAAAATAAAAAAATCCAAAAAATACGTTTCAATGAATTATGAATCATGCTTCCCTTTGCCCCTTACTTGAGAAAATTTGTTTTGATTCTTGGTTATTGATGATAAGAATTGTGGATTAGTTGATCATGATTTGATGTTTGATTGCCTTGAAACCTCAACATGCGTCAATTTTGCCCAACTACTTGTGAATATAGTGCTTGACTAGTTAATTTGGTTATGAATGTGTGTTAGTTCCTGGTATGTCAATGAATTTGAGTATTGGTTTGCAACTATAAGTAATGTTTATATGATTCATTATTATGCACATTGAGGAGGACGAAGGCATTTGTTCTTTTAGGTAGCCTTCAGATGGCTGTAGATACATTTGTTCCCTTCTTGCTACCCATGTTGTTGCCTTGACTTTTTGTTGTTTATTAGCCACATTACAAGCCTATTTTCCCCCATTGGTTAATAGTCCCAAGCTTGGCTTGGGGGAACTATTAGTGAGTGAGGTGAAGGAGTTTGTAGTATGCTTATTATTTGCACAATTTGGGTGGGATTTGAGAAGTTATTTTGTGTTTGATCATATTTATTTTTTGATGAGTTTGAAAGTTATATTTTCTTGAAAAAAATAAAGTATGATGTTATGAAAAAAAGGGGAGAAGTTCAAGTGGAAAAAATAAGTGATCTTCAATAAAAAAAAAGAAAAAAATAGAAAAAAAGTGTTCAATGTTCAAATGTTCTAGTTGGAGGTTGATCAAAAGGAAAAAAATTGAGCTTCAATGATAAATTCAAGTTTGGAAATAAAGTTTGTTTATTCACTCCAGTTTTTTATTATTATATCTTATGAGTGAAATTGTAAGAGTTGGGATTGTTTATTATGATTGGAATATATTTGGTGGATTTTTGTTAGAGTTGGTTATGTAGGAGATGCTGATCATTATTTATTTTGATCATGGGTTTTATTAGGATTTTCTCCCTTTAAGCAGGGCGTCACAGACTGCCGCAGCTGGCGCCAGTCGTAAAATCACGGTGCCACTTTTCTGGAAAGTACCTGGGAATATTTCGGTGTTTTTCGGAAAATTTTCGACTTCCGTACACGAACAATTTCTGGAAATTTAAAATTTCAGTTTTCATTGCTTTAATAAATTAAATTTAAAGGAGATAATTTAATCAAAAAGCTGCAATTTCATTAATAAAATAAACTAACAATTACATTATTGATGGAATTTAAATAAAGCTCAAATAAATTAACTTTGAATTTAAAACTAAGTCTAATAATTGAAAGTTAAGCAATGCTTTAATCTTTTTTCTCTTTCTTTGCTCTCTTCCAATTTTTATCAGTGTCCTCTTCTTCATCCATAACTTTAGCTAGTAGGCATCCTTTAGAGGGCCTACATTCAATTTTGGAGTAAATTGTTTCTCCCTTAACTACGACCCCTTGTTTCTTCTCTACCCAAGCCTTCTTCTTTGTAGTGTCAGCTTTTCTTTTTCCCTTATCCTTCGTAGAGATTTTCTTCTTAGGCATTGTAGGAGTCTTGAACTCAACTCTTTCACCTAAGCGTTCCTTAACAGGAATCACTTTGTCACCTAGACGACTCTTCACATCAGTTTTACCCTGATTTTTCTTCATATCCTTTGAAGGTTTCTTTAGAAGCCACTTCTTCACATCATTAGGCAAGGGAGGAACCTTTTGGGTGATCACTTCCCATAGAGGTCTAGCGCTCTAATAAGCATCAAATTTGTCTACTTCTTGAGAGACAGGAAATTCATAGGGACGACGAAGATCCCTGGAAGGAATTGTTTGCAATAGGCCGTACTTGCTTTTTACCCTGCAGGGATATTAAAAAGTCATTATGGACAAGCATGGAAGACGGCAGAAAGGTTGCTTGTTGACACCAACCATTTTTTCTATTTTCCGCCAAGGGATGACCCACTTGATGGCAAAATTTCAAGAACCAAAGACCTTCTTCCATTCATGGCGCCCCATCTTAGGGAAGCGTTTCTTCCTTCTCACAAAGCAGTTTGGAGTGTACTTTTCAATATTGTCAGGAGGACTAATTAATTCTAGTCTTTCCATTTGCCACATCTGTAAAAACATTCAATGCAAATAATTTAATATTACTATACAAAAGTATGTTTTTGATTTCTGTAATTAAAAATATTATTTTTCTACCTATAATAAAATTAGAGAGCCCTGAAAAGGCGCTTTTGGATTCTTCTTTAATTCATCAAGACTAAGCATAGTCTCTCCAACAATTAAAGGCATTGGATTCCTCCCAGACTCAATCTGCTCCAAAACACTTGATATGATTGCTTTACCCTCATTAGTTCTACCACTAGTGAGAAGATATTGATTAAGCATGCAATAAAGAAAAGCCCTTCTTCTATAAACATGAAAAGACTCAGAATAAGGTCTATCAAAATAATGGCGAGCAAATTCTTTCAAATTAACTATGCAACCTTCTACTATATTTGTTAGATCTTTGTCTTTTAAATTAAAGAAGCGCTCAAAATCCTGATAATAATATTCATTTATTCTAGGGATTACTACAAGATCTAATGCAGGGAAGCCTAAGATAGCACCGAATTCCTCCGGCCGAAGGGCCGGGAAAAGAGTCGGGTCGATCAGGCTCGACGACCAAGGGCTAATTTCATCATACCCTAACCTAAAACAATGAGTATCCACATCCCAATATTCCAAGGAGGTATGAATAAAGTCTACATCAAGATCTACCCCTTTGACACCATAAATACCCCCCATATGAAAAACATCTAACTCTTTTCTCTCCTTGGAAGTTAGAGACCGACACCATTCATGAGTGAAGTTGGTAAAACTTTTAGAGACTAGAGACATGATTATTATTTTCAAGAGCTAAGGTTATATTTAATCTGCTGAAATTATGAAGAAAATCGGCTGGGCAGGGGCTATTTATGCACAAAATCGGCGCAGTTTTAATCCAGAAAGGATTCGGAGTCAGCGCTCATCAGCGCCAGACGCCTAACATTGGCGCCTGACGCTAGAGCCTGGTGCCAAACGCTAAGAGTTAGTGCCTGGCCCTAACCCAAAATGCTTGACGCTAGATGGCGCTGACGTGTCTTATCATATGAGCTTTTCAAAACCGCATTTTTTGCCTGATTCGAGTCTGACCAATGACTTTACGATTTTTTTTTTAATTCTTTTTATACCTTTTTTCTAAATTATTTTTTCTTTCTTCTTAAATAATATATCCATTATATTAATTACATTATTTCTTGGATTTTATTTAGACTTAACTTTTAAGTTCTTATAAATCCAACATTTTTACTTTTATTTTTTCATTTTTTCTTTTTGGGGGAGAAAGTCGAATACCCTCCATCAATAATAAAAATGACGGAATTTTTGCGCAAAATCAGTAATTATCACAATTCATTGCACACACAAACATGTACATAAAAATGAAAAAATGATAAATAATTTTTAAATAAACTCATAGTAATATGTATATACAAATATGTCTAAATAATGAGTCTAAATAAAGGCAAAGTTCTATACAAAGTCAAATAAAATAAATAAAAAAGCATAGGAATAAACTACGGCGCCGGAGGATGTACACCCATCATCTCATAAAATTGCGGCATACGAGGAGTAACCTTTCCACCAGCTCCAGCTCCAGCTCCGGTCTCCTCGGGAGGTGGAAAACTCAGCACAGGACCTGTCCACCCAAGATCAACCTGAGGCTGAGGCTGCGGAGGCCGCTGCGATGACGAGCCGACCTCGTACGTCCCACCACCTCTAAGAGCCGAGGCAGCCTCTCCCTGGCCTACCGGCACATCATCTGCACCCTCAGGTGAAGAGCCCGAGCCCTCCACTGCCTCGGTCCAGGCAGCCTAAGAACGACCACCCCGACCGCCAGAACCAGTACAGTGACGTCTCGAGCTAGACCTCGCTAGCTCTCCCCGCACCTCAGGTCTTGTACAGGTACGAGAAGGAATGGGTTAACCCTGCAAGAAGAAATTAAGTTTGAAATAAGAAAAAATAGAAGCATTAATGCAAAAAAGGAAACTACCTCCTGAACGGCGTCGTCGCGACGACATGTAGCCACATTCCTCATCAGAACGATCTGGCTCCGGAAGGCATCTATGCATCGTGCCATCGCCGTGACCACCTCACGCGAGAACTGTCAAGGAAATAAAATCAGTAATAATGCATAACATATATAGACAAAATTTACAAATAAAAAAGCTTACCCGAGTCTGGTGACGAGGGATCGGCCGCTCCACGAGGCGCTCACCCTCAGGAGCCGGAGGAATCATCTCCTCGATCGTCTCATATGTCCCCTGATTATGGATGGACATACGAGGTGGCACGAACCCGGTAGGTCCAGCCTGGCAAAAGCAAATCAAAGTCAGTAAAACATTACTTGGGGGCTACTTAACGAAAGGTAAAAGCTGAAAATCATACCGCCACCTCCTTAGCCAGTACAGGGACTAGATCTAACAACAGAAGTAGCTCCGCCTCATACCACCGCCCAGGGATCGTATAAGATCGTCAAGGGGTACCAGCTCTCTCTGACATGCTCACCAACCTCGCGGCGTTGAACATGTGACGCGGTGGTGGAGTAGGAACGACAAAAGTGTCCGAGGAAAGCTGAATAGCAACCCTCACTCCAAAGTATGCAATCGCTCCATATGTCCTCAAGTAGCAGTGTAGGGAATATTTTTCAAGCGTTAACCCCTAGCTTGAACCCCACTGTGATCATAAACTAAAGTACGGTGGCGTCCAAAAGGGAAGAAGATAGAGTAAAAGAGTCGCCAACAAGTTTTAGGAACTTGTAAACCGTTCACAGGGTGAAGGTTACACCCCTTAACGATCCAAGAGATCGTCAACTCCATAAGGTCTTGAACCAAATAAGGGTTCGGGGATGAAGGTAAAAATCTAACCTAAATGAGATTGAACCTACACTAATAATAGGCCTCTACTTTATTCTGATCGTATTCATGTGCGCTTTTTAATTAACATGCAATCAATAGGATTAACCCTAAACCTGTTTATCTATGTTGGTTGAATTTAATGCACAAATAAAACTATTATTGGCGATCACTTGAAATTATAATCATATTAACCCTAAACAAGATTATTAATTATCTTATTAAGCGTGATTACAAGTATTAATTCCCTTTAAACATGCATAAAAGGTGTGATCAAGCAATAAAAATAAATATCAAGCAACATAATAAATCATAATAATAACAATCATCATAACAATAATCAAAATGATAATTATAATCATAATCATAACAATAATCATCATAATAACAATCATATTAATCATAATAATAATAATTATAGCAATTATAATCATAATCAAAACAATTATAAAAATAATCATAAATAATGTTAAACCATAATAAAAATAGCAAGATCCTAGGCATGATACTAACAAAATTAATAACAAATCCTAGCATGTTACTAAGCAATAAAAATCAAAGCTTTAACCCTAACATGATACTAACAATCATAAATATTAGGAAGAAACTAAGAAGCATCGTAACAATCATATTTAATATTAAAATCACCCTAGACATGATACTAGGAATTATAATTACAATTTAAACATGATTTCTACATCATAACATCAATAAAAACAATTAAAGTACTTACTTTGATGCCTCGTACCTCTTTCTAATAACAAAATACACACGTTAGTAACTTCAAGGAAAATAATAAACAACTATTAAATTAAATAATTGAAATAGAGATTTGGGACCAAACCCTCATAAATTAAACCTTTCACGTCTAGGGCGAAGGCAACTTCGAATATGGCTAGGTGTTTCTAGATCTTGTGAATGCGGAATTTTGTATGTAAAAAGCAAGGTTAGAAAAAAGAAAAAGAGATGGGGAATGATTAAGGAAATCTTGATGAGAATAAACGAATGATTAAAGAGAATGAAAGAGAATTGAAAACTGGTTGTAGGTGATTATAGTTGAAAACTGATTGTTGATGAGAATTGGTGAATGAAAACGGAATTTTTAATACGTTATATATAGAGAAAATCAGCCAAAAGATAAAATTAACAAAACAAAGTCTGGCGCACGTAAAACAAGATTGGCGCCAGGAATTGGCCATTGGCGCTAGGCGCAAACGTCAGCGCCAGGCGCCAATGCCTGGCGTTAGGCGCCAATCCTGTTGTTGATGCGTTTTCTAAAATCAGATAAATTTTGCCGTACAGGAGGATAAAATCGTATCTTTTCCTCAAAAATGCTCTTTAATTTTGATTAAAACTCTGAAAAGTCAACAAAAGTCAATTTATCAATGCTAATCGAATTAGGAATGAAAAGAACCTTCTAGAAGAATCTAGAAGACTAAAACCATTCCTAATTGCATTAGGAATGATAAATCCATATTAGGCCCTCCTCTAGATCATTGGGCCGTATATAAAGCTCAAACCAGGCCCAGTTTGGTAAATTGGCCATAATTTCCTCAATACTCATCGGAATTGGGCTTATAATATATCGTTGGAAAGCTCTTATCAAGCCCCATCCAACTACACTACTATTGGACCCATATTATGGACCAACCAAACTGGATTGGCTGTTTTCTTAAAATAAGTTTTCAAAAACATAGAGAAGAGAAAAGAAATTAAAACTTTTCGCAACACTAAACTTTCCACACTTTCGCTTCATTCGATTATGATTCGACGTGAAAGGTACTCATCACTGGGTTTGGTTTTGGGGAGACACAAATGGGTGTCTACAGAAGCCCCCCACTTTGACTGAGTTTGGAGAAATGCGAGTTTCGAAAATAAAAGTCAAAGTATCGATAGGGATGGAGAATGATTCAGAACGTTCCGCGATCCTTAATCACTCTTGCAACGCCGATACCTTCAAACTAGCGTTAGTTAAACAGATAAAAGAGTTAAGAAACATGTATCTTGTCCCGTCGAGCACACGTCTCTGAAAGTAACCGATTGTTGCCGCTTTACTGTTGTTTTGATGACTTCCTACAAGCTAGAGAATGCCATCCCGCTTGAAAACCGCTATGCCTGTAACTGCTTCCAAATTAGAAGATTGATTCGCCTGAAACGATCCTCTTTTGCTATGATAATATTCCACGTCCAAGGGAATACTATCGAAGACTGCTTCTCTTGAAACAATCCTCAGTTGTTTGTGACAACTCTCCACAATGTAGGGAACGCCACCTTGCTGCTTCGATGTCCACGCGACTCTGAACGAAGAGCTTGATAATAGGATGCCCACGCGTCTCTGAGCAAAAGAGCTTGTAGGAAATGTCCACGCGTCTCTGAACAAAAGAGCTTTGATGATATGCCCACGCGTCTCTGAAGCAAAGAGCTTTGAGGGAGATGTTTACGCGTCTCTGAACAATAGAGCTTCGGTACTTGAGCGTTTGTTGCGATAATATTCTGAAGAAAAATTTCCGAAGACCAACGTTTGTCGATTTCTAAAGCTCGCCTGAACTTTGCTTCCGCTAAAACCAGTATGTCGGTGTTTCCATGATGAGCCAATTCTTAGGCGCTTTAAGCTAAGTGAGACGATCTTTCATCAGGTCGACCACTTATTGTGATTGTAATCAAACTGACTACTTAATCATGTCAAATTGCTTATAGGGGCTAACTGGCGTACCAAGGAACCCGAAATTGATGTATGAGGTCAAAATCACCTTTCTAGCTCTGTCGCTGCTGAAATATCTCTGGCGCCAAGAATTGACTCTGTCGCCAGACACTGGGGTCTAGCGCCAGGCGCTAAAAACTATTGCCAGACGCTAAATGTTTTCGTCCGGCGTTGGAGTAGGGTCTTCTTTGTTCTGCTGCACCTGTATTTATTTTTTACTATAGAACTTTTCCAATCTCTTTAATTATCTTAGGGCTGACGTAATGTTTTAAATTATCTTAGGGTTGACCTAAGGTTTAACGTCGCTTGACTCATTGACTTGACACGACTCAAGGTATAAACTTGACTCTCTGTGATTGACTGACTCAAGGTTGACTCGATTCAAAGAGTTTGACACATGTGTTAGACTCAAATCAAAGTTATATGACACGACATGACTCAATGTGTACATGACTTGTGTGTGCATTGTAATGTGATCGTGTGTCTCGAAAATGCAAAAAAGCAAAAATAAAAAAAAATTCCGTCATTTTGTGGAGGGTACCGACTTTCTCCTGAAAAAGAAATACGCGAAAAAAAGAATCGAAGTGAAGTTTGATGATGCATGTTGAATGAGCTTAGTCAAATGTTGTTTGGTACTATCTCTCAAGGTGCAAGGATTAATTCATCTTAGGATATCTCAACTGTTGACTCCATGATGAAAGTATTTGGGTAACTAAGGCACGGAGGCTAAGTACTTCATACTTCGTGATGCAATGATGATTGATGAGTGATGAGCGATGTGACAAGGTATGCTTCAGCGTTAAGATTTCATGACAAAGGGTTCCTAAGGGGAGTAAATTTGGTCATGTATCTGTGCAGTGTGTGAAAAGTGACACTAAAGCTAAGCCGCAAGAGCTAAGTGTGTGGAAAGATATTATTTGTTAAAAGAGTCAAATGGTGGTGACTCTTAGGCTGGGTAAGCTAATGATGTAGGGATCAAGTCCCCAAGTCTAGCTCTAAGTGAATATGGATGAGCATAGGAAATCCCTTGATATGATCATGGTGTAAGTGTGTTAATTTTAATATGAATGGATGTTTATTACGGCCGCACCTCGATGTGAGGTTGCCTACGTATCCGTTAGGAATCAGGCCGAACGTAGCTCTAGCCGAACCTCGCACAAGTATGTGTATACCTCAAAAAGGTCTTTTAAGGGTTGTAACGTGGTTAGGATAAAGGCTGAAGAAGAAGGGGATAAAGGCTCAAAACCCTAGATAAGCCCCCATGGTGTGCAACCTCGCTTTTGAAACTTTATATTTTTATGCTTAAGTTCCTATTCTTTTTTAGCTCTCTTTTTTGTTGCTTTAGCATCTATTTTATTTTTATAAGTGTGGGAAATCCTGATCATGCGGTACATCACTCACTTGGCATTCATGTTTCTCAGGCACGGTATCGAGCACTCGATAAGAGACACAATCTGAGACGTGTTCGTATCGAAGACATTTTCATATCAAAGACATTGGAACACTTGCCCTTTTGTACACTTTTATTTACTTTTTGCTTATGCTTATCTTTGTTATTTTAGTCTTTTGAATCACTCAAGCTTTTGTTCTTTTTTAGAATTGCATAAGTTACACACCATCCCATCCCAAGGTTAGGTAGATGTAGGTTGAAAAAAGAAAGGTTTGTCGTTAGACGAGGCTCAAAGTGGTTTATGAAGAAAGGATGTATAATTGAAGGATGGAATGAGATATAATGTGGCTACAAGGGGTGCCTCAAATCATTGGTATACCTTGTGCTTAGTTTGACAGGAATTTTGTTTTTTTTTAAATGCAATGCAATGAAATGATCATATGTAAGAGAATAAATGCTCATTTTACTAAAAGAAAATATATAATGATCCTAAAAAATAAATCTAAGAAAAAAAAAGGTGCCTATGCTAGACTTATTGGGGAGAGGGTAAAATAAAAAAGAAATAGAAAAAAGAGGTCACGAAATCTTGTCGTTGAAGCTCGCCTCTTGTCTTGCGTTGTTCCCTTTATCATCACTCGCTCTTCTTGTTAACTAGAGGCATGGGAAGCTTGTTGTTATCAATCAAATGTTAGATAGCCTCCTTTAGCTTCCAACAGCACTCAGTAGCATGACCCCTACCTTGATGGTACTTGCAGTGTTCGTCTGGATTCCAAATAGGCGATCTCTTCTCAAGTGGGGGATCTTGAATAGGTCCAATGGGAGTAATGAGTCCTTTGGCATGGAGTCAATCGAAAGCCTTATTGTAGCTAATTCCAATAGGGGTGAAATCCTTTATTAGTTGCTTTCGATTACCCATGGCTAGGATCTCACTAAGGTCGAAAGTACCAACACTATTACTAGAGTAGGTGTTTCCGGAAGAAGAAGGATAGTCTTTATTCTTCCCTTTACAGCCACTGTTACTATTGTTACTAATCTTGGCCTTCTTGTCGCGTGGAGGAACATGAAGGATATTTGAATTAATTAAGTCTTGAACACGATCCTTGAGGGCGAGACACTTTTCAGTAGTGTGACTGCGACCTCCATGGTATCGACAATAGGAATTTGGATCCCAATTGGTAAAACGTTTTTCAAGTGGAGGGTCTTGACCTTGATCGTTAAGACAGTCAAAAGATTCATTGTAAGTCATTCCTATTGGTGTGTATTCTTCAATAGTCCGTTTTGCTTGTGGCTTAGGAGCATTGACTTCTTCATTAAACTCTTGGCGAGAATTTTGTTCGATGGTCATCACCCGATTTTCTAATCCTTCTACCACATTCAAGAGCATGGCAACGACATCTTGCAGTTTTCGAACGTCCTCCTTTAGACTTGACGAGTCTTCCTCGGTATTACCTAAGAAAAGACTTTCATCCTCCTCAATTATGGCCACTTCATCGAGACAGGTCATATAAGCTGTCTCGATCATGGGCTCTCCTACAGGTGTGATAAGAAGTGATGGATCGAAGGATGCTTGGTTATCTTCAATGGCTAGAATCTCGAAAGTTTCATTGTTATCGATCAGATCTTGAATAGCTTCTTTGAGTTTCCAACACTTCTCAGTGTCGTGACCCTTTCCTTGGTGATATTCGCAGTGCTTATTAGGGTCCCACTTGGGTGGCCTGGCTTCTGGAACTGGATCTTTGATGGGCCCTATGGGCATGACTAGTCCTTTGTGATGTAGCTTCTCGAAAGCTGTTTCATAACTCATACCAAGTGGAGTGAACACTCTTTTTGATCTTTGGATTCGTGGTTTAGAGGCGTTTGTGGCATGTACCTCATTAATGGGAGAGGAAGAAGAAGGATGGTCGTTCTTCTTTCCTCTCGCACTATTATCTTTCAGAAGGTCATCTTCAATGTCAATGCCTATATTATAGACAGCCTTGAAAGTATTTAGATTGTGTTGGTACTTTAAGTGTCTTGAATACTTCCCTTGGAGATTCTTGATAAACATCCTTACAGATTCTTTTTCGGTAGGAGCCTTGACCATATTAGCAGAAGTTTCCCTCCATTTGTTGATGAAAGAAGTGAACCCTTAGTTTTCTTTTTGTTTTAACATCTCAAGTTGTCTATGGTCCGTCTCGTCTTGGATGTTGCACTTATACCTATCTATGAAAGCGTTTGTTATCGACTCCTAAGAAGAGGTTTTTTCTTTCTCGAGAGAAAAGAACCATTGTTGACAAACGGTTTCGAGAGATAGTGGGAACAAAGAGGGGAAAACCTTCTTATCGATACCCTTAATGCTCATTATAGTTTCAAAAGCTCTTAGATGGAAGTAAGGGTTATCTGTTGCCTTGAATTTAGGGATGTTGGTGGCGTTGAACTTGTGTGGAAGAAGTTCCTTATCCAGCGAGACCCCTTGTGAACTCATGTCTTGAAATTTATAGTCACTAGATAGCTTGCTCAAGCTTTCTTGCATGAGGTTTATTTGTTGTTGCTTCACGGGATCATCGATCTTGAGTGTGAGTAGCTTTAGTGTCTCAGTCACGGTAACTAATTGGTTCCTAAGTTCATTGACTTCTTCTTGAGTTGCCATTATCTTTTTAGCCTTCCTATTTTGACGAATCGGTTTATCGAAAAGTGAGACTTGAATAAAGAGGTTGTCCTTGATTAATCGCCCTTCTCTCCTCAACCAAGTACTGTGGAAAAGGAATTTGGGGATATTCATTGTTAATTGTTTGAATCAAACTTTATTCAACATGCAATGGAAGGAGGAAGTGAAGAAATATTGGAACAGAATGTGAAGGAAAATGATGTAGATGGAGAGGTATGGAAAATTAGGAATAGAATGTACCCCCCCAACTCAAATGACGAAAAAGACCGACTCATGCATGAACCTAAGACAAGGTCATGGTGACGTATATTCAAAGTGTGTGCCAAGACTAGTGAGTGTAGGTGGTACGTTAAGACTCGTGTCATGATCATGTGGCTAGACTATGTGACTAGACTTAATTAATGACTCGACAAAGCATGATGACAGCGAAAATTAACCAAATTAATTAGTAAACTGATTAATTAGACACTAGGTGAAGACTCAATCAATAATCCGAAATGTCGGCCAAACGACAGGACTGGCGTCGCACTATGTAGTGTAGCGCCAGACGACAGAGCTGTCTCCAGGCGCCACACTCCATAGGGTAGCGCTACAACTCTGATTTTGGCGCCAATGGTGGAGCTTCAATCTGAGACTATTTTCGGTGTTATTAATCAACTGTGGTATGCCTAAAGTCGTACTAGGTCAATTCTGATTAAAATATTAGACTTTATTGACTCTAATTAATTAATTAATTAATTAATTAGGCAAAGTTCTTTAAGTCATTAATTTATTTAATCTCAACACAAGTCAAACAAACGGTTAAGAAATCATAGAATATATGCAAAACAAACAATGCACAATTAGTCAAGTAGACACAATATGATGCAATGAGTTCGCAACCTAACCATGGCTCTAGTTCTATAAAGTTTGGGATATGTTTTAGTCAATAGAGGGTCCATGGTTAATTGTCCAGATGCACCGCGCGGAAGCCTAACCGTGAAGGGTTGGCACGAGTGGATGGGACACCGCGAGCTTTAGAAAAATCTCGCTTCCATGGTTTGGTGAATTCAACATCTCGGATGTACCCTTTGTTGCACGGAGGGTTCAATCGGGAAGATGGAGCATGAATTCCCAGAGGGTTATGTCCATATGTAGAACACATATGGGTTTCAGAAAAGTGAGAAAAAATTCAATCAGGAAGTAGGATCGAGCAAACAATACTTAGAACGTGTAAAATGCCTATAGTTAAATGCCTTGCGCCAATGCTCTGGCCCCTGGCGCTACTTCCCACATGCCTCAGCAGCTTTCTGTGCTCGATAAAATTTTTCAGTTTCGCACGGTGTTATTTCTGTCATAGTTGTGAAAGATATTTCTCAAATTTCCTACGTGTAAAATCCTATGTTTTTAACTCATTACGGAGGTCTTTCCAATGAGATCTTTTTTATGCATATGACAATAATGTTAATCAAAATTACGCACATGAAATACTTAGAACGTTTCGAGTCTCATCCACTCATTCTAAATCATTGCCGAAACAAATTCAGGAATTAAAATAGAAATCCTCCCTAGCGGAGTCGCCAAAAACTATAAGGAATATTTTTCAAGCGTTAACCCCTAGCTTGAACCCCACTGTGATCATACACTAAAGTACGGTGACATCCAAAAGGGAAGAAGATAGAACAAAAGAGTCGCCAACAAGTTTTACGAACTTGTAAACCGTTCACAGGGTGAAGGTTACACCCCTTAACGATCCAAGAGATCGTCAACTCCATAAGGTCTTGAACCAAATAAGGGTTCGGGGATGAAGGTACAAATCCAACCTAAAAGAGATTGAACCTACCCTAATAATAGGCCTCTACTTTATTCTGATCGTATTCATGTGCGCTTTTTAATTAACATGCAATCAATAGGATTAACCCTAAACCTGTTTATCTATGTTGGTTGAATTTAATGCACAAATAAAATTATTATTGGCGATCACTTGAAATTATATTCATATTAACCCTAAACAAGATTATTAATTATCTTATTAAGCGTGATTACAAGTATTAATTCCCTTTAAACATGCATAAAAGGTGTGATCAAGCAATAAAAATAAATATCAAGCAACATAAAAAATCATAATAATAACAATCATCATAACAATAATCAAAATAATAATTATAATCATAATCATAACAATAATCATCATAATAACAATCATATTAATCATAATAATAATAATTATAGAAATTATAATCATAATCAAAACAATTATAAAAATAATCATAAATCATGTTAAACCATAATAAAAATAGCAAGATCCTAGGCATGATACTAACAAGATTAATAACAAATCCTAGCATGTTACTAAGTTATAAAAATCAAAGCTTTAACCCTAACATGATACTAACAATCATAAATATTAGGAAGAAAATAAGAAGCATCGTAACAATCATATTTAATATTAAAATCACCCTAGACATGATACTAGGAATCATAATTAAAATTTAAACATGATTTCTACATCATAACATCAATAAACCATTAAAGTACTTACTTTGATGCCTCGTACCTCTTTCTAATAACAAAATACACACGTTAGTAACTTCAAGGAAAATAACAAACAACAATTAAATTAAATAATTGAAACAGAGATTTGGGACCAACCCTCAGAAATTAAACCTTTCACGTCTAGGGCGAAGGCAACTTCGAATATGGCTAGGTGTTTCTAGATCTTGTGAATGCAGAATTTTGTATGTAAAAAGCAAGGTTAGAAAAGAGAAAAAGAGATGGGGAATGATTAAGGAAATCTTGATGAGAATAAACGAATGATTAAAGAGAATGAAAGAGAATAGAAAACTGGTTGTAGGTGATTATAATTGAAAACTGATTGTTGATGAGAATTGGTGAATGAAAACGGAGTTTTTAATACGTTATTTATAGAGAAAATCAGCCAAAAAGATAAAATTAACAAAACAGAGTCTGGCGCACGCAAAACGAGATTGGCGCCAGGAATTGGCTATTGGCGCCAGGCGCCAATGCCTAGCGTTAGGCGCCAATCCTGTTTTTGATGTGTTTTCTAAAATTAGATAAATTTTGCCGTACAGGAGGTTAAAATCGTATCTTTTCCTCAAAAATGTTCTGTGATTTTAATTAAAACTCTGAAAAGTCAACAAAAGTCAATTTATCAATGCTAATCGAATAGGAATGAAAAGAACCTTCTAGAAGAATCTAGAAGACTAAATCCATTCCTAATTGCTTCAAAGGATGCTTGGTCATCCTCGATGGCTAGAATCTCGGAAGTTTCACTGTTATCGATCAGATCTTGAATAGCTTCTTTGAGTTTCCAACACTCCTTGGTGTCGTGACCATTTCCTTGATGATATTTGCAGTGCTTATTAGGGTCCCACTTAGGTGGCCTAGCTTCTGGAACCGGATCTTTGATGGGCCCTATGGGCATGACTAGTCCTTTGTGATGTAGCTTCTCGAAAGCCGTTTCATAACTTATACCAAGTGGAGTGAACACCCTTTTTGATCTTTAGATTCGTGGTTTAGAGGTGTTTGTAGCATGTAATTCATTAATGGGAGAGGAGAAGGATGGTCTCTCTTCTTTCCTCTCGCACTATTATCTTTCAGAAGGTCATCTTCAATGTCAATGCCTATATTATAGACAGCTTTGAAAGTATTCAATTTGTGTTGGTACTTTAAGTGTTTTGAATACTTACCTTGGAGATTCTTGATAAACATCCTCACAGATTCTTTTTCAGTGGGAGCCTTGACCATATTAGAAGAAGTTTCCCTCCATTTGTTGAAGAAAGACGTGAACCCTTCGTTTTCCTTTTGTTTTAACATCTCAAGTTGTTTGTGGTCTGTCTCGTCTTGAATGTTGCACTTATATCTATCTATGAAAGCATTTGTTATCGACTCCCAAGAAGAGGTTTTTTCTTTGTCAAGGGAAAAAAAACCATTGTTGGCAAACGGTTTCAAGAGATAGCGGGAAAAAAGAGGGAAAAACCTTCTTATCGATACCCTTAATGTTCATTATTGTTTCAAAAGCTCTTAGATGGAAGTAAGGGTTATCTGTTGCCTTGAATTTAGGGATGTCAGTGTCGTTGAACTTATGCGGAAGAAGTTCTTTGTCCAGCGAGACCCCTTGTGAACTCATGCCCTGAAATTTATAGTCACTAGATAGCTTGCTTAGACTGTCTTGCATGAGATCCATATGTTGTTGCTTCACGGGATCATCGATCTTGAGTGCGAGAAACTTCAGTATCTCAGTCACAGTAGCCAATTGGTTCTTAAGATCATTGACTTCTTCTTGAGTTGACATTATCTTCTTAGCCTTCCTCTTTTGACGAATCGGTTTATCAAAAAGCGAGACTTGAATAAAGAGGTTGTCCTTGATTAATCGCCCTTCCCTCCTCGACCAAGTACTGTGGAAAAGGAATTTGGGGATACTTATTGTTAATTATTTGACTCAAATTTTATTCAACATGCAATGGATGGAGGAGGTGAAGAAAGATGGAAGAATGTGAAGAAAGATTTAGATGGAGGGATATGAAGAATTAGGAATAGAATGTACCCCCCACCTCAAATGACGTAAAGATCGACTCATGCATGAACCTAAGACATGGCCACGACGATGTGTACTCAAAGTGTGTGCTAAGACTAGTGAGTGTAGGTGACATGTTGAGACTCGTGTCATGACCATGTGGCTAGACTATGTGACCAAGACTCGATTAATGACTTGACAAGGTGTTATTGACAGCGAAAATTAACCGAATTGAACGGAAAACTGATTAATAAGACATTAGGTGATGACTCGACAAATAATCTGAACTGTCGGCCAAGCGACAGGACTGGCGTCACAATAGAGTGATTGGCGCCAGACTTTTTAGTAAATGTCTGGCGCTACACACCATACAGTGGCGCTACAGCTCAGACTTTGGCACCAACATTGGAGCTTTGGTCTGGGACTGTTTTCGGTATTATTAGTCAACTGGGGTATGCCTAAAGTCGTACTAGGTCCATTCCGATTAAAAAGAAACTTTATTGACTCAAATTAATTAATTAATTAGGCAAAGTTCTTTAAGTCATCAATTTTAGTCTCAACACAAATCAACAAACAGTTAAGAGGAACATAGAATATATATGCACAACAAATAATGCACAATTAGTCAAGTAGGCACAATATGATGCAATGAGTTCGCAACCTTATTCATCAATGGGTTTGGTTTTGGGGAGACACATTTGGGTGTCTACACCACATCTCCGGCACATGCTTCATTCATCTAGTCCCTCCCGGGTTGTCTTTTTTCCCGAAGACCTTCAGCTGGTCGTAATCAGGGTGGTTGGCAGCCTCAGGTTCTTCGGGACCCAAGTCCTCCATGGTAGGGTCAAGCAAGGACAGATACCGGGGGGCACCAAAAAGGTATGGGTGATTAGGATCTAGAGGGGCCCTGACCCAGATCCATTGGTCGCGCCAATCTTTATCCGAACTCTCGTTCGGCCAGACCGTCGGGTACTTCGACAGGCTTTCAATGCGCCACCACCCACTCCCATGTTGGCCGTATTCACTCTGGGAGCTCTACACCAGCCTATGCGGCCTTTTAAAACAATGCAAGTTCGGCTGAAAGCCGTAGAATAAGCACACCCAAAGATAGGTCATCACCCTTTGGATGTTGACCGGTGTCAGTTGACACAAGGATATTCGGTACTTTAATAATAAACCCCTCACAAAGGGATGCAGAGGAAACCGAAGCCCATACTGCAGTTGCCGAATGTACACCCCCACGTAACCTTGGGGTGGACGGTGAATTCTGTCAGTTTCAACAGGCATTCGGCACCAATACCCGTCTTCTTCCAAAATGCCAAAGGTCAACTCCACCTGTTCGGCGAGCGGTATTCATCCCCGTTTCTGACCCACCAGGAGTAGGAAGGGTTCGTCATCAAGCCATAATTGGCCATAACATCCACCCACTCGACGGCTCCAGGAACCAAATCCCACAGTACGGCCGCCGGAGCTTCGTCCCTGCCAATGGTACTGTAGGGAATAATTTCAAGCCTTAATCCCACTAGCTTGAACCCCACTGTGACCATACACTAAAGTACGGTGGCGTCCAAAAGGGAAGAAGATAGAGCAAAAGAGTCGCCAACAAGTTTTTAAGGAACTTGTAAACCGTTCACGAGGTGAAGGTTACACCCCTTAACGATCTAAGAGATCGTCAACTCCATAAGGTCATGAACCAAATAAGGGTTCGGGGATGAAGGTACAAATCCAACCTAAAAGAGATTGAATCTGCCCTAATAATAGGCCTCTACTTTATTCTGATCGTATTCATGTGCGCTTTCTAATTAACATGCAATCAATAGGATTAACCGTAAACCTGTTTAATCTATGTTGGTTGAATATTAATGCACAAATAAACTATTATTGGCGATCACTTGAATTATAATCAAAGTTAACCCTAACAAGATTATTAATTATCTTATTAAGCGTGGTTACAAGTACCAATTCCCTTTAAACATGCAATAAAGGTGTAATCAAGCAATAACAATATAAAATATATCAAGCAACATAATAAATAATCAACATCATTAATAATAATAATATCAATCATAATCATAATCATGTTAAAGCATAGCAAGATCCTAGGCATGATACTAACAATATTAATAACAAACCCTAGCATGTCACTAAACAATAAAAATCAAATCTTTAGCCCTAACATGATACTAACAATCATAAATATTAGGAAGAGAATAAAAGGCATCATAGCAATCATATTTGATATTAAAATTAACCTAGCATTAATATATCAAGCAACATAATAAATAATCAACATCATTAATAATAATAATAATAATATCAATCATAATCATAATGATCATAATCATGTTAAAGCATAGCAAGATCCTAGGCATGATACTAACAAGATTAATAACAAACCCTAGCATGTCACTAAACAATAAAAATCAAATCTTTAGCCCTAACGTGATACTAACAATCATAAATATTAGGAAGAGAATAAAAGGCATCATAGCAATCATATTTGATATTAAAATTAACGTAGACATGATACTAGGAATCATAATAACAATCTAAGCATGATTTCTACATCATAATATCAATTAAACCATTAAAGTACTTACTTGGATGCCTCGTACCTCTTTCTAATAACAAAATACACACGTTAGTAACTTCAAGGAAAATAATAATTAAAGCGATTAAATTAAATAATTGAAAGAGAGATTTGGGACCAAACCCTCAGAAATTAAACCTTTCACGCCTAGGGCGAAGGCAACTTCGAATATGGCTAGGTGTATCTAGATCTTGTGAATGCGGAATTTTGTATTAAAAAGCAAAGTTTAGAAAAGAATACTAAAGAATTAATGTTATATGAAAATTGATGAATGAAAGATGATGAATGTTGGTAATTGGTGAATGAAGAGAGTTGATGAGAATTGATGATAATTGGTGAATGATGATTGTAGATGATTGAAAACGGATTTTTGGTTACGATATTTATAGAGAAAATCATCCAAAAAAGATAATTTAACAAAACAGAGTCTGAAGATCGGAAAAACACATTGGCGCCAACCCTGGCTAACTGGCGCCATGCACCAGTGGCTAGCGTCTGGCGCCAAGCCTAGTTCCAGGCGCCAAGGCCTAGGGTTGGACGCCAAAGTGGTTTTCAACGCGTTTTCGAAAATCTGATAAATTTCCTGTACTGGAAGATAAAATAATATAATTCCATCGAAAATGCTATTTGATCTTAATTAAAACTCTGAAAAGTCCTAACTCAATTAGGAATGATAAGAACCTTCTAGAATGTTCTAGAAGCCTAAAACCATTCCTAATTGCATTAGGAATGATAAATTATATTAGGCCCTCCCCTAGATCATTGGGCCGTACATAAAGCTCGAACCGGGCCCAGTTTAGTAAATTGGCCATAATTTCCTCAATATTCATCGGACTTGGGCTTATAATATATCGTCGGAAAGGTCTTTGAAAGCCCCATCCTACTACACCACTATTGGACCCACATCATGGACCAACCAAACTGGATTGGCTGTTTTCTTAAAATAAAGTTTTCAAAAACAGGAAGAAGAGAAAATAAATAAAACTTTCCGCAACACTAGACCTTTCCACACTTTCGTTTCATTCGATTATGGTTCGACGTGAAAGGCACTCATCACCGGGTTTGGTTTTGGGGAGACACAAATGGGTGTCTACAGGTACCCGCCTCTTCTGTTTCACGGGGAGGTGCGGAGTTTAGAGGAACGACGACGATTCCCTCCACGGGAGCCGGCCGAGGGTCCTCACCACCTTGGGTGGTGATTCTATCCCTCGGATGCCTAGCACGACCACGGGCTCTACCTCTAGCCATGGTTTTGGGTCACCGGAAAATGGATGAAAGGTCGGAAAAACAAAGGATACCTCGAAAATTAAAGAAACCCGAACCAAATTCAAAGAAAATTACCTTGAATCGAAGCGAAATTTGCCGATCTACAAGTTCGGAGCGAAGGATTTTGGTTTTGAAGTCTTAATATCTGGGATTTAGCGAAGTTTCGAATCGGAATTAAGGGTTTGCGCGAGTGTTTGAGCGAGAATTGGTGAAGAAATGAGGAAGAAGAGTGCGAATATCCAAATATATTTCCAGAAATGGGAATTCTGGGTGTTGGCGCCCTTAAAAATCTCCCTAATTACTCATTAAGTAACTGTTAAACACACTCCCTCCTAATTAACGTCCCATTATCCGTCCAACTTCCTCAATTATTATCCAAATGACAGTTATTTCCTTAATGACTGTTTAAAAATTTTAATCTTTTGATTTGATTAAATCATTAACTTCCCTCCATTTTATATTAAATCCAAACCCGACCCGTCATCCTTCCAAATCGGTTTTGGGGGGCAAGTTGTTTGGGTCCAATTTAGCCTAATTGGGCCTGGTCATATATGATTCAATCAAAGCCCAAGGTCAAGGTCCAAGCCTCCAATCCATGCCAAGTCAAGTCAGGGGTCCGGTCAACGTGGTCAGCCCACTTAGCCTCAATCCCACTTCTCCTCATTATGCTAAGGTATAAAAGCCATCAATTGCATCACTTTTACCCTCATTCACATAAGCCTCAAGCAATTAATTCTCTTGCATAACTTTCTCTCTCTAAACACTGTACTGACTTCGGCATTAGAGGGGCCTTCTTTGGCACAACCCTCGAGGCCAGTTTACGTGTGTTTGTTGTGCAGGAAACCCTCATCCCAGCATTACTTGGACCGAGCCCAGTCTTCAGCCACTTCAGAAGGACCTCGCCGAAAGTCCCATTGTTTTACCCGAAACACACACACACACACACACACACACATATATATATATATATAAGTTTTTCTCTCTTTCCCTGCCTTATCTCCTCTAGGGTAAGAAATAAGACTATTTTAAACTTATTCTCTTTATTTTTCTTTGATAATTTCGAATACTACTCTAGCTACAAGAGTAGTGTAGATGTACCAATTATCTCCTCGTGGTGGAGTTGATGATTATTTATGGTGGAGTTATTGGTCATTGTTATAAGTCAGTTGTTTGTTCTCCTTAGGGAATTATTTATGGTTAGGGCTTATTAAAAATAAATAAATCTTCTTATGCCTTATAATTGATTCGTTGGTAAAAAATCATATAAGGTTGTCAAATTATTAAGTATGTACATTTGAATGAGTTAGATGATATTCATCCTCTTAGATAGTTAGCTACAATAAACTCTTAACTACAAAGAATTCTTATATTGTCTCTTCAAAAAGGTTGTACTTTATGGTGATGTACGTAAGGATGTACCACAGTGCAAGATCCATTCGATGAACGTGGGTTCTATGAAGGAAATCTTTATTTATTTGATTAATTTTTATGTATTTAATTATTGAATTTAGATGTCATTTGAAATGCCATAAGTAGGGATGGCAATTTAATCCGAGTTCGATTCGAATCCGATCCAATCCGAAGGAAAAAATCCGATTCAAATCCGTTTAAAATAAGTCTGAATCCGATAAAATAGATCTGAATCCGAATAGGAGGTGGATCGGACTTGGACCCTACGCAAAGTCCGACGGAGTCCGATTCGAGTCCGAATCCGAGAGTATAAGCATATGCTCTATAACTTGGGACAACTATTTGCTTGTTTTGTAGCAAAATTTTGTTATGTAACTTAGTTTATACAGTAATTTAAACATGTAATGTTTATACTTTAATTGGTATGACAATACAAGTAATTATAAGTATATGACATTACAAAAAATAAAAATAAAAAAATATTCGGATCATTTAAGAAGTCCATATAAACGGACCGGATTCAGATCCGAAAATTACGAGTCGGATCAGATTCGGACTCAGATTTTTCAGATTCGGACTCGGATTCGGATCCGAGTCCAGGGTCCGTTTACTAAACGGATCGGATTTGGATTTAGCCACATCCGATCCGAATCCGATCCGTTGTCATTCCTAGCCATAAGACTTTTTATTAATGAAGTACTCCCTCCGGTTTCAATTATCTGCAACAAAGACAACTTTTACGGACTCCTAGGCAAAACTTTTAAGGAAGTTTAATGACAAGTTAGAGTGTTTAATTAAGTTGGAAAAAAGGAGGGAAATAGGAGAGAGAAAGTGGTCCATGTGACTTAATTTTTCATGTGGGTACATTTGAGTGGGAAAAAAGGAGAGAAAAGGTGGTCCCCTTTGTGTATGATTAAGATAAGTTAAACAAATTTAAAACAAAAAAAGTAAGGGTAAGGATGTCTTTTTACACTATAAATTTTACTAAAAATAGAAATAAAAACATTTGTTGCAGACAATAGATAGCACCCAATTATGGAAAATGTTGCAGATAATTGAATGCGAAGAGAGTATTTTTTTTCAAAAAGAATAAAATAAATAAATTTACCCTCATAGGTCCTCTTTAACTTTTATTTTCATGTACAAGTATTGCCAAATTTGATAGAATAACTTCAAGGGCAGAAAGTTAATGGCTTTGGACTAAAAGATGGTGATTTCCCTATAGGGACTGTACCCATTTTAAGAACCAATCCAAGTTCCCGTTGAGGCGAGGATGCACCACCTCCTCAAACCAACCTGTTAAATTGCGCAAGATTTTTTTAATATTACTAATTTAAAATTATTTTAATTTGATGAAATTAATTTAATTTTTTTTGGGCACAATGTGTCGTTAGTATTTTAAAAAAAATACTTTGTATATAATTTATAAATGATTTATGGTCCCGTGCAATAAAGGTAAAAGTTAAAATAAAAAAAAAAACCACAAACTAACATTAATTTATTACACATATTAAGGTTCACGTAAAATAAAATAAAATTAAATTAAAAATATTAATGTTGTTTATTTCATCAGTGCCTAACTTAATTTCCTAAAATTTATTTAACAACCCTCAGCTCCTTCTCCTTTCTAAACTATTGGTTGTTTTAATAAATACATTAAAATGTATTATATAGCTATAAACCATATGCAAATTACACGAATGACAAGTTATTTTATAATCAGTAAACAAAACTGTACCACGTGCTTCTATGCAATGACATATTAATGCTTAGGTTTAATTTTTGTACATAACAATATACTACCTTCATTTATTTTTAGTTGACATGTATTTCTTCTTAAGAACTTTTTATTTTAGTTGACACGTTTCCTTTTAGGGTAACTTTTTTACCTTGTATTTACAAGCTATCCCGCTTGTTTTTTTATTCTCTCTCACTCTCTCTCCTCTCCTTAAAACGCGTTAATTAAATAGAAACGGAGGAAGTAAGTAATAACGTGATATATTCATGCAAAGGTATTAACTATATTAATCACTATAAATGGTGTAGGTTGCAGGATTTCAATTAAATAATGATGTTTCAAATAACAACACATTATTCTATGGAGCTACTGGTACACTTGTTTTATATAAACCTCGTGTACATATTCAGGGGCGTAGCCAGGATTTTGAACCTAGAGGAGCCAACGGTTGAATCAATATATAAATATATGGCTTATTATTATAACAATTTTTTTTGAATCGCAATTTATGAGTTTTCATATTAAAAAAAATGTCAATAATAGATTACATATTAAAATTATTGGCACTTTATTTTCTTATGTATAAAACCAGTGTAAATTCATTTGTTGACAATTAACCACTCATTTTAAAAATTAAGAGCTTCTAATTTCAATGATTATACCAATCATATCATCCCAAAAAAAGATGGTCTATAGACAAATTTGAAAATTAGACAAAATTATCCGATTGAATACAAGTAGAAGATTAAAAAGATAATCCACTTATGGAAGAGTTGAAGAAGTTTAGTATAGAATTTTGGCATTAAAAAAAAGAACGAGAGAGAGAGAAAAAAAATAAAATGTTAGAAATAATAATAATAGAACACTAATTAAATAGAATTGAACTTTGAACAAAAAATAATAATTGTACACTAATTAGAGTCAAACCTTGAACCTAGAGGAGCTATTGTAAGCCCAACTACCAGTAAGCCACCAGCATTTTAACATGTATATGAAATTATTTATATATATACTAGAATTAACGCTTCACTCCTCCTCTTCTCCTCCCTGTTTCATTCATTCAATTCCAACTTCCCAAAATATTCAATTCCCCCGCCTTCACTCCTCCTCTCTGTCTCCCTCATTCTCACATGTCTTCCGGCCACCACCACCACCACCACTGTTAGTTAACTTGTTTAGATTCCAGCCACCACCACTCCATTTTTATTTTTATTGAAGTTGCGGCGTTTGGGGGTCGTGCGTGGGTCGTGGGTTGAAGTTGCTGCTGGTGGTGGGTCGAGGCGGCTGCTGCTTGGTCGGAGGTTGATGGTGGTTTCTCGAGGCCACCGGTGTTAGCTGGTGGTGTTCGTGGGTGTACTTGGTGGTGGTGCATGTTCGAGGGTGTTGTTGAACCGAGCCCAAGCACGCACTCTAGCTTCAATCTTCAATCTTTGTCTTTCTCACTCTCAAATTAGGGTGAGTTCTTGCTAAATTTTAGTTTCATATGTATTAATTAGTATTAATTGTTTGTTATTCCAAATTTCAAGTTAGGGTTTTAAGTAGTTAATCCAAGTTTCATATGTATATATATATTGTTTGAATTTGAGTAGCTTTATATGAAATTGATGAATAGAATATATATTAGTTAACATTTTAGTTTGTTAAATGTGGTTAATAAATTGCAATATATATATGAATATAATGGATTTATATCTATATATATATATATATATATATATATAAGTAAACTTAGTTTGATTTTGTATGTATGTTAATTTAATTATTAGCCCTATTTAAATGATTGAACTTGTTTATTGTTGAATGTCAAATAAATGAAAATAATAATTGAATGCTTGCATCATCATTTGCCTAGATACCCGTTCGAGTCTTTCTCAATAGGAGAAAGTCTTGAATAGTCCCCACTTGGGACTGTTCTTGGACGTTTAATCTCACTTAGGTAGTGAATGTATGTCTCTTTCTCGATTTTAAGGAATATCCGGGCTTCTCATTTTCTCACCATGTTCTCTGGGTACATATGTAGGTAAGTTATTACCTACATCGTGTACTTGGAGAAGTGGGGGGAAATGCTGCCGGATTTCCTTAAAATTGAAAAGTTGACATACATTCACTAGTGAGATTAGACGTTCAAGGATGGGTTAGGTTGGAGTGATAAGGACCTTTTGGGAGCATTCATTTTTACGATTTATGGATGATATATATGCTATGTACTTTGATTACATAATATATGTTACATTTATCATTGTTTGAAATGTGTTGGTATGTTGAAAGGTAATTTAAATCGTCAATGGATCGCGGTTGGATGTATGGTAGACGTGATTCATTGGAATTTTTTAATGGGGTTCAAGAGTTTTGCAAGAGTGCTTCACAGTATCAGTTTAGAACGGGTGTCAATTACCTTTATTGTTCTTGTGTCAATTGTAATAATGTCATAAGGGTCAATAGTGTGGATACCATCATGGCTCATGTACAATGTCATGGGTTTAGGCCTCAATATCATGTTTAGGTTTGGAATGGTGAGAAGGGAGCGTATAGGGAGAATGTTGTTGGCAATGAGACGCATGTTGAAAGTGCCGAGATTCATGTTGAAGAAGAAAATGGGAGTGATGATGGTGGTGAAGGGGATGACACCGAGGATGGTGGTGGTGATGATCACTTGGATGAGATGATGTGTGATGTTGAAGGTGAATTTGGTGACCGACCTGATGTATTTGAGTCATTATCAGAGGCTGCCAAAAAGCCTTTGTATCCCGGGTCCAAAAAATACACAAAACTCTCAGCCGTGCTTACACTATTTAACATTAAGTCTAAGCATAACTGGAGTGACACTAGTTTCACTTCTTTGTTGACTGCGTTATGTGATATGTTGCCAGAAGGGAATGAACTTCCTAATTCCTATTATTATGCAAAGAAACTAATGTGTCCATTTGGTTTGGAGTATAAAAAGATACATGCATGTCCTAATGATTGTGTTCTGTATCGAAATGAATATGAAGAGTTGGAGGAGTGTCCACGTTGCGGTAAGTCGCGTTACAAGCGATCAAGCTGCAATGCTGGTAGTAAAGGACCTCCTGCCAAGGTGTTGTGGTATCTTCCTATTATTCCAAGGGTAAAGCGTCTATTTTCAATTCCAAAAGACGCCAAGAACCTGAGATGGCATGCTGAGGGAAGAAAGAAATATGGTTTGTTGAAGCATCCTGCTAACTCTCCACAATGGAAGAACATCGATATGAAGTTTAGGGCATTTGGTGGTGAAGTCAAAAATTTAAGGCTTGGGTTGTGCACAGACGGTATGAATCCATTTGGCACTCTTAGTACTAAACACAGCACATGGCCGGTACTTTTAGTGATTTACAACTTGCCTCTGTGGTTGTGTATGAAACGGAAATATATAATGCTTTCACTTTTGATAACGGGGCCAAGGCAACCTGGAAACGACATTGATGTTTACCTTGAGCCCCTTATTGATGATTTGAGAAAGATGTGGGACGAAGGTGTTACCGTTTATGATGCCCATAAGAACGAGATGTTTCTTTTGCGTGCTGCCCTTATGTGGACCATCAATGATTTTCCTGCATATGGCAATCTGTCCGGGTACAAGAACAAAGGGCATAAAGCATGTTCCATTTGTATTGATGACACACCGAACGTGTACCTTGACCACTATGGCAAAGATGTGTACGTGAGGACCCGAAGATTTCTTAGGCGCAATCATCCGTATCGTAAGCAGAAAAAGGCCTTCGATGGGAAAGTTGAGGAGGGGGTTGCGCCTAGGCCATTGAGTGGAAAGGAGGTTTATGAGAGAGTGAAGGGTATTCCATGTGTTTTTGGTAAAACAACGAAACCAATTTACCCACACGCTCTCTTTAAAAAGGAATCAATATTTTGGAACCTTGAGTACTGGAAAGAACATGATGTTAGACATTGTCTCGATGTGATGCATATAGAGAAGAATGTTTGTGATGCAATTCTGGGGACAATTATGAACATTCCTGGAAAAACGAAGGATGGCAAGAATGCGCGGTTAGATTTGCAAGAGTGGGGTGTTCGTCCGGAGTTGTGGGTTCAAGCTAAGGTAGGGATGGCGAAGGTTAAGGAAAAGGGAAACGAAGATGGTGGTGAAAACCGCAAGGGGAAGCGCAAGGACAAGGCCACGGGTATCGCAAAGAAGAAAGGTGATGGAAAAGGAAAAAACCAAAAGGTGTATTTACCTCCAGCTTGCTACACATTATCAAAGGAAGAAAAATAGAGGTTTTGTGCTTATTGTATGAGATTAAGCTTCCTTCTGGGTTCTCGTTAAACATGCAAAGGTTTATTTCCTTAAATGGAGAATTGAAGTTGACAAGTATGAAATCCCATGATTCTCACATGATGATGCAAGTTTTCCTACCGATTGCACTTCGTGGAATTTTACCAAAGCACGTGAGAGAAGTTATAACAAGCCTCTGTGGGTTTTTCAATACTATCTGCAGCAAAATTCTTGATCCCTTTACACTTGATGCTCTCCAGGCGACTGTTGTGGTAACTTTGTGCAAATTTGAGATGTTTTTCCCACCTTCACTTTTTGACATAATGGTGCATTTGATTCTGCATTTGGTTCGTGAGATTAAGTTGTGCGGTCCAGTATTTATGAGGTGGTGCTACCCTTTTGAACGACACATGGGTACACTGCAAGATAAAGTAAGAAATCCAGCCCATCCGGAAGGCAGTATGATACAAGGAATTGTGTCCGAGGAGATTGGGAATTTCGTGGTAGAGTATGTTGCCGTTGCCGAACCTATTGGGCTTCCTACATCCCGACATGAAGGGAGAGTTGATGGTCATGGCACAATCGGGTCAAAAAGGATCTGGGCTTCTCGAGATCAAATCATGCAAGCTCAATTATTTGTGCTTCATCATATTGCGGAGGTTCACCCATATTTAGAAGAGCACATGGATAGTTTGCGTGTTGAATATCCATCAAAAGGGGAAAGAGCACTAATGCAGTTGCATAATAAGATGTTTGTGAAGTGGTTCCATGATCGTGTGATGCGTCAATTGGATGAGACTGTGTCTGATACAATAAAGTGGCTAGCTTATGGTCCGAAGGAAGATGTTCATTCATTTGAGGGATATGATATAAATGGGTACACATTTTGGACTGAAAGTCGGGATTAGAAATCCTCATCGACTCAAAATAGTGGTGTCACTCTTGTGGCTTCATCAAGAGAGTTTGCCAGTGCAAAGGATACATCACTAATTGACGCACTATTATCATACTATGGACGAATTCAGGAAATATGGGAACTAGATTACCGTGACTTCAAGGTTGGTATATTCAAGTGTAAATGGGTCGATAATAATAGGCGCAACGTG
Source organism: Chenopodium quinoa (assembly GCF_001683475.1). Lineage (NCBI taxonomy): Eukaryota > Viridiplantae > Streptophyta > Magnoliopsida > Caryophyllales > Amaranthaceae > Chenopodium > Chenopodium quinoa. Next base: position 1,231,167 of record NW_018743906.1, on the reverse strand, counting down.
AGAAATGATGACTTCACTCTTGTAGATCTTGGCCACTTGCGGGATAGTCTTGAACCATTCATCCTTGCATCTCAAGCTAAGCAAGTGTTCTATGTAACTGACCCGTCCGATCCAAGATGGTCCATCGTCCTATCTGGCAAAAGGAGAATTTTAGGGGTTGGAGAGGTTGAGGACGAGGAAGAATATGATGCATTTGATGATTCTCCCCCTTTCACTGCTCCTACACTTGATGTAGCAACTGATGTAGATGATGATGCAACTTATATTCGATCTGACCACAATGAGGGAATACACGAATGAGGTACTTTTATTAATGCATGTTTCATTTACTAAATATCTTATGCTCCAACAAGTTTGTTTTTATTTCGGGAAGTGTTTTATTTTTTTTTGTATTTTCAACGTATAAGCATGTAATATTCACTAAATATATGAATTGTTTAGATTATTATATGTGAATTTGTTATGAAACCAAAGAAGTTGGGTAAGTGTTTGTCTTTCATCGTGCCTCAGAATTGATTGCCATTACTGATGACTAACAACATGCTTTGCTTGTTTACTGTAGGTGTGCACATATCATGGATCCTGATGAGAACCTTCATTCTGATGAGGATATAGATGATGATTCTGGGGACGAGTTGTATGATGTTAATAAGGAGACGGATATGGGGGAACCGGAAGACCAAGCTTATGACCAGTTCCAACATAAGCTTGATGAATTTGAGCGTATAGCTGAAACTGCCCCACCTATTAATGATAATGTGGTTACTGAATTTGTAGGTGATTCACATTGTGAAACTCAAATGCAAAGGTGTAGGGAATAATTTCAAGCCTTAAATCCCACTAGCTCGAACCCCACTGTGATCATACACTAAAGTACGGTGGCATCCAAACGGGAAGAAGATAGAGCAAAAGAGTCGCCAACAAGTTTTTAAGGAACTTGTAAATCGTTCATAGGATGAAGGTTACACCCCTTAACGATCCAAGAGATCGTCAACTCCATAAGGTCATGAACCAAATAAGGGTCCGGGGATGAAGGTACAAATTCAACCTAAAAGAGATTGAACCTGCCCTAATAATAGGCCTCTACTTTATTCTGATCGTATTCATGTGCGCTTTCTGATTAACATGCAATCAATAGAATTAACCTAAAACCTGTTTAATCTATGTTGGTTGAATTTAATGCACAAATAAACTGTTATTGGTGATCACTTGAATTATAATCACAATTAACCCTAAACAAGATTATTAATTATCTTATTAAGCATGATTACAAGTACAAATTCCCTTTAAACATGCAATAAAAGGTGATCAAGCAATAAATAATAAGCATCAAGCAACATAATAAACAATAAACATCATGAATAATAATTATAAATAAAATAATCATCATCAAAATAATAATCACAATAATATTCACAATCATCATAAGTTATAACAATTATAATCATAATCATGTTCATGTTAATATTAAAGCATAATAAAAATAGCAAGATCCTAGGTATGATACTAACAAGATTAATAACAAACCCTAGCATGTCACTAAGCAATAAATATCAAATCTTTATCCCTAACATGATACTAACAATCATAAATATTAGGAAGAGAATAAAAGGCATCATAGCAATCATATTTAATATTAAAAATAACCTAGACATGATACTAGGAATATCATAATAACAATATAAACATGATTTCTACATCATAAATCAATAAATCAATTAAAGTACTTACTTGAATGCCTCGTACCTCTTTCTAATAACAAAATACACACGTTAGTAACTTCAAGGAAAATAATAATCAAAACAATTAAATTAAATAATTGAAATAGAGATTTGGGACCAAACCCTCAGAAATTAAACCTTTCACGTCTAGGGCGAAGGCAACTTCGAATATGGCTAGGTGTTTCTAGATCTTGTGAATGCGGAATTTTGTATGAAAAAGCAAGAAAGAATTGAATCAAAGATGAATGAATTAGAGAACGCTAATTAAAACTTGTGACTGAGGAGAATTGGTGATGATTCTTGATTGATGAATTGGTTGTAGGTGAATGTAGATGATGAATTGGTGAATGAAAACGGAGTTTTTGATACGATATTTATAGAGAAAATCAGCCAAAAAAGATAATTTAACAAAACAGAGTCTGAAGATCGCAAAACAAGATTGGCGCCAACCCTGGCTAGCTGGCGCCAGCCACCAATGGCTAGCGCCTGGCGCCAAGCCTGGTTCCAGGCACCAAGGCCTGGGTTGGACGTTGTAGGGAAAAATTTCAAGCCTTTAAAATCCCACTAGCTTGAACCCCACTATGATCATACACTAAAGTACGGTGGCGTCCAAAAGGGAAGAAGATAGAGCAAAAGAGTCGCCAACAAGTTTTTAAGGAACTTGTAAACCGTTCACGAGGTGAAGGTTACACCCCTTAACGATCCAAGAGATCGTCAACTCCATAAGGTCATGAACCAAATAAGGGTTTGGGGATGAAGGTACAAATCCAACCTAAAAGAGACTGAACCTGCCCTAATAATAGGCCTCTACTTTATTCAACTCGTATTCATGTGCGCTTTCTGACTAACATACAATCAATAGGTTAACCCTAAACCTGTTTAATCTATGTTGGTTGAATTTAATGCACAAATAAACTGTTATTGACGATCACTTGAATTATAATCACAATTAACCCTAACAAGATTATTAATTATCTTATTAAGCGTGATTGTAAATACCAATTCCCTTTAACCTGCAATAAAAGGTGATCAAGCAATAACAATATAAAATATATATCAAGCAACATAATAAATAATAATAAACATTAGAAAGAACATAGGAAGCATCATACTTTTAATCATGCTTGATATTAAAAACACCCTAGACATGATACTAGGAATCAAAATAACAATATAAACATGATGTCTACATCATAAAATCAATAAATCAATAAAGTACTTACTTGGATGCCTCGTACCTCTTTCTAATTACAAAATACACACGTTAGTAACTTCAAGGAAAATAATAATCAAAACAATTAAATTAAATAATTGAAAGAGAGATTTGGGACCAAACCCTCAGAAATTAAAACCTTTCACGTCTAGGGCGAAGGCAACTTCGAATATGGCTAGGTGTATCAAGATCTTGTGAATGCGGAATTTTGTATTAAAAAGCAAAATAGAAAAGAACACAAAAGAATCAATCTTATTGGTGATTGATGAACGAAAGATGATGAATGAAGAGAATTGATGAGAATTGGAAAATTGATGAGAATTGATTAATAGATGTAGATGATGAAGATAGTTGATAATTGGTGAATGAAAACGGAATTTTTGATACGATATTTATAGAGAAAATAAGCCAAAAAAGATAATTTATCAAAACAGAGTCTGAAGACCACAGAACCACCTTGGCGCCAGCCCTGGCTCATTGGCGCCAGGACCAGTGGCTAGCGCCAGGCGCCAATGGCTGGCGTCTGGCGCCAATCCTGGTTCCAAGCGCCAAGGCTTGGGGTTGGACGCCAAACCGGCTTTTAACGCGTTTTCGAAATTCTGATAAAATTCCCGTACTGGAAGATAAAATAATATAATTTCAGTCGAAAATGCTATTTGATCTAATTAAAACTCTAAAGAATCCTAATTGAATTAAGAATGATAAGAACCTTCTAGAATGTTCTAGAAGACCAAAACACTTCCTAATTACATTAGGAATGATAAATCATATTAGGCCCTCCCCTTGATCATTGGGCCGTACATAAAGCTTAAACCGGGCCCAGTTTAGTTGGACCCATATCATGGACCAACCAAACTGGATTGGTTGTTTTCTTAAAATAAAGTTTTTAAAAACAGAGAGATGAGAAAAGAAAAGAAAATAAAAGAAAATAAAACTTTCCGCAACACTAAACCTTTCCACACTTTCATTTCATTCGATTATGATTCGACGTGAAAGGTACTCATCACTGGGTTTGGTTTTGGGGAGACACAAATGGGTGTCTACAGAAGCCCCCACTTTGACTGAGTTTGGAGAAACGCAAGTTTCGAAAAACGAAAGTCAAAGTATCGATAGGGACGGAGAATGATTTAGAACGTTCTGCGATCCTAAATCAATCTTGTAACGCCGATACCTGCAAAACTAGCATTAGTTAAACAGATAAAAGAGTTATGAAACGCGTATCTTGCACCGTAGAGCACACGTCTCTGAAAGTAACCGATCTGTTTTGATGACCTCCTACAAGCTAGAGAATGTCATCCCGCTTGAAAACCGCTACGCCTCGTAACTGCTTCCAATTAGAAGATTGCTTCGCCTGAAACTACCTTCTCCGCTGTGATAACATTCCTCGTTCAAGGGAATACTATCGAAGATTGCTTCTCTTGAAACAATCCTCAGTTGTTTGTGACAACTCTCCACAATCTAGGGAACGCCGTCTTGCTATTTGTTTTGACGATCTTCCGCAATCTAGGGAACGCTGTCGATCAATGTTGCTGCAGCTTGAGCCTTTTCTTGAATCATAGTGACAACCCTTCCAATCATAGCAAAAGTCGTCGAAGACTCCCCATCTCGTGCTATCTTCTCAAATCTCGGGTGACAACCTCCACAATCTTAGCGAATGCCGTCGAAGATCGCCCATCTCGTGCTATCTTCTCAAATCTTCGGTGACAACCTCCACAATCTTAGAGAATGTCGTCGAAGACCGCCCATCTCGTGCTATTTTCTCAAATCTTTGGTGACAACTTCCACAATCTTAGCGAATGCCGTCGAAGACCGCCCATCTTGTGCTATCTTCTCAAATCTTTGGTGACAACTTCCACAATCTTAGCGAACGCTGTCGAAAATAACTTTACTTGAAGTCATCCTCATTTGATGCGATAATTTCCCAAAGGAAAATACCGAAGATCCATGCCTGTCGATCCTTAAAAGTTCGCCTGAACTTTGCTTGTGATATGCCTGTATGTCGGCGCTCTTTGCTCTTGAACCTGTATGTCGGTGCCTTATGCTCTTGAACCTATATGTCGGTGCTTTTTGCTAATGAGCCAATGCTTAAGCGCTTTAAGCTAAGTGAGACGATCTTTTCATCAGGTCGATCACTTTACGTAATCAAGCCGATTGCTTAATCATGTCAAATCGCTTAAAGGGGCTAACTGGCGTACCAAGGAACCCAAAAATATATTGCAGAAGGCTAGCACAACCCCAACAGGTGGCTGGCTACTTTAGCGTCGCTGAAAATCAATCAGCGCCAAACATATGGCATTAGCGTCAGGCGCTGGAATTGGCGTCTGGCGCCAAGCACAAAAAGTGACGCCAATGCCTAGGGACTGGCGCCAGCACGAATTCTTCTTTAAATTTAATTTTCCGTTTTATTTCTTGCTGTGTTCGTCGCGAACGCTGCGATAGGGTCTTCCCTGTTCTGCTGCACCTGTATTTATTTTGACTATAGAACTTTGCCAATCTTTTTAATCATCTTAGGATTAACCTAAGGCTTAACGTTGCTTGACTCATTGACTTGACACGACTCAAGGCATAAACTTGATTCGTGTGATCGACCGACTTGAGGTTGACTCGACTCAAAGTGAAATGACACGTGTGACTCAAATCAAAGTGATATGGCATGACATGACTCAATGTGTACATGACTCGTGTGTGCATTGTAATGTGATCGTGCGACTCGAAAAAAGCAAAAAAGCAAAAAATTTCCCTCAATTGTGTTGAGGGTACCGACTTTCTCCCGAAAAAGAAAGACGTGAAAAAGAAAATCAAAAGTTTGAAGATGCATGTTGAATGAGCTTAGTCAAATGTTATTTGATACTATCTCTCAAGGTGCAAGGATTAATTCATCCTAGGCTATCTCAACTATTGACTCCATAATGAAAGTATTTGGGTAACTTAGGCACGGAGGCAAAGCACTTCATACTTCGATGCTATGATAATTATGATTGGTTTGTGATGTGACAAGGCATGCTTCAGCGTTAAGATTTCATGACAAAGGGATCCTAAGGGAAGTATATTTGGTCATGCATCTGTGCATGGGTGAAAGTGACACTAAAGCTAGGCCGCAAGAGCTAAGTGTGTGGGAAAATATTATTGTTAGAAGAGCCAAATAATGGTGACTCTTAGGCTAGGTAAGCTAATGATGTAAGGATCAAGCCCCCAAGTCTAGCTCTAAATGAATAGGGATGAGCACAGGGGATCCCTTGATATGATCATGGTGTAAGTGTGTGAATGTGAATATGAATGCATGTTTATTACGGTCGCACCTCGATGTGAGGTTGCCTACGTATCCGTTAGGAATCAGGCCAAACATAGCTCTAGCCGAACCTCGCACAAGTGTGTATACCTCAAAAAGGTCTTTTAAGGGTTGTAACGCGGTTAGGCTAAAGGTTATAGAAGAAGGGGATAAAGGCTCAAGACCCTAGACAAGCCCCCAAGGTGTGCAACCTTGCTTCTGAATCTTTGTATTTTCATGCTTGAGGTTTTCTACTCTTTTTTTTTTTTAGCTCTTTCTTTTGCTTTAGAATTTATTTTATTTTAATAAGTGTGGTCAATCTCGATCATGCGGTCTATCACTCACTTGGCATTCATGTTTCTCAGGCACGGTACCGAGCACTCGATAAGAGACGCAATCTGAGACGTGTTCTTATCGAAGATATTTTCATATCAAAGACATTGGAACACTTACCCTTTTGTACACTTGTTTTTGTTTTTTATTATTGCTTATTTTTGCTATTCCTATCTTTTGAATTTGCTCAAGCTTTCTTTAGAATTGCACAAGTTGCAAGCCATCCCATCCCAAGGTTAGGTAGATGTAGGTTGAATAAAGAAGGGTCTATCGTTAGACGAGGCTCAAAGTGGTTTATGAAGAAAGGATGTGTAAATTGAAAGGCAAAAGGAGATATGATGTGGCTACAAGGGGTGCCTCAAATCCTTGGTATACCTTGTGCTTAATTCGACATGGATTTTTTTTTTTTTTTGAATGCAATGTAATGAAATGATCATATTCAAGGAAATAAATGCTCATTTTATTAAAAAGGGAAAAAGGAAAAAAAAACCTATAAAATTAATCTAAAAGAAAAGAAAAGGTGCCTATTCTAGACTTATTGGGGAAAGGAAAAAAATGAAGAAGAAATAGAAAAAGAGGTCACGAATCTTGTCGTTGCAGCTCGCCTCTTGTCTTGTGTCATTTGCTTCATCATCACCGAGTCTTCTTGTTAACTGGAGGCATGGGAAGCTTGTTATTATCAATCAAATGTTGGATAGCCTCCTTTAGTTTCCAACAGCTCTCAGTAGTATGACCCCTACCTTGATGGTACTTGCAGTGTTCGTCTGGATTCCAACTAGGCAATCTCTTTTCAGGTGCGGGATCTTGAATAAGTCCAATGGGAGTAATAATTCCTTTGGCATGGAGTCGATCGAAGGCAGTATCGTAACTCATCCCAATGGGGGTGAAGTCTTTCTTTAGTTGCTTCTTAGATCCTTGGTTATCCATGGCTAAAACTTCACTGAGATCAAAGGTACTAACATTGTTACTAGAGTGGGCGTTTTCGGAAGAAGAAGGATTGTCGTTCTTCTTTCCTTTCCAGCCACCGTGGTTACTATTGTTAGTAGCTTTTTGCTTTGCAAGGTCATCTTCGATTTCAATTCCGATGTCATAAACGGCCTTGAAAGTATTCAAATTGTGTTGATATTTTAGGTGCTTCGAATACTTTTCTTGGAGATTCTTGATAAACATCCTCACAGATTCCTTTTCGGTGGGGACTTCAATCATATTAGCGGAAGTTTCCCTCCACTTATTAAAGAAAGAAGTAAAGCCTTCATTTTCTTTTTGTCTTAGCATCTCAAGTTGTCTATGATCGGTTTCGACTTGGATGTTGCACTTATATCTATCAGCGAAAGCGTTTGCTATCGATTCCCAGGTAGAGGTTTTCTCCTTGTCAAGGGAGAAGAACCATTATTGGCAAACGGTTTCAAGAGATAGTGGGAACAGAGAGAGGAAAACCTTCTTATCGATACCCTTAATGGTCATTATAGTTTCAAAAGCTCTTAAATGGAAGTAAGGATTATCGGTTACCTTGAATTTTGGGATGTCGTTGGCATTGAACTTCTGCGGAAGAAGATCTTTGTCCACCGAGACCCCGTGTGATGTAAGCTCTTGAAACTTGTAATCTCTAGACAACTTACTTAGGCTCTCTTGCATGAGGTCCATCTGTTGTAGCTTCACGGGATCATCAACCTTGAGGGTGAGCAGATTCAGTGTTTCAGTCATGGTAACCAATTGGTTCCTAAGCTCATTGACTTCTTCTTGAGTTGCCATTATCTTCTTAGCCTTCCTCTTTTTACTAATCGGTTTATCAAAAAGCGAGACTTGAATAAAGAGGTTGTCCTTGATTAATCGCCCTTCTCTCCTCGACCAAGTACTGTGGAAAAGGAATTTGGGGATACTTATTGTTAATTATTTGACTCAAACTTTATTCAACATGCAATGGATGGAGGAGGTGAAGAAATATGAAAGAATGTAAGAAGATTTAGGTGGAGGGATGTGAAGAATTAAGAATAGAATGTACCACCTCAACTCAAATGACGGAAAAAAAAACCGACTCATGCATGAACCTAAGACATGGCCATGGTGATGTATACTCAAAGTGTGTGCTAAGACTAGTGAGTGTAGGTGACATGTTAAGACTCGTGTCATGACCATGTGGCTAGACTATGTGACCAAGACTCGATTAATGACCTGACAAGGTTTTATTGACAGCGGAAATCAACCGAATTAATTAGAAAACTGGTTAATTAGACATTAGGTGATGACTCGACAAATAATCCGAACTGTCGGCAAAGCGACAGGACTGGCGTCACAATATGGTGATTGGCGCCAGACTTTTTAGTAAATGTCTGGCGCTACACACCTTACAGTGGCGCTACAGCTCAAATTTTGGCACCAATATTGGAGCCTCAGTCTGGGACTGTTTTCGGTATTATTAGTCAAATGGGGTATGCCTAAAGTCGTACTAGGTCAATTCCGATTAAAAGAAGAAAAAACTTTATTGACTCAAATCAATTAATTAATTAATCAATTAATTAGGCAAAGTTCTTTAAGTCATTAATTATAATCTCAACACCAATCAACAAACGGTTAAGAGGAACATGGAATATATATGCACAACAAATAATGCACAATTAGTCAAGTAGGCACAATATGATGCAATGAGTTCGCAACCTAACAATGGCTCTAGTTCTCTAAAGTTCAGGATATGGTTTAGTCAAATAGGGTCCATGGTTAATTGTCCAGATGCACCGCGTAGAAGCCTAACCGTGAAGGGTTAACGCGTGTGGATAGGACACCGCGAGTTTTTAGAAAAAACTCGCTTCCATGGTTTGGTGAATTCAACCTCTCAGATGTACCCTTTGTTGCCACGAGCGTTTAATCGGGTAGATAGAGCATGAATTCCCAGAGGGTTATGTCCATATGTAGAACACATATGGGTTTCAGAAAAGTGAGAAAAAATTCAATCAGGAAGTAGGATCGAGCAAACAATACGAAAAACCGGTCGAAATTAGAACGCATATTTCTGGCTCGGTATTGGGGGAAATTGGCGCCAGCAAACAGAGATTGGCGCCAACTTTTAACTGTAGCGCCTGACGCCAATACTGGCGTCTGGCGCTACGGCAAAAAGTGTGGCGCCAAGCTCTAGCCCCTGACGCTACTTCCCACATGCCTCATCAGCTTTCTGTGCTCAATAAAATCATCCAGTTTCACGCGGTGTTATTTCAGTCCTAGTTGTGAAAGACATTTCTCAAATTTCCTACGTGTAAAATCCTGTGTTTTTGACTCATTACAAATGGTCTTTCCAATGAGAACCTTTTTATGCATATGACACAATGTTAATCAAAATTACGCACATGAAATACGTAGAACTTTTTGAGTCTCATCCACTCATTCTAAATCATTGCCGAAACAAATTCAGGAATTAAAATAGAAATCCTCCCCAGTGGAGTCGCCAAAAACTGTAGGGAATAATTTCAAGCCTTTAAAATCCCACTAGCTTGAACCCCACTGTGATCATACACTAAAGTACGGTGGCGTCCAAAAGGGAAGAAGATAGAGCAAAAGAGTCGCCAACAAGTTTTTAAGGAACTTGTAAACCGTTCACGAGGTGAAGGTTACACCCCTTAACGATCCAAGAGATCGCCAACTCCATAAGGTCATGAACCAAATAAGGGTTCGGGGATGAAGGTACAAATCCAACCTAAAAGAGACTGAACCTGCCCTAATAATAGGCCTCTACTTTATTCAACTCGTATTCATGTGCGCTTTCTGACTAACATACAATCAATAGGTTAACCCTAAACCTGTTTAATCTATGTTGGTTGAATTTAATGCACAAATAAACTGTTATTGGCGATCACTTGAATTATAATCACAATTAACCCTAACAAGATTATTAATTATCTTATTAAGCGTGATTGTAAATACCAATTCCCTTTAACCTGCAATAAAAGGTGATCAAGCAACATAATAAATAATAATAAACATTAGAAAGAACATAGGAAGCATCATACTTTTAATCATGCTTGATATTAAAAACACCCTAGACATGATACTAGGAATCAAAATAACAATATAAACATGATGTCTACATCATAAAATCAATAAATCAATAAAGTACTTACTTGGATGCCTCGTACCTCTTTCTAATTACAAAATACACACGTTAGTAACTTCAAGGAAAATAATAATCAAAACAATTAAATTAAATAATTGAAAGAGAGATTTGGGACCAAACCCTCAGAAATTAAAACCTTTCACGTCTAGGGCGAAGGCAACTTCGAATATGGCTAGGTGTATCAAGATCTGTGAATGCGGAATTTCGTATTAAAAAGCAAAATAGAAAAGAATACTAAAGAATCAATGTTATTGGTGATTGATGAACGAAAGATGATGAATGAAGAGAATTGATGAGAATTGGAAAATTGATGAGAATTGATTAATAGATGTAGATGATGAAGATAGTTGATAATTGGTGAATGAAAACGGAATTTTTGATACGATATTTATAGAGAAAATCAGCCAAAAAAGATAATTTATCAAAACAGAGTCTGAAGACCACAGAACCACCTTGGCGCCAACCCTGGCTCATTGGCGCCAAGACCAGTGGCTAGCGCCAGGCGCCAATGGCTGGCGTCTGGCGCCAATCCTGGTTCCAAGCGCCAAGGCCTGGGGTTGGACGCCAAACCGCCTTTTAACGCGTTTTCGAAATTCTGATAAAATTCCCGTACTGGAAGATAAAATAATATAATTTCAGTCGAAAATGCTATTTGATCTAATTAAAACTCTAAAGAATCCTAATTGAATTAAGAATGATAAGAACCTTCTAGAATGTTCTAGAAGACCAAAACCATTCCTAATTACAGTAGGAATGATAAATCATATTAGGCCCTCCCCTAGATCATTGGGCCGTACTTAAAACTCAAACCGGGCCCAGTTTAGTAAATTGGCCATAACTTCCTCAATATTCATCGGTATTGGGCTTATAATATATCGTTGGAAAGGTCTTTGCAAGCCCCATCCAACTACACCACTATTGGACCCATATCATGGACCAACTAAACTGGATTGGTTGTTTTCTTAAAATAAAGTTTTCAAAAACAGAGAGAAGAGAAAAGAAAAGAAAATAAAATAAAACTTTCCGCAACACTAAACCTTTCCACACTTTCGTTTCATTCTATTATGATTCGACGTGAAAGGTACTCATCACTGGGTTTGGTTTTGGGGAGACACAAATGGGTGTCTACAGACGCCAAACCGGATTTCAACGTGTTTTCGAAAATCTGATAAATTTCCCGTACTGGAAGATAAAATAATATAATTTCTTCGAAAAATGCTATTTGATCTTGATTAAAACTCTAAAAAGTCAACAAAGTCAACTTATCAATGCTAATTGGATTAGGAATGAAAAGAACCTTCTAGAAGATTCTAGAAGACTAAAACCATTCCTAATTGCATTAGGAATGATAAATCACATTAGGCCCTCCCCTAAATCATTGGGCCGTACATAAAGCTCAAACCGGGCCCAGTTTAGTAAATTGGTCATAACTTCCTCAATATTCATCGGAATTGGGCTTATAATATATCGTTGGAAAGGTCTTTGCAAGCCCCATCCAACTATACCACTATTGGACCCATATTATGGACCAACCAAACTTTATTGGCTGTTTTCTTAAAATAAAGTTTTCCAAAACAGGGAGAAGAGAAAAGAAATAAAACTTTCCGCAACACTAGACCTTTCCACACTTTCGTTTCATTCGATTATGATTCGACGTGAAAGGTACTCATCACCGGGTTTGGTTTTGGGGAGACACAAATGGGTGTCTACAAAAGGCAAGTGAAAAAAACCGGTGGTGGAGGAGGGGTAAAGCCACCGGTGAACAAAAAGAGTAGGGGTGAAACTAAAGCTTTCAAGAAACCCGGCGTTCCTATGGTGCTTGAGTTTGATGAGTTAGGTCAACCTACTGGCCAATGGGGCGACAAATTTTCTAGTCAAGTTGGCATTCTAACTCGTAAAATACCAATCACACTTGAGTTTGCCGAGATACCTCACGGGTTTCTTCAAACATTTTGGGACGATACTATGGTAAGTATTTATTGCAATCAAACTTTTTTTTAATTTTTTTCCTTTTTTTCATTTTTTTTCTCTTGCCTAACGTGGATGTTTGCGCCAATTACAGAGTATGTTCCATATTCCTGATGAGCCGGCCAAGAGAAAAGTGTTTGAATCTTTTATACAAGAGAGATTCAAAAACTTCAAGAGTTACTTGAGGACGAGATGGATCCATAAGAGAAGAAAGAGAAGAACAAAGAAAAATGTGCCTGCGGATGGAGAAGAAGAGAAACCTGATAAGAAACCATGGGATTTATATCCACGAATAACGGTGGATGATTGGGAGAAGTTTGTGGAAATATCTTCCACTAGGACCGCACTTGTATGTTTTTATTTATCAATAGAGTCGGCTACTCATATTTAGTTTCTTACAATGACTGATGCTAACATATATATCTGAATGTGTAGGAAAAAACCGAACAAGCTAGAATCAATGCCGGAAAGAAATTGTATAATCATCATATGGGTTGTAAGACCTTTGCGGAGTCAAGACCAAAGTGGGTCAAAGCGGGTCTATACCCCAAATCCATAATATCATCAACTGATAAACCACTTTCTTCCTCGGTGACAACTTTGGTTACTCATGCAATTGACTGGTGGTGTGCTATGCATGGGTTGGACAAGGAAACCGGCAAGTATGTCATGCAACCGGATAAGAAAGTAGTAGCAGATGCACTTGTAAGCAAATTTTTCTACTTATTAATTGTATTTCCTTGTCAAGTACATTGTACTTAGATCTGATAAATTTTTATGTGTTGTTAAAGCTCGAGCATACTTCGGAAGTGATTGAAGGCAAGCTGACTCCAAGCATCGCACATGATCCTTTCACCTTAGCTTTGGGAAAACCATACCACCCTGGGCGAGTAATTGGTTTTGGCGGGAAACAACTAGGGTGGGAGAAGATGATGGGTTCAGAATACACCAAATCAGCAAAAAGCAGATCAAGTGTTAATTCGACACATCGGATTGATGAGAAGGAAAAGGAATAAATTAAGGTGGAGAACCCCAGTAGATGCAAAGTCAATTCAATGCCATTCTGAAGCACATGAACTTGCCGCCTTTGCCATTTCCCTCGAGTACCCCAGTAGACTCATGTAGTCACCCAAGAGGCCCCGAGGACGATCCAGTAGTTGAGAGAGAGGTAATTTTAGTACTAGGATGAATTACGTCATATGAAGTTCGTCTAATGAGGTCGTTTGCATGTTTAATTATTTTACTTTTGCATGATCCAAGTCCTACGAATGTAGAGTCACTGAAGAGAGCAAATCCGATGCCTGAACCTTTCCAGATGTTAAGGTGAACTTCACTACCTAATCAGCTTTTCTTATGTTAGGCTTTCGTTTATTATTTCTTAATCTATGTCCTGACTCCTAACCAAATATGTAGGAAGAGACGCCTTGTGAGCTTCTTCACCCCGGGGAAACAACTGGTGGACAGTTGCAGTTGGTGGGGTATGGTAGTGCACAACCTTTTGATAAGGTGCATTTTAAGTCTAATACTAGCACCCATTACATCTCGGTCGGGATCGATTCTATAGTTGCTGGGTTTGAGGACTTACCACTACCGGTGCCTAGAGAGGAATATGATTTTTTTAAGCTGCGTGACGCGACCGGGAGCTTTGTGCAATGGCCACGTGATCGGTTGAGGTTGGTATGAGGGGTAAGTAAACAATACTTGTATGTAACTACTTGTATGTAACTAGATTAACATGTGCTTTGTGCAATGACCATGTTTTTTTATGCTACTAGATTACTATGGAAATTTAGTCCGCTAAAAGAAAGAAGGTGGAGAAGCAAAAATCCAAGGAAGAAGGTCCTCTGAAGATGGAACAAGGACAAGTGTCGAAGAAGAGTTCGAGAGCTTCATGTACTCCACTAGTAGAAGCCAAAGTCCTTAGGTCGCTTTCGAAAGCATGTACTTTTCTTCACAACCGTGTTAGTGAGTTGCCTACATGTACACATATTCAAGTGAACTTGCCTAAGGCATTGTTCCACTATGATGAGGATGCGATCGCATACATTTCTAGAGAGGATGTGACGGAATTTCTAACCGGTTCCATGCTTAACATATCCATCATTCAAACATTCATGAGGTAAATTAACGAGACTATTTCTAAAAATATTGTATTTTTGATATTTTCATACCAAAACAATGCAACTAGTAATTACTTGCACACATTACTTTCTTGAAGGTCACTACAGGAGCTCCTTGCTAGTAAACCCGATGGTGAAGCAGCAGTTGGGTGGTTATGCCCCGAGCAGACCTCCGTAACCAAATTCTTGAATAACCCTCGTGATGTGATAGATTACCTTGAGCGGGCTATTAGAGAATCAATGCGTGCGGGATACAAGTTCTTATTAGCCCCTTGTTTTGAGGAGTAAGTGTAAATATATCACTCTTAGGTTGTTTGTTAAGTATAGATGTTGACGCATAACAATTGATTGATATGATATTTGCTTTAATATACATGTAGTCTACATTGGAGCCTTATGGTGATTTGTGTTTCCAATAACACAATCTACTACTTTGACTCGGCTCGTATATGGCCACCAAGGAAGTTGCTAGTGAATAACCTATTGAATAGGTACATACCGCTTCCTATATATTGTTTTGTATCATCACTTAAGTGATTGAGTGACTATGTTCCTAAATCGTTTGTTTTTTTTATTTTTTTGAAGTGTTATGAAGAAGTTGAATTGTCGTTCGGTTGCGGGTCCCACGTGGAAATATGCGAAGGTAAAGCCTCGATATATTGAATTTTTAAAAAAATTGCCTTGAGTTTTGGCTATGCATGACTATTTTAACATTGTGTCATTTTAGTGTGCGCAACAAGACAACAGCGTTGACTGTGCCCTCTACGTGATGACGTTTATGAATGACATAGTCAATAGGTGCACTGAAGCCCAACACATTGAGGAGGTATTTGTTTTTACTTTTTTCCGGTTCGATTTCGAGTAAAAGTCGTCCTAAAACTAAGTATAATGCTAATTTGCTATGATTTCAAACATTAGACACCTAAGACTAGTTATAATTGACATGTTATGATAAAGAAATTGCTCATTAGATAAGAAATGTAGAAATCGGGCAACGTAGTAGTGAAATAGGCGATTTCGGGTAAAAGCCGTCCTAAAACTAAGTATAATGCTAATTTTCTATGATTTCAAACATTAGACACCTAAGACTAGTTATAATTGACATGTTATGATAAAGAAATTTCTCATTAGATAAGAAATGTAGAAATCGGGCAACGTAATAGTGAAATAGGCGATTTCGGGTAAAAGCCGTCCTAAAACTTAGTAGAATGCTAATTTACAATGATTTCAAACATTAGAAACCTACTAGTAGTTATAATTTACATGTTATGATAAAGAAATTTCTCATTAGATAAGAAATGTAGAAATCGGGCAACGTAGTAGTGAAATAGGCGATTTCGGGTAAAAGCCGTCCTAAAACTTAGTAGAATGCTAATTTGCAATGATTTCAAACATTAGACACCTAAGACTAGTTATAATTGACATGTTATGATAAAGAAATTGCTCATTAGATAAGAAATGTAGAAATCGGGCAACGTAGTGGTGAAATAAGCGATTTGGGTAAAAATCGTCCTAAAACTTAGTAGAATGCTAATTTGCAATGATTTCAAACATTAGACACCTAAGACTAGTTATAATTGACATGTTATGATAAAGAAATTGCTCATTAGATAAGAAATGTAGAAATCGGGAAACGTAGTAGTGAAATAGGCGATTTCGGGTAAAAGTCGTCCTAAAACTTAGTAGAATGCTAATTTGCAATGATTTCAAACATTAGACACCTAAGACTAGTTATAATTGACATGTTATAATAAAGAAACTTCTCATTAGGTAAGAAATGAAGAAATTGGGAAAGTGAGCACCCGAGGCAACAGCTTCGGGTTATGCTAGGCAACTGCAAGCAGCCAGCCACCAAACTGCAACAGCTGCCAGGCAGCCGCAGCAGTAGCCTAGGCAGCTGCCCAGGCACCAGCAGCAGCAGCCTAGGCAGCTGCACAGGCAGCTGCAGCAGCGGCCACAGGCAGCTGCAGCAGCCACCAGGGAGCTGCACTGGCAGCTGCAGCAGCCACCAGGCAGCTGCCAAGGCAGCTACTACAGCAGCCCAGGCAGCATCCGTTCGTGAAACCGAGCCGTTCATGAAACTTTGTGTAATTTTTGCGTACTTGCATTGTTAGTGTATTATGGACAATGTTTATGAAAAAAAATTCCAAACGGAAAAAAATATAAAAAAAAAAGGGCAAGTAGAAGTGGAAAAGGCGATTTTGGGTAAATGTCGTCCTAAAACTGAGTAAAATGATCTTTTGCTATGATTTCAAACATTGGACACCAAAGACTAGTTGTAATTGACATGTTATGATAGATAAATAGCTCATTAGATAAGAAATGTAGAAAACGGGCAAAGTAGTAGTGAAATAGGCGATTTCGGGTAAAAGTCGTCCTAAAACTTAGAATAATGCTAATTTGCTATGATTTCAAACATTGGACACCAAATACTAGTTTTAATTGACATGTTATGATAGACAAATAGCTCATTAGATAAGAAATGTAGAAAACGGGCAAAGTAGTAGTGAAATAGGCGATTTCGGGTAAAAGCCGTCCTAAAACTTAGAATAATGCTAATTTGCTATGATTTCAAACATTGGACACCAAAGACTAGTTGTAATTGACATGTTATGATAGATAAATAGCTCATTAGATAAGAAATGTAGAAAACGGGCAAAGTAGTAGTGAAATAGGCGATTTCGGGTAAAAGCCGTCCTAAAACTTAGAATAATGCTAATTTGCTATGATTTCAAACATTGGACACCAAAGACTAGTTTTAATTGACATGTTATGATAGACAAATAGCTCATTAGATAAGAAATGTAGAAAACGGGCAAAGTAGTAGTGAAATAGGCGATTTCGGGTAAAAGCCGTCCTAAAACTTAGTTGAATGCTAAATCGGGCAAGTTAGAATGATGTTTGAATTATTTAACATATATACATTATTATTTTTAATTATTAGTTTGAATTTTATGTAATATATATGAATGATGTTTAATGTTTGGTATTTTTTTTGTTTTCAAAGGTTTGTAAAAGGGAAGGCCCTTTGACAAAGGAAGAGGTTGATGAAATTCGCGACATGTGGGCTTTTTTTGTGACATTTGATGGCATCTAGGTAGAATATATAATATATATGTGTTAGTTAGATAATGACTTGGATTGAGTTTTATTTTATTATTTTTTTTTATGAACAATAATAAATATTAATATTTAGTTGTTACATACCGTATCTTTTTTATTTTTATATATAGTACGTAAATCCATATGTACATTATATTACTTATTTGTAATTAGTACTATACATTATTTATGAGTTTTATATATGTTATTATTATTATGCATTTTATTGTTATTGAATTATTATTATTCCAAAATTTGTAATATTTTTAATTAATTATTATTTATTAATATTAATTAATATAATAATAATATTAATAATAATAATAATTTTTAAAAAACTAGAATAATGTGCTTCTCAAAACAGGTCACTAATAATATTATTATTATTAATTATTATATATATTAAAATAAAAAAAATTACAAATGGGAAGCAGTTTGGCGCCAAAACCGCTTCCCATTTGCACTGCACATAATGTTATGTGAAGTGCAAATGGCAAGCGATTTTGGCGCCAAACCGCTTGTCATTCTCCACAAATGGGAAGCGGTTCTGAACCGCTTGCCATTTGCTTGGCAATTGGCAAGCCCCCTAAACCCATGCGGTTCAGACCCGCTTCCCATTTGGGGGTTTGAACTGCTTCCCATAATGTTTTTTTCTACTAGTGTTATTACCCTTCTGATGTCAAATTTGTAAATTTGGTTAATTATAGGTAAGTCCAAAAGTATTCAATGATACTAAAGCACATTTGTATGTAAGATTTTTGGTAAATATTCTTATCAAATATTATACGCATGCAAATTTATTATATACTCCATCTAAGAGTTTGAAATACAAAATAAAAATACTTGTAATCTAAAAATCCTTGTTAAATGACCAACTCAATAAAATGCTTATAAATTAGATCATAAAAACATATCATCATAAATTACATGAGTTGTAAATTAGATCATACAAACATATCAATCATCATAAATTACATGAGCTGTAACAAAATATAAAATTGAATGCCAATATATCTGAACTAATCAAACCATATGCATACGAATTCATTATATACTCCATCTAAGAGTTTGAAATACAAAATAAAAATACTTGTAATCTAAAAATCCTTGTTAAATGACCAACTCAATAAAAAGCTTAAGCCAATAGTTGAAGTCCAAGATTATGTTTTTATACTCTATCAATTCTAATTTAAATAAAAAAAAAGTAGTGAAGCACCTTAGAAATAAAAAATAATGTAACACTTACCAACATTAGTTCATTTTTGTATAACAAACATTCATATTATTAGTATTTGCATGACTTCATAGCTAGGTTGCTTGCACAATTAGTAAAAAAACAAAAACACACAAATAGCATTAAAACCTTTTTTATTTTTTATTTTTTTCTAAAAAAAACTTCGTAGTTATCAGTTACCTAAAAAGTTTAAGTTAAATATATATTTATTTATTTATTTATTGACATAGTCAAAAGATTGAAATAAAAAAGAGTAATAAAAATAACCAACTCATAAAAATAAAAAATAAAAAAAAAATAAAAAATATATATACTACCTCCGTTTCATATTATTTGCAACGATTTGACATAAAGTAGAGAGGAAAAATGTCTAATTGTTGCAAATAATATGAAACGGAGGTAGTATATATAAATATATATATATATATATATATATATATGACGTCATAAGTGCGTTTGACGGGAAAGTTTTTTATGAGAAAGCGATACGTATATAATTTGGGGAGAGGATAATGTCAACTATTTTCTGTTTTAGTAATAGTTAATGGAGTTTCTCCCTTTTTTCCCCAAATTCTCTTGCTACGTATCCAATTATATTGATCAGCCCCTTATAACCCCCAAAATCCCTTAATTGTACTTTGTATTCCCCCTCCTTCCAGCCAATTCTCTTGTCTTGCTTGTAATTAAGGTAGAATTTCTTTATTTTATATGTTTTTAATTGTTTTCAATCGAAACCCTTTTTCAATTGTTGTTCTTTGTCAACAAAACTGGGTGTTCATGAAATTAGGGTTTATGTAACGCAATTGCTTTATTTTTGTTGCACATTTTCAATGTCCTCTGCACTTCTCCATTAATGATCTTTAAATGCTTTTGTAAATTTAGTCTATATCATCAGTGTGATGGTTGAGGGAGTGATAATGAAGGGAGGGAGAGTAGATGAGAGAATAACGTTTTTATGAATAATAGAATTAACTGATTTGGGAAAAAGGGAGATATGACTTACTGTATTAAAAGTCACTTAAGGATTACGTGAGATGGTCAAAGTCGGAAAGAAAAGTCAAGGGTGGAAATCCGATGGAAGGTAGACAGGTAGTACTACATTACAACTAACATTTTACATTTTAACAGGTGGAGTAGTTAATTACTAACATTTTTTATTACTTGGTAGCCTCTTAGGCAATTTCTCGCAGAGTTTATTTATTTTTTCGTTTTTCTATTTCTCCATTTTCTCGTTTATGTAAAATGGTGTGTGGCTGATGATTCTTCCCAATATGTTGTAAAAAATTCTAAATTAATATTGAAATTATAAAACCAAAGTAACCGCATGTACAATCTTCTGTAGTAGACGAACAGTGTTCAATTTTCAATTTGCAATTTGCAGGCTATGTACTGTGTCATAACAATATTTTTCTTAGAAATTAAAAGGAAATATGGCATTGTAAGATTAACTTTGATACTCATGAATGTTAACGAGGGTGAAGCTCCGTTATGGAAACCTCGTTTGTTGAATTCCCAACAAAGTTGTTATTACTAGATTGGTTTGAAGTACTACCCTGTAGTGGAGCATTGTCTAGCATGTTGCCACGGTCGAAAAAGGCAGGCTTCGATGGCACCGGTAGGGAGATGGGATCACTTCTTAGCATAAGATCAGCTAGAGGCATAGTTGGTCTATCTTTTGGGTTCTGTTGTACACACAGTAAGCCAACATGGATACATCTTAGAATCTCCATGCTATGAGCGTTCGACAATGCAGGATCCACAACATTCCATGCTGTGCCTTCTATCCAATTTCTCCACACCTAGAAAATTAAATGTTCCAAGATCAGCAATTAGAGAAATTGAGCACTCATGCCTACTCGATCAAGTGGTCTAAGATTATTGGTAGTTTCCCATGTGTGAGTGAAGAATAACCGTCTAAGAAATGTACTTTATTACTTGAAGAAAACAAGTCAATCATGAACTGTATAATCATTAAAACATTATAGTAGTCAAATTTCAAACTACTACAATATAATTTTGAATGATGACTAACTAAATTTTTTTTTATGTACTACTATCAATGTAACTTTAGCATGGAATGAAACCAAATAAGGTAATGTTGTTGAGATATTGTATTAGCAAACTTACAAATTCAAGAAGGGTTTCTAGATTTTGTTCAGATCGAAATGAGCTAATTTTTTGCCCGCTTATAATTTCCAATACTAGAACTCCAAAACTATAGACATCCGACTTCATGGAAACTTGGCCTTGAAGCACGTATTCCGGAGCCATGTATCCACTACACCAAAATTGGATCACATTTAATTAGATGTGGTTGGAAACTAACTATGATCTTCAACTATAGAATTGCAATATATTACAGAGTATATATATACTTACAAAGTACCAACAATTTTGCTTGCCACTGATTGAGTTTGGTCAATGTTGAATAGTCTTGCCATACCGAAATCTGATATCTTAGGGTTAAATTCTTCATCCAAGAGAACATTTCCAGCTTTTAGGTCTCGATGAATGATTCGAAGTCTTGACTGTTCATGAAGGTAGATAAGTCCTCTTACAATACCATTGATGATTTTAAAGCGTGTCTCCCATCGTAGAAATGTATGCCTCTTAGATGAATCTGCAGTTTTTTTTTTAAAAATAAAAAACGTATTTAGAATATATTTAACATAACATAGTACATTGAGTACTCGTACCAAACCTACATGTAGATTGTTGATTGATGCTCCAAATATCACGATATATAGCTAGTTGCTATTTTCTAGTACAAGTTGTTAATTAGTGAATGTCATGAACTTTAATATGAATCAAGGGGGTATGTTGGATATATCGTGGATTAGTGATTCAAAGTTAATTGTTGACTTTTCTTAAATTTAGGAATAAGAAGTTAGTGGTTACTTTTAGTATCACAGTAAGTTGTTACGTGAGAATATGATGTAATGCATCCCTAGTCTATTTGTTATACCTATATAAGGCTTTCATTGTAGTTTGATTAATTACAACTTTTATTATTCTTTCCCTTCTCTCATCTCTATTTATTATTTCAACATAGATTAACCATACCAAATATAAAATAATCGAGGCTGTTGTTGGGCAAAAACTCGTAAACTAGAAGCATTTCATCCTCTTCCAAGCAGAATCCTAAAAGTGTCACTAAGTTTCGATGCTGGAGCTTAGCCAATATAAGAATTTCATTCTTAAATTGCTCATCGCCACCCCTCCCTAAATCCTTTGTGACAAGCCGCTTCACGGCTACTTCTTTGCCATCAGGCAGTTTGCCCTGAATTGATGAAAATTAAACAAGATATACACTTCTCAATCAGGTAATAACTATTTATGATCAGAAGTTATACAAAGGTGAAGGTCCATCACCTTGTAGACAATGCCAAATCCACCTCTTCCAAGCCAATTATCTTGTGAAAAATTGTTTGTTGCAACCTTGATGTATTCGAGATCAAATTGCAATGACTCGAGGGTAGCATTATCATTTTCTGTAATACTTAAATGAATGGCATAAGCTCTTATTTATGTCACGAGCTAATTAACTTTTAACTCTATCTGCACCATTTAAATCGAACCTACCCGAGCATTGTTTCGTCTTTCTCCTTTTATGAATGTAGAAAGCAGTAATGGCACAAAGAAGAAGAACTATGAAGCCTACAACAGGAATTCCAGCTCTGATAATATAATAAATAGCACCGTTACTCTTGTCAGCAGCAGCACTGGATTCTGTAGGAGTAAAGGAGTGTTAATAAGATAGACCCAAAAAAAAAAAAAAAAAAAAAAAAAAAAAAAAAAAACTTTTACAATTGTTTAATAAAAGGTTTATCCCCTTATAAAGTATTCGACCTTCTCAATTTTATATCAATGTGGAATGCTTACATGTATTAGGATATGCTTCAAAAATAATTGCAATAACATGCACATCTGACTCTTCAAGGTAAATAATTATTGTTGTTAACTTCGAGCAACGTTTTTAATAGAGTATAAAACTTATTCCTGAGCCTCAACCATGAGAAATATTATAAGATTATTTTTTTTCTTAGCAAATTTTCAAAACATCAATTTTTTGAAATAAAAGTTGTAACTAGCTTGTACAATGTCAAATGTTGCATTTTATTGGGATGGAGAGAGTAGTAATTTTGACGGCTTTATGTGCATAAATTTTAATTAATCCATCATATATCAAAAGAAAAGTACAATATCGAAGCTGAAAAGAGTTGATTAAAACTAGTTTAATTGATGCATTAATCAATAGGTCTACATTCATTATTGACTATTAGTACCTGGTGGGAGTGGTGAAGAAGGCTGAGGTGGAGGCAACATTGGATAAAAAGGTGATATACCATAAATCAGCATGCAACTAGGCCGAAGTATCGCCAGCGTTTGGCTCCTACAACAATCATCCATCATATCTCCATAAGCAAAATGCAAGCAAGTTTCACACTGTAAGCCAAGTATATCAGGAGTACATTGCGTGAGACAGTATAATTTCCGACCATGAGAGAGGTTAGCCTCTGTCGTAGCATAGCCGTGATAAGCATCTTGGTAAGATGCTTTCATTATAATGTTCTCCATTGTACTGGGAAGTACCTCCTCTATTTTAGCCGAATCAGACATGTTTCCGGGGCTTCTCCAACTCATCCAAGCGTCATAACTTTCCGGCTTGTTGTCAAAATAGCTGTTTGCATATCGCAGTGTACATTCCATGTAAAACATAAACGAGGTCTTTATTTTAGGACAAGATTGTGTAATATTCTTCGCTGCCAATTGCACACACTCATTGCAGAGATGAGTAGTGATATCACTTCTACAAAAGAATAGACCGTATACTTTGTCCGGGCTTTCACCACTAGTGGTGTTGAAGTATTTAGTTTTGGAGGCATGGGCTATGAGATCTTTAAGGAGGGCGTTGAGATTGTTTTCGTATCGGCTATTTTGTGTGTAATTACCTGTGTCATGAATACATATATGGGAAGCATGGTTTAGCTTTGAGGCTGCAATAGGAGAAATCAAAAACAACAACAAATGATAAAAGATTAGGAGGAGAGGTTTTGACATGTAGTTAAGTGATGTTACCATTTTGGCTTATGTTTAGTTAATAAAATTTGGTCATGAAATATAAATAAGACATAGATATTTTGTTGACTTCTTATAGAAATAAGACATGGAAACCATAAATTACAGTTGTGGTCTGACTAGTTTATATAGAAGTAATCAACCCTTTTGTCATAGTGTAATTTTCATTAGTGTTTAACATGATTATGTCTATCTTACAATATAGTTAATTATCATCTATTATATAGTGAAATATAAAGTTTCCAAGGGGGAATTTTTCTTACAATTAAGAATTTGCTATTTCTAGAACATGTTTATTATATCCTATCGTTTAGCCTAAACAATATATAAAAATATACATACAAATACTTAAATGGACCTGGTTCACACTAATTTATTGTGCACCACTAACATTAGAGACAATATGATTTATTTGTTGATTAAAAAAAAGGTCACTATATTAAAATAAAGGTTATTATGTTGAAATAAAAGTTAGTGTGACATTAAAAGCTATAAGAGGTTAATTTTTTAATGAAATTTTAATATAATGGTCAATATGAATAATAAAGATTACTATGTTAAAATTAGGTCACTATCTAACATAATATCGTTCTTTAAGTTCATAATAACATTAAAGGTCACATAAGTTTTTAAAAAGGTTACTATCTTAAAAATAAGATTACTATATTCAAATCAAGAGTCACTATGTCGAATATAATGTCAGTTACATGTGTATAAACCTTAGGTCCACAATAATATTATTGTGGACCAGGTCCACGCAAGATTTTCTAATAAAAATATACTTGTTGCCTTCCACTTATCTATTTTGAGTTGGAAACATTAAACAATCAGGAGATACTAGTCTAGGCCAACTTATTAATCGTTGTGTTGAATGTGTTCATCTTCGGAGGATCCTATCGTGGAAAAGAGTCGGTAATCGAATCCTTGTTCACCGATGAACGCCCAATCGTTCTCTGCTTGCTATGATGATGTGACCTAGTGTCCCCTCTACTAGCAATGGACGTGATGAACGCAGGACATGAAGGCACCGGAAGAGCGAATGGCTACTTAGTATTAACACTAAAAAGGAAATTGTTGGTCGGTACTCTGCATTTTCTTGAACACAAAATAAGCCCATGTGTATGCACCTTATAATATCCACCTTTGATCTTATTGACAATGTTGGATCCACCATTTTTAAAGGTGTACCTTCTCTCCAATTTCGCCACACCTACACAACATTATGCACATACATAGTATAAGGTATATAAATCTGATTTGTTACATAAACATATACAACAAAATGACCCTTTTGTCACAAATTATGCCACGGGAATAAAAAATTCGTGGCATAATTTGAGCTTGCCACGGGAAAATGTAGTCAATCCAAAAAGTTAATTAAGCACAAAATATTATGCCACGGGAGAAAAAATAAAATAAAATCGTGGCAAATTGAAACTAGTTTGAAATAGAAATATACAACTATACAAGTCATCAAAAAAATTTAAAGAATCATGTAAATTTTGCATGCAAAAGATAAAAATTTATTCTCCTTAATAGGTGGTGTATCAAAAGCTTACAATACTTTTTGGGGTATTACTTTACAAATCTTAAGTAGCCCAAAAGCAAAACAAAAAAAGCCTCTTTAAAGTACATCGTTATTCACTCACTTGCTGCTCAAAGCATAAGCCTCCCGATTCAAAAAAAAAAAAAAAAAAAAGCATGACAATTGGTAAATACGGAAGTGAAAACATTAACATAATTAAAGAAAAGTAATTAATTATGGAAATGAGCTCTTGCAACACAGCAACAAGTGTCAATAGCAATGCATCTGCCAGTTGAATGTGAAACTTTGTTCCTGCAGTCTGAAGAGCATTGAGGGATTGAGCATCTCTCCATTTCCACTGTTCCAAATGAACATAACTGGCACTCTCCTGATTTCAACCCTATTTTTCATGTGGAAAAAAAAAATGACACTATATTAGAATACATAGTAGTTACTATTTCATTGTTTAATTTAAAAACATGATATAGACATATAGAGCGTTTGTTATATTCACAAGATTTTCACTTTTAAACTTATCAGAATTTTTTTTATAGAAAATCAGAAGTTATTTAAGTTGTAGGTTTCGACTTTTACATGTATCTATTTTTTCTGATCTAAATGAAATAAGATGAACGTAACATGACCTTATTGACTCAATTGATATGTCCCAATCAGTTGCCTCTCAATGCTCAAATAATTATGTGAACCTTGAATTGTGGTAAGCCAGTAACCGCTAAACAATCAAAAGATTTTTCTAATGTGTGTTCATGGGCACACAGTACGTAACATTTAAAAGATTCCTTATACAGAGTAAATTTTCCTTTAAATTTCATCATTCCCATACTCTTATTTTATAGTTTTCCATTTAATTATGCTAAAATTTATTTTTGTAACTTAACATGTGTTACCTCATGAGTATATATACGAGCTACACGTATTAGATAAACAAAATGATATAGAAACTATATATCACATCTATTTTAATTTAAAGAATATTTGCAAACAATATATATACATATTCATAACATATTAAGGAAAAAAAAAATGGACAGACAAAAGAAGCTTGAAAAAAGAAAAGCTAAAAAAATTATAAATAGGAATTAAAATGAAACTTACCAAATGAAAATTGGAAGATAGCTAGGAAGAGGAGTGTTGCTATAGAAGAGGTTTTCATTTTTGGAAACATAGATTCACTTGGTTTACATTTTTCCTCATGTTTGAGCTATAAATAGCAATTGAAAAAGAAACTATATACTAAAAATAACAAGTAGCTCATAATTACTCATATAATGGTTGTGCACTTGTACATTAAGACTAATTAAACTATACAAAAGGAACTTTTGTGGGTTTAAGACTATTGGATAGACCTACTTTGTGCGCTGTTAGTAGCATGATATGGTTCTCTAGAAATATCATAAACCTAATTTTAAAATTAATTAATTAAAGCTTGCATAAATGACAATAATTGTGGTATTTATGTGGCTAAGTGCCTAATATTGGTAAAACCTTTGTTGTATTCTTGTTGTTTTCTGTTAATGATTATTGTAAATTCTAGGATGTCCTAGTCATACACATGCATTTAGTATAGTTAGTAGAATATTGTTAACCTTTGTTGTATTCTTGTTGATAATTTTGTTGTGCACTTGCGCTTCATCTCCACTCTCTAGTCTTAATATGCACCTCTTACTTTCTTAGGTGCGTTTGTTTCCATTTCCACTTTGCAGTTTGCAGTTTAGTCATTAAGGCTTCGTTCTATTCGTGTAAGTTTTGTCTGTCAAAATTTGCCTATAATGTATTGACCCTTATCCGAACTAATTAAACGAATACCACGTATATGTTATTCAGATGAAAAGAATGAACATTTTATCAGTCACAATTTATGAATGATGCATATTGGCACGCGTTTAACAACTTTTATACCCTAGGTTATTGTTCAACGATCACTTCGGTGTAACGTGTACAAATTGTTTAAGAATCGTCAAGCTTTATATGTAGGCTTTTGTGATGAAATTTTGCTAGCATGTTGTGTTCATCATCTCCAACTTTCTACTCGATCACCATTGGACATTAATAATACGACTTATGATGCCAGAACACCAATTGGTAGCGGCCACAAAGAAGAGTGATGAAAATCATATTAAAGTAACAAGATGAAGCATTAGAAGTAATTGAATTTTGTGGTGTTATATAATATATAGGAGTTAAGGTTATGCTGCTACATGAACACAAAGCCATTGCCTACTTTCAATTAATCATTACATAGGAAGTCACTTAAATCACCACTTAGAAGAATCACCAATAATAATCAACAGAATCAAATCGATATTGACCAAGTAATAAACCACTTTCCACTTAACACATTTTTTTTTTTTTTGTAACATAGTTTTTGCTGGCATCTTTGAGCTAACTAATCAGCGATCTTTGCTATAAAAAATATAGATATAGTGCTGCTTCCAACTTTAGCTTTCAACGCACTTTTCTGGAGTCACCACTTTTCTTGGTCCCTAATTTGATTATCTTTCGAGCGCAAAAGGAACCAATGGTTATACATTCTTGATTCTGTTTATTGTGAATAAAAAGTCTGTACTTTAGCATCTTACTGCTATGGAACTGCTAAAGATGCGTATCGTGGATTCGAGCTTAGGAAACAAAGTTATTGGAACGTTTTAATGTGAAATTCTATGGTGTGAATGAATAGAAACGACTCGATGAGGTTATTGCATTGGGACGTTCTTGGAAATCCTATGATCTAGATGGAGGGATGATAAACCCATCTCTTGCATGAGTTAAATAGACAATCTAGTGGTCAGATTTTTGACTTGTTTTACTAAAACTAATTCAGAGTTTTCAAGACCAACTATAATGATATCTAGATTTCAAGTGAACTGTTAAACATCGCCCGCAAATTCCTACATAAAGCCCACAAAATAAGAGTGAAATGACACTTTTGCCCTCAAACTAAAAAACACAATTTCTCTCTCTACTCTCTACTTCCACTTTCTCTCTCTAAATTATTTCCAGAGCTATGTCGAGGCGGCCCGACAAGGAAGTGGCGGCACCGGCGGTGGGCGGAAGGCGGTTTGCCGGCCAGAAGGTAATTTTTTAAATTTTTGTAATTTTTTTTTAAAAAAAAAACCTCCGGCGACGGTGGGGCGCCAAGGCAAGACGCCACCACCACGGAGGAGGCGCCTAGGCAAGACGCCCATACGGTGGTGGCGGCGCCTAGCCCAGACGCCACTACCACGGCGGCGGCGCATAGGCTAGGCGCCACGGCCGTGGTAATGGCGTCTGGGCTAGGCGCCGCCACCACCGTACGGGCGTCTTGCCTAGGCGCCTCCTTCTCTTTTTTTTTTTTAAATTTTTTTTTTGTTTTTTTTTAATTTTAAATTTTTTTTTCGAATTTTTTTTTTTTTTTTTAAAAAAATTTGTTTTTCTTTTTTTTAAATTGTATGTTCCCTTTTTTTTTATCTTTTTTTTTTAAATTTTGTTTTTTTATTTGTTTTAATTTTATGTTCTATTTTTTTTTTAAAAAAAAAATTGTTTCTGGTTTTAATTTTTAATTTTATGTTCCTATGTATTTTTTTTTTTTTTTGAATTATATTTTTGTATGTAAAAAAATTATAAGTTCCCTTTTTTTTTTATAAATTTTCTTTAAAATTTTGATGTTCTTCTATTTTTAAGTTTTTGCAATTTTAAATTTTTTAAGTTTTGTTAGTTTTTTGTTTTTGGTTTTTTCTTTGCATTTTTGATTTTTTGTTTTTGTTTATGTTTTTCATTTTTTAGTTTGTTGTTTATATTTTTTGTTTTTGGTTATATATTTTGTTTTTGGTATATTGTTTTGTTCATATTTATATTTTTTTATGTTTATATTTATATTTTTTATGTTTTTATTTATATTGTGTTGTTTATATTTTTATTTTTTATGTTTATAATTTTATTTCCGTTACTTGTTTATTTGCTTTTGTGTTTATTTTCGTCCTTTTTTGTATTTATATTTTTTGTTTTTGGTAATATTTTTTGTTTTTGTTTTTGTTTATGTTTGTTTTTTTTTTGTTTGTAGTTTATATTTTTTGTTTTTGGTATATGTTTATGTTTATTTTTTTTTATGTTTATATGTATATTGTCTTGTATATATTTATATTTTTTATGTTTATAATTTTATTTCCGTGACTTGTTTATTTGCTTTTGTGTTTATTTTCGACTTTTTTTAATTTGTTTTCGTTATTATGTTTCGTTATTTACTTGGAGTTAGGCATCGCAATTTGGACCTGGTGCGGGGAAGAGTATTGACGTCGTGAGGAGTACGATCTACTCAATGGAGAGCTCGGGGCCCAGACACGTTAGATCCCGTGGTATTTCGGCCTCGGCCCGCAGAGAACGGGTGCACTGTTCTGCGGACGATCAAGATGATGATGATGAGGAGGAGGAGGAGGAGGAGGAGGAGGTCGAGGAGGAGGAGGTCGAGGACGAGGATGATGCAGATGAGGATGTCGACGATCAGAGTGGACCATATGATGATTACGGTCCATTCAGTCAGAGGCTTGATGATACGTATGAGACGCATAGGGTAGATGTGCGTAAGGGTCGAGATGGTAGGTTTGTTAGTAGATCTGGCACATCATCTGCGTCCACTGTGTCTGCGGGTAGCAGAAAACGGTCGAGGGCCATTAATGATTCTTGGATGGTGAGGGGTGAGGTGGCCGGGGGACCTATAGACGGGAGTGTGATTCCTAGCTTTTTAGGACACATCGCTACCCGTATTTGGGAGGACCAGGAGAGGGCTTTGGATACAGGCATTTTGAAATGCCAAACCCGGGAAAAGACTTGTAGGTTTTTGTGTAGCTGGGCTGATGCTTGGCCGGAGGAGAGCGAGATGGTCGGGCGATTGAGGGGCACTAGAGTGAGTCACCTTCCTGCCACCATGCACGACAGGATTGACTGGACGCTGATCACGGCTTTCGTTGAGCGATGGCAGCCGGATACGAACTCGTTCCACCTTCCGTTCGGTGAGATGACGATCATGTTGCATGACGTCGAGGCCATCTTTTTAGTTTGTAATATTTGAAATTATTGTTCTTAGTTTTTAAAATTCAATATTATCTTTTTAGTTTGTAATATTGTGAAATTATTGTTGTTAGTTTTTAAAATGAAACATTATCTTTTAAAAATGAACACATAGAAATGACATAGTATTGACAATACAAGGCCTCATAGTAAAAGGTAGGTGTACATCAACAAAAACTACATGGCAATTAAATTGTTCCACTGTTGCACGCGAGCATGGTACAAAGCATCCCAACCCTCCACGCTTGCTCTACGAATTTCATACCACTTCGGTATGATATGTGGGACCGGAAAATCGGGTGACATGTCTAATCGGATAAAATGTCTGTATGACGGCCCAAGAAATCCAATAGCAACGTCCCTTACCGGTCTGGTGACGGTCTCGCGCGAACACCAGGGCAGAACCGTTGTACATGGATAATAGGCTCGACTATGTAA